>NC_041214.2:67188705-67282904 GCF_002837175.3 Physeter macrocephalus | reverse complement strand
CGGTACGTGGGCCTCTCACTGTTGTGGCCTCTCCTGTTGCGGAGCACAGGCTCCGGACGCGCAGGCTCAGCGGCCATGGCTCACGGGCCCAGCTGCTCCGCGTCATGTGGGATCCTCCCGGACCGGGGCACGAACCCGTGTCCCCTGCATCGGCAGGCAGACTCTCAACCACCGCGCCACCAGGGAAGCCCTGAGTTTCTTTTGAAGGGTGTCCTTGACCTGCCCTAGGAACAGGCTTTCCTCTCCCTCTCTCCCCTCACAGCACACAGAGCTAATCAGAAGCAGATCCATGGTGGACATTCAGCCTTTTTTAGCCTCCTGCACCTTTTCTCTGAAAAGAAAAGAGTAGGCAAAAAGAAAGAGGACAGACGAATGTAGCAGGCTGGATGTCAAATTAGAGACTATCACGAATAGTGGGGAGCCAGAGTCAACTGCTATGGAAAGTCAAGGAGAATTAGGACAGAGAAAAATGCCTTTGACTTGTGAGAACTGTGAATATTGACCTCAGAAACATCATTTTCAGGAAAGTGGTTGGAACATCCGAGGATTGGCCTTATTTCTATTCTGGGCTTATCAGTAGCTCAACTTCAACAAACTTTCCAGCTACCGTTGCCCCAACACGAAGGTCCTACCTATTTTACTTGAGTTTCTCACATTCTTACACAGAAAACTGTTACCTCTCAATGTTCCTTATCTTCCTAAGCACAGGCAGTCACAAGCCTACAAAGGCACCGTGAACACAAACGATTCCAAACACACCGCACCCTCACTGCCAGAAACCCTGACTGCGTTGGTTGGTCTTGGAAGTCACCCTATTGCTGTTTTCATTTTTCGGGTATGCATATTTTGTCCTTTGCAAGGAGTGAGCTCCAACAGCTTCACTAACTTACTGAGTCTTATCTCTCTTACCCGATGTCCTTGAATGCTTCATTCTCAAGGGAAAATAAATCACTTGGAGCCAGTGAAAAGGCTTTTGGAAATACAGAGATTAACTGAGGGATCTTGGACTGTGCTTCCCATAAGATAACCTCTTTTGAGGTAAAAAAAAATTATGTTCTGGATCTGAAGGTAAAATTATGAGGCAACTGGCACTGGAGACTGGGTACTTCCTTCCTAAATGACTGGCTTTTAAGGGAGCCTCTCTTGTTTTCTTAGGCCCGAGGAGTCTCATACTATGTGAAACAAATTCAATTGAAACTAGAGCTCGCTAAGTGAATTATGTTTACATTCAATGAGCAATTTTCGACGCTCAAGACTATGATGGGTTGTGTGGAGCACATAAAAGGAAAATGTCACATGGTCTTTGCCTCAAGAGTTATATACATCAAATAACTAAAGAACAATTTAAAACAAAATAATCAAGCATCACTGGCTACTGCAAGTCTAGAAGGAAAGGGATTAAGGGAGCTGGAGTATGTTTCTTCAGTTCTTCTTCAAGATTCCTAGACAAGGAGGAAGAAGACCACGTTAAGAATGTGTAGGGATTATGAAAGATCACCTGGACACTCAGGAAATGAAACATAAGAGATTTAGGACATCTCTAGACCCAGAACGTAATTTTTTTCCAAAGCAAAAAACTTTAACTCTTTGTAGTAGCTGTTCTTGGAAGAAAGGGGTTTCTTTAAATAAATCAGTGATGGACTCAGTGGGTAACCTTAGGATATTTCATAAGCTACAGCACATGTGAGAGCATTCACATGTACAGACTTGTACAAGAAAGATGACAGAAGTTGGCATTAAACTTCATTTTTAGTATGTGCTTATATGATGAAAAGACTATCCTTAGAATAAGTTGTAGAAGTGGCTTACTGTGGAGAATCTTCTTATGGAAAGGTGTTTCAGGTAGAGTACATGTCTCACATCACAAGAAGAGCAAAGGATATAGTTAAATTCATTGTCAATACAGTGAATGAGCTGAGAATGAAATGAGGCTATAATGACCCTCAATGAATCTCCTTGGTAGAATGAGTAAGATGTGCCCACTGGCCACAGAACACCTAGACAATAGATTTTTTTAAAAATTAGTTTTGACCAAAACCTAACAATTCAGTGGGGCAGTAAAGCTCCATGACTTGCACACAGAAATCAAATGAGAGTTAAAACCCAATGAGAATCATATTCTTCAGATTCACACTGACTGCCACATTCTCTATTACCTTATTTTATTTATTATTCTTCAGGAGACTTCATGCCTCATAACATTCTTTGAATAAGAAACATAATTTTCCATATTTGCAAATGTATTTTTGTCATAAAATTCATTCGATATATTTTTTATTATTACTGGAGGCATTAACATCAGGCATCATCTCTGCCCTTACTTTTTTGCACCAACACTTTCTCTTTCAACCTATTAAAATCCCAGTCCTCGGAGCACCATTCTTCAATAATGTTTCATCACATTGTCAATTGTACTTTTTCATTGTTGTAATTACCACTCAATTAATATGCTCAAAACCACTGCCTTAGCCTTCCTCTATGGCTGTTTAATTACTCTTTTCATTATTTACTTCAGAGGAAGCAAAAGGTGCTAAAACATGCAAAATAGCATGAGTGACATAGTGGCCTTTAAAAAACTAATTATACTAAATTTACACACTACAAAATGAAGTTCATCCTTAACTATCAACCTTAGCTGATATCTAAGTAGTTTTTCTTTCTATTTCCTCACCTGTGCTTATTTGTAAATAGTATTTTGTGTGATGGCACCATCTAGATGCATTGTTGACCTTTGAACAATGCCAACCCTCAAAAATTCACACATAATTTATAGTCGGCCCGCCCCATCCACAATTCCTCAGTATCCTTGAATTCAGCTAACCATGAATGGTGAAGTATGATAGTATTTACTATGGAAAAAAATGCAGGTATAAGTGGACCTGCACAGTTTAAAACCATGTTGTTCAAAGGTCAACTGGGCTTGTTCACGGAGCTCTGTTGTTAAGCCTTTTGCACTGAAGGACATTACATTGGTAGTTCTTTACTCAACACTGTGATCTCTAACATCAAGAGTTAGTTTTCTCAAGCTTTGTCATGCTAGTGGAGATCAGCCCACTCAACAGAAAGGTGGTGCACTTGTTTCTGAATTGAGTTCATGGAGAAAATATCACTAACAATACTCAGTTTTGAAACATAAACAGAGGTGAATGTAAGTATGCCTGTATATTTTGAGCTATAGATAAAAACCTCTTTCCATAAATACTAGGAGTCACCAGTTAGAATTTATTTTGGTTTAGCTACCTAATTTTTCTTCCTAGGAATTCTCAGCCTTCAGACTTGTTGAAGGAGCCAGCTGAAAAGTGAGGGATAAGGTTCATATGAAAGGGAGTATTTGGGAGCTTCGCTTTTCACTCTATGTCAGTGGTTTAGCTTGCATGAAAATCACTTAGAGAACTTGTTAAATCACATATTTCTGGATCCCATCCCCAGGGTTTCTGATTCAGTAGGTCCGGTGTAGGTCCTGAAAAATTGCATTTCTTATTTATTTATGGCTGCATTGGGTCTTCACTGCTGTGTGCGGGCTTCCTCTAGATGCGGTGAGAGGGGGCTACTCTTCGATGTGGAACACGGGCTCTAGGTGCGCAGGCTTCAGTAGTTGCAGCACGCAGGCTCTAGAGCACAGGCTCAGTAGTTGTGGCACACGGGCTTAGTTGCTCCACAGCATGTGGGATCTTCCTGGACCAGGGCTCCAACCCGTGTCCCCTGCATTGGCAGGCAGATTCTCAACCACTGTGCCACCAGGAAGTCCAAAATTGCGCTTCTAACAAGTTTCCAGGTGATGCTGAGGCTGCTCAGACCACACCCCGAGGACAGTTGATAATTTCATCTTTTCCAAATGAATAACCTGCCACCTTCCTAATCCATGGACCACTTCCTCCATTATCCTCCCCTACCAAGCACTTTATGCTCTCACCTGTACTCCCACAGGCCATATATCTTCAGGCCCTATTCATTTCCCTGTTGGTCCACCCAGTTCACTCATTCTCAAGAACGTTTGAAACATTATCTCCTCTGTGAAGCTTTCTCTGTGTTACTTTTCTCTGTGAGCCCCTAATAATTTTGACCTATCTCTACCTCAGCACACTTAAACATCTATCTTTCCCACTAGACTGAGCTTTTTAAAAAATTTATTTATTTTATTTATTTATTTTTGGCTGTGTTGGGTCTTCGTTGCTGCGGGTGGGCTTTCTCTAGTTGCGGCGAGCGGGGGCTACTCTTTGTTGCAGTGCCCAGGCTTCTTTCTCATTGCGGTGGCTTCTCTTCGTTGTGGAGTAGGGGCTCTAGGTGCATGGGTTTCAGTAGTTGTGGTACACGGGTTCCGTAGTTGTGGCTCGCGGGCTCAGTAGTTGTGGCTCGCGGGCTCTAGAGCACAGGCTCAGTAGTCGTGACGCACGGGCTTAGATGCTCCTTGGCATGTGAGATCTTCCCGGACCAGGGCTCAAACCTGGGTGCCCTGCATTGGCAGGTGGATTCTTAACTACTGTGCCACCAGGGAAACCCCTAGACTGAACTTTTTGAAGACAGAAGCTTAGTCTCTCACTTTGTATTCTCAGAACATAGGCTTGAACCTAGTTACACAGCCTAGTTATAATTTCATTGGCTACCAGGATGAATAAATACATTCAAGTAAGATCTGCTTTGTCCAGTTAGATGTTGTCAGATAATACCAAAAAAATAAAAAAAGTAGAAAACATGTCTGCCCCGATGGAAAGGAAAGTGAGAGCTATGCACCTACCCTTCAAAGATGTCTTGGGAGGAAAGGGGGAAGCTGGATTGGAGACTTGCTTTGTCTGAAACAAACTGCAGTTACATTCTGAGGCACAAAATAACTGAAATATTCCAGGAGATGAGAGAGACTAGAGCTTCTACTTGGGATCCCCAACCTGTCATCTTTTGCCCACACCAGGCTGCCTCACTCATTTGACACTGTTGTTGTTGTTTTCCATTTATCCAAGGGGTTGCAGTCAGTGCGGAGGTAGACAATATAATTCTCATCAGATTGTTCCTCTTAACGCTGTAAATCTCATTTGGTTTCTGTTAGCAATTCACTAAACTTCACTGCCCTACTTGTTAGTTTGGGGTTAAAACTGCTTTACATCACATCTAGTTTCTCTGCAATCAGTAAACATCTAGGGTGTCCTTACATGTATCGTGAGAGAGAATAATAAACTATGCTTCCATAGAATGAGGAGTCTGGCTTGAAGTAATACTGAAATTTAGCCCTGGGAATACACTCTCATTGGGTGAGATGATAAAATGCAGATGTGGTTATAATCTGAGATTATGCAGCAGCTCTGCCTAGGTGGACTCTCAGCCCTGCCACTTTCTGTATGACTTACAGCATGTTACTTAAGCTTCTTGTGTCTCAGTTTCTTAATCAATAAAGTGGGGATAATAATAGTACCTACTTCATACAGTTGTTATGAGCATTAAATGATATCATATTTGTAAAGTAACTAAAAGACTATCTGGCATATAATGATCACTACATAAGAGAGTGTTAAATACAACTTGTATGTATAAAATAAACCCCCAAAGCCAGGAAGTGTGGAGGATGCCTGGGGCATGAATATCCAGGTTAAACTATTTGCTTGCTTGTTTTATTTTGTTTTTAAGTCCAATCTGGGCTTTACTTATTATGGTCCTGTAGTTGATTGACAATTTTTTTAAAGAATAATATTTATAACACTAAAATGTTAATTTCTTGCTTAAGTTAATGAATTGCCACATACCCTTAATAATGAATGACACCAACTATCTCTTTACTGTAATGATATAAAAAAACCAGGCCATTTTCCACATCAGACCAAATAATATATTGTCTACTTTTTAAATGGAGAGTGTATAAAGTTGGTAATCCAAAGGATCATGTATCCATGAATGAGGTCAGTGGCCTGAAATACTGAAGCACACGGCAGTGGTAATGCGATGTAGCCAGCATGTGGATTTCTCAGGCAGTTTCACGAGCCACATCATCAACTTTTTCTATTGTTAAATGGAATTGCAGATCACTGGCAACAAGACCCTGGATTCCAGCCAGCCCAGCAAGACTGAAGCCACACTCCCTCCAGCTCTGCTCTGTAGGGTGAGATGTTTGTGGATGATAGATGGTAGCAGGATACTGAGGCAGGAGCTGCATTAAGTGGAGCAAACTCAAACTTGGCAGGCAGATGAAATTTGCTAAGTACATACCAAACACAACATCAAGCCATGTGGCAAAACTGTGAGACACTGGGAAGCAGTCGAAATTGCCACCAAGATTACATGTGACAGAGACTTCAGGGCATCAGGAGCATACGACACAAGACAAGATAACCACAGACCACACAAGGCAACAGGCTGAAGTGAAAGGTTCTGCTGACCACACGTCTTCCTGGGTCTCTTGTCTACCTGGGAGCAGCAACGGTGTCAGCAGTTTTGAATAGGCTTATATGACAATAATCAGTGTAATACAAGATGAGCAAACATGATGTCGCATTGAGTTCCTGTTTGTAGTTTTCAAGTGACAGTTTTCTGTTTGCTGTTTTAATGAAATTAATTTAATAAAATGAAACCAATGCACTGCCATTTTTTGCATCTTATTAATTTCCTTATATTCAAAGAGTAAATGTCTCCTAACAATTGTATTTTTGTGAGGAATAAATGAGGTAATATGAGTGAAAAAAGGTGTCATGATATTAGACACACAGCGGGTGCTTCATCTGTGATACCCTTCTTAATTCCTGATAATCTCTCTTGTTCTGAAATCGTCTACCTCTGAAGTTAACGATGCTCCTCCAGCGTTCTTTTTTTCCCATTTCCCCTTTGGTAACCGTAAGTTTGTTTCCTATGTCTGTGAGTCTGTTTCTGTTTTGTAAATAAGTTCATTTGTATCATATTTTGGTTTCCACATATTAGTAATATCATATGGTATTTGTCTTTGTCTGGCTTACTTCATTTAGCATGATAATCTCTTGGTCCATCAATGTTGCTGCAAATGACATTATTTCATTCGTTTTTATGGATGAGTAATATTCCATAGTATATATGTACCACATCTTCATCCATTCCTCTGTCAATGGACATTTAGGTTGCTTCATGTCTTGGCTATTGTAAACAGTGCTGCTATGAACAATGGGGTACATGCATTTTTTTGAATTCGAGTTTTCTCTGGATATATGTCCAGGAGTGACATTGCTTGATCATATGGCAACTCTGTATTTAGATATTTAAAGAACCTTCATACTGTTTTCCATAGTGGCTGCACCAATTTACATTCCCACCGACAGTGAAAGCGGGTTCCCTTTTCTCCACACCCTCTCCAGCATTTGTTATTTGTAGACTTTTTAATGATGGCCATTCTGACCAGTGTGAGGTGGTACCTCATTATAGTTTTGATTTGCATTTCTCTAATAATTCGCGATGTGGAGCATCTCTTCATGTGTCTGTTGGCAATCTGTATGCCTTCTTTGGAGAAATGTCTATTTAGGTCTTCTACGCATTCTTTGGATTAGGGTTAGCATGACACATCTTTCTCCATCCCTCAACTTTTGACCTGTCTTTATATTTAAAGTAGGTTTCTTATAGATACATATATTAGAGTCTTGTTTTCTTTTCCACCCTCAGAATCTGCCTTTTAATTGGTCTGTTTAGACTATTCATAACTGAAGTAACTATTGATATTGTTGGACTAATATCTAGTTTGTAACTCTTTTCTATTTGTTACACTTGTTATTTGCATCTATCTGCCCACCCTCCCTTTTTATGCCTTCCCTGGTTCCAAACAGCATTTTATATGATTCTATTTTATTTCCTCTTTCAGTGTATCAATTTTACTTATTTTTTAAAAATTTATTGGCTGCATTAGAGTTTACAGTACACTTTTTAAACTAATCTAAGCCTACCTTCAAATAATATCATGCCACTTCTCATGTAGTACAGTGATTTATAACAGAGAATCCTCCATTCCTTCTTGTCATCTCTTGTGATATTGTTATCAGGCATTTTACTTATCTATACACTATAATAACCCAATACATTGTTACTATTATTGCTTTAAGCAGTTACATTTTAATTCAATTAAGAATAGGAAAAATAAAAAAATTTACTTTGCCTTCATTTATTTCTTCTCTGATGCTTTTCTTCTTCATGTAGATCCAAATATCTGGTGTACAGTATTTTTCTTCTGCCCAAAGAACTTCTTTTAACATTTTTAATAAAGTCTGTTGAAAATAAACCTCTTCAGTTTTTGTTTGTCTATGAAAGTCTTTAGTTCTCTTTCACTTTTGAAAAATAATTCTTCTGAATATATAATTCTAGGTTGGTGGGGTTTTTCCTTTTTTTTCAACACTTGAAATATTTCATTCCACCCTCTTCCTGCTTGCATGGTTTCTGATGACAAGCCCCATGTAATTTTGTCCTTATTCCTCTATAGGTAAGTTGTTTTTATCTGGCGTTTTTAAGATTTTCCCTTTGTCTTTGATTTTCTGCAGTTTGAATATGATATGCCTAACTGTAGGGGTATTTTGGTTTTTTGGTTTTTGTTCATTTGTTTTTTAGTTTTATTTTTTGGTATTTATCCTGCATGATGTTCTCTCAATTTCCAGGATGTGTAGTTTGGTGTCTGTCACTAATTTTATAAAGTTCCTGAACATTATTACTTCTTCTGCTCCATTCTCTCTTTCGTCCCCTTCTGGTATTCCAATTACATATATGTTATACCTTTAGAAATTTCCCCTCAGTTCTTGGAAATTCCAATCTGCCTTTTTAATTCTTTTCTTCAAGAGAATTTGCATTTTAGTTTGGGAAGTTTCTGTTTACCTGTCTTCAAGCTCATTGATTATTTCCTCAGCTGTGTCAAGTCTAGTAATGAGGCCATCAAGGGCAGTCTTCACTTCTCCCACAATATCTTTGATTTCTAGCATTTCCTTTTTATTTTTTCTTAGAAGTTTCATTTTTCTGCTTCTGAAGCGTTTTAACCAATATTCCCTTTTTTAAAATTCCAATTTTATCCTCACTTCTAGAGCTATCTAATTTGGTCATTTCCTGAGCCTTTGTGGATTCTGTAATTTAAATTGGGTTGATTTTGGTTTAGGATTTAGTTTCCCTGGTGGTATTTAATCATTTATAATTTGTTCATCTGCTTTCCAAATTCCAAAATTTTATTATTTTCCCTCTACCACCCTTTTTCTCCTCCACACCCCTACCCCATCATGGATATAACATTTTAAAATATCCTTTACTGTTATTTTATTATGCTTTCAGGAGGAAGAATAGGTAAATGTATGTTTATTCTGTAATCTTTGACCAGAGGTCAATTCTTCTTGAGGTCAGCAGTCACAGTATAGTGTATAATTAAGAGCACATGCCTCGAAATGAGACATACATTACATGGAAATTCAACTTGGCCACAAACTACCCACGTGCTTCTGGACACAGTACTGAGCCCCACTCTCCTTCTCTATACAATGAGGGTAATAAGAATATCTAATTTAAAGAGTGGTTATAAGGATTAAGTAAAACAGTGAATGTATTATCCAGTGCCACAAGAGTGTATACTATTATTAATAATAATCATAGCCAACACCCATTATATATTTATCATGACCTACACAATGGTCTATGAATTTATGTATATTAACTCGTGATTAAGGTTTTTGAAATTGATGTACAGAACCACATTCTCTTATTCTCAATTTCATAATTCAAAGGTATAAAAATCAAACTTTTAAAAACTCATTTGACAGCAAAACTTGACCTGATCTGAATTTATTTCAGGGCAAAACTTGACCTGAACTTATGTTAAGTCTCAGTTCCATATAGTGTGAATATTCATATGTTTTGTTGCAGAAAAAATAATATAACTGTGATAAATAGTGCAGCACAGTCTCCTTAATAGTATTTCTTATGCACTGTATTACTTCCAAAAATCTGAAAAAAATGGAATTCTGAAATACATCTGGCTCCAAAAGGCCTGTCACCCTGTGTAAGTGTTTTGTAATCTTTCTCCCTGAACCTTACGTGCTAGCCTTTTTTTTGCGTATTAGGGTAATAAGTAGAGCTGTGGAGCTCAAGATGAGAACAGAAGTAGCTACATTAGGAAGAAGAAAAACTAAACAAATACAAAGTGTGAGAGAGAAGGGTTGGAATTGTTGAGAGACTCCAAGAAGATACATTTTGGAGGGAGTAGTTGCCAGGATGAATAGGACTTTGGGTAGACAGCTGGGTAAATGGCATTTTTCAGAATTCCTGCTGGGTGCTATACTATGAAACAATTTCAGTATAGGCTTATATTGCTTCAAAGGCTTGGTGAAGTTCAATTTCTGTTTTAGTTTTTTCTATTTTTTTTAATGGAATTGGACCTAACTTAGCCAAGTTTTATTTATAAGTTTTATAAAACTTATTTGTAAGTTTTATTTGGCTTACCCTTTTGGCTATACAGTATTCTTTTTGAACACCTAAGACAATCAATATCTCACACACAACTGCTACTTAATAAACACCTTTGAATTGAATTATAATGATCCTTATAGCATGAATACTTGTGGAAATATTTAGTATAAAAGCAGTACACAATATAGAAAGAGGGTAAGATTAGGAACAGAAGGTTTTGTGAGTTTGCTCCAAGTTCTACCTTTGTTGTTAATAAACTGTATAATAGAGGGGGTTTTGTTTGCTTATTGGATCTCAAGGGCAGAGAATTGGGTTAACCATTCCTAACATTTCATGGCACATGGTCATGACAAGTATCCTAAAGCTATTTATTTATTTATTTCCTTTTATTACTGACCACTTCTTTTATCTAATCTTCCCCCACCTCATACTCTTATGCTTGTTATGTGTCTTCAGTTATGCTTGTAAAATATGTAGTAGTATTTTATGTTTATCTATTTCTTATTTATATGAGTAGTGTTTGTGATATAGTCTACATTTTAGTTGTGTTTTCTCTTTTTTTTTCCCCACTTAACATTTTTAAAATTAGCCATATGACTGTATGTACATGTTGGGTTATTAGGATTTTAAAAAATCAACTACATTAATTTTTCTATTCATCTAAAACTATTTATTAGTATCAAATATGTTCAAGGCACAATAAAGGGGATAGTGTTGGCCTCTGGGAGTAGAGGATTAAATAAATGACTATATGTGAAATTTTTTTTCATTGTTTTACTAATTTAAATGTCTAGTAAAAGGCTTAAAACTACTGATAAAATGGCCTCCTTTCCCTCTTATAAGGAGATATTTCCCACAAAATACAAGTTGCTGTCCCTTTGTGACTTTTTAAATATAGGGGTTTTGCATAGCTAAGTTCTGCTGTGTAGCCAGTGTCACAGAGCAGTCTTATAAATGCTTCTCTGCAGCAATAACGTTTTCTCCAGAAAAACTTATCCACTTTATACTCCTATCAACAGAGCACAAGTGTTCCCAGCTTCCCACATCCTCAGCAATCCTGATTGTTATTCCTTTCTAGTTTTTGTCAATTGAATTGATATAAAATGCCATCTCATTGTTTTAATTTGCATTTTTCCCTCCTTACTAATGAGTTTAAACATCGTTTTATATGCTTATTATCCATTTGGACTTCCCTTTCTGCATCTTTCCTTTGCTAAATACTTTGCCTATTTTCTCTTGGAGTCTCTGGAATTGTTCTTGATTTGAAGGTGTTCCTAATGTTCTAAATAACAATCCTCTTTATCAATTTTAGATGCTGAATATATCTTCTGTTAAGCTGTGATCTTCCTTTCAGTTTTGTGTATAATATTGTTCACGGAAAAGAATATCTTAATTTTCTTGTTTATGCTTTGTATTTTTGGTTTGTGCTTTTTGAGTCATGTTTAAGTCGTATTTTGTAACCCTAAGTCAGAAAGATTACAGGCTAGTTACTTAACAATTCTCGGCAATGGGTGCCCTCATTTGAAAAATCGAAGTTTGGCCTATGTGCTTGTTAATCAGTTGTTCAAACTGGATTTCTAGAAAAATCTACATAATATTATGATTAGTCAGAACTGGGAATGTAGTTAAATAAAATAATGTGTGTAAAGTATCTCTAATTCTTGGCCCACAGGAGGCATATACTAAACAGCAGTTATTATTATTACTATTAGAAGAGATTATTAGCCAGAAAGAGTTAAAGAAAGAGCCATCTGGGCTCATGAAAAATGACAGGTGTGATTTAGAGGTAGGCATTTAATCTTTATTTGTTTATCTTGTGCAACTAAATGCTGATAAAATGGAATGTGTTTATTTTCTCTTTTAAAGATTTCTATGTGAAAGATGCCACAAACTCCAAATGGCATCACTACAGAGCCAACTATTTAACTACAGCTAGACTGACAGTACGGTAGTGATTTTATATTGTCAATAAGCAGATAAAAGGATTCAAGGAGTCTTTGGTGTTTATGAAAGACTTAATTCATGGTGCCCTTTGGTGAGGAATCTGACTTTTACCAGCCTTTTAAATGCTTCTGATAGAAGACTTCAGAATCTTTCATGACTCTGAATGATGACTATTTTTTAAAATATTACTTTATTTTATTTTTTGCCAGAAATGCCCTGAGGAACTCTATGGAGGGCCACATACAAATGACTGTCTTGTGTACATGGAGAAAAATTTTCTCAGCGGGATATAGAAAGTGTAACTCTGCGATGTCATATATGAGTCATAAACCTAAAGTATTCCCAATCCTAGCCTCTTTCCCATTCCTTAAAATATAATTGATTCTACCCAGAAGATAACCTGTTTTCCTGAAGAAAGACATGGTAGCCCTGTGGTCCTCATTGCATGTATTACTCATTTAGTAGGCTAACGTTTACTGACAGGAATCATGGGACTTCTCTCTTTCTATTCCTCTAAATAACTAACACTCCAAGCCTTATACCCAGCAGATACTCGAAAAATATTTTCTGATTTATGGATAATCTATGTTTTACTATGGAAGTTTAACTATGGTCAAGTCCATGTTATTATTATAGGGCTACTAGGAACACCAGGGAGCTATGAACTTCTGGATGTAGTAGAAAAAGCCCTGGTGCCCTGTTTGGATTTTTGCAATGAACACTAATTTTATCTTCTGTCTACACTAGTATCTGTATATACTCATCCGCAACTTGTGATGTTACAAGTGTGTTTTATTTCCTAAGCGTCTACATGTGATGAGTGGTATACAAGGAGTGAGGGGATGCACTGAACAAAACCCCCTGAAATGTTAATTGGCAGTCGACCCTTCCCATTTTCCAGATCAGTCTGCCCTTCACATAAAATCCACAGCTGCTGACTGCAGGGCCTGTCACTGTTACCAATTCTGCCTCTTCATCACACAGCATGACTTTTTTGCTCAAACTTACCCAGATTCGAATTGTTCCATTGAAGTGGTCTGGCTGCTGCTGCTATTTCGCAGCTATTAACATAGACATTACAGCGCTCCAGCCACTCGAAGACTGCAGTCATCCTGGATGGCAGCCACTGAGGGAGATCTCAGACAGATGGCTGTTTGCAGAGAATTTAACAGCAGTGCCTCTCCACACTGCAATGATGGATTTCCACCTCAAAGGAAGTAATGGGTATTAATTCCCTTGAGATTTCACGATACTCATTCTATGCCTTTCTACCCGTATCACATTCCTCACCCTTGCAAACGGCAGGCAGATGCCAGCATTCCGGACGCCTGTGAAGAGGGAGCACCTGAGATTATCAAAAAGCCGTGTACGTAACCTGGGAGAAGGAGCCCTTCTCCAAAGAGAATCCCAGCTCCTGCAGATACCAGGTTTGGGACCCTAGAATCATATATCTTTGCAGTTTTTTCATCGGTAAAATGGAGATGATGCCTCTCTTACTACTTCTTTTTTATTTTTATTTTTTTTTGCCTTTTCCTTTTTATCTTTCAATGACTCCCCCCCGCCTTCCAGTAATTTATGGTAGTACATTTTCCAGTCGTATTTAAAATATCCTTTTAGATTTTTTCATTTTTAAGCAAACCATATGCAGAGAAAAGTGCTCAAATCTTAAGTTTAGAGCTTAATGAACATTCACAAGGTGAACAAATCTGTGTAACTGACACCCAGATCTAAAAGAGACCATTACCAGCACTTCCAGAAGACCCCTTTTGTCCCCTTCAAGGTCCTGTAAGGTTTTTTTTGTTTGTTTTTTTTTAAGGTCCTGTAAGGTATTGAAGAGCAAGCCAGATGTACCCAGAAGATTTAAAGGATCTTGAGAAACTTTGTATCAGGGACAAATGATACATTGTACATCAAACGAATGGTCTTTAGAAGAAGAAATCTAGAACCATGATTTCCCCAACTTCCGTCTAACTCTGCCTCAGTACTCAGGGACAGCAATGTTTCAACAATTCACCCCAGGACTTTCACTCCAGAGATTTCTTTCCTGACTTTCTGGAATAAATATTCAGTAAACTAGATTCTTTAAAATCTAGTTTAAAAAGTTACTCCCTCTCTTGCATATTCCTACAAGCTAGTCCATAAATGGTGTCTTCACAATGGGGAATTCATCCTTCAAGAGGCAAGATAACCCACCACCAGCCATAACTGTTGGCCTAATGGTATTTATTAGACAGATTCTGTTGTGACACTGTTAGATAACTCAGAAAATATTTTAAAAATCTTTAACCATCAGGATTTATTTATGAAGACAACCCTAAGATTTTTATGTTATGTAAACTTGTATTGGTACAACCCTAATTATTCAGTTCAACTTGGGGTATAGTCAATGAGAGTGACTGAAAATTTTAAATTTTAATTATTACTATACTGCATACATAATTACCAGTTTGTTGTCAAGTGAAGGTACTTCAGAAGATAAGTTTGAATGTTCTAAAATTAGCATAGCAATTGTTTACAGGTATATGCAAATTTAAGATGCTTCAAAAATTAGTTATTAACTTAATAACCATGCTAATATTATTAATTTTCTCTGTAAAAGCATTGTCCTCTTTATGAGGATAAATATACATAACTTTACAATAAATTTCCTATCTGACTTATTATAAATTATATATTGCTTGAGTCTGACTAAAGGAAGATTTATTATTTAGTTGGCCTTAAGATAATAGAAATATAAAAACTATAGTCATTAGAAAAGAAAGAAGAGAAGGCAAAAAAAAATGGAAATAAATATTAGACATATTTTAATAAAGGGTTCCCAAGATATGAACTCAAACAAGTATATGAAAATAATGTGTTGAAAATCATACAAGCCCCCAATCTCTTTGTTTGTGTACTCACAGCTTTTGAAAATTAAATGCTCATGTATTCCTTTTCACCTTGTAATTCTAGGATTTTCTAGATTGTTTTATGTCATGGTAACAAGCATATGTTAAATTTCAGCTCAGCCTCAGAGCAAAAGGCTATGTAAAGCAAATGGAATAAACAAAGGCAGCTGCTTCACTGGGGTTGAAGAGAGACCCCAGGGCTGCCCATCTGACTGCCAGGGAGTGCTAGACATTAAAAGGAGGTTTATTCTAAGTAGAAATCAAGCAGTCATGCACCAAGAAATCTAGAGACGTCAGAAGTTTGCCAAAGGTGGCAGAGATCTCCACCACCTACTGGCCACCTGTAGAACACCAAGCAACAGAGCCTAGAGAGGGAAAGGCAGCATCACGGAACCCTCCCCTTGGACTTGCGCCCACCCCAGTAACCCAGGTCAAGGTTCTCACTCCCATGTCCCCCTGTGGGCATTGCTCCTGAAAGAAAATGTTCAAGGGCCCCTCTAAAGAATCTGGAGATTGCCTTTTCCATAAACTCCCTCACCTGGACACTGTTGTTTGCAAGCGACTGAAACCCAACTCAAACTATCTCATGCAAAAAAAGGAGTGTAGGGCTTCCCTGGTGGCGCACTGGTTGCGAGTCCGCCTGCCGATGCAAGGGACACGGGTTCATGCCCCGGTCCGGGAAGTTCCCACATGCCGCGGAGTGGATAGGCCCGTGAGCCATGGCCTCTGAGCCTGTGCGTCTGGAGCCTGTGCTCCGCAACAGGAGAGGCCACAACAGTGAGAGGCCCACGTACCACAAAAAAAAAAAAGGAGTGTTTTATTTCATGTAACTAAAATCAAGAGAAGAGCTGGACTTAGAGATAACAAACCAGAAATGTGATGACCTCTGGGTCTCTCTCTCTCTCTCTCTTTCTTTCTCTCCCCCGTCTCTCTCTCATCACTTTTCTCTGACTCTGTGCATAAAGATCTATTCTCTCAAATCTGTTTTCTCCACACCCTTAGAATCATGGCGTCTGGCAGTTCCCAGGTGTGCATCTTTACCTGAATGCTGAGAGGAACTGCCTTACTTCTTACTTCTGTTAGTTTCTATTACCTGGCTTCCAATATGACTGTGTTTCATAGAATAGTAAAATTAAAGTAAAAAATATATATATCTGGGAAACCAAAACAGAATTTCCATCTAATTGTTTTCCCCAGAAGAGATATAAAAAACAAAACAAAACAAACTTTCTTCTACTAACACTATCATTTCATTAAACAAAGAGGTATTTTTAACTCAAAGAAGAGAGAGTTTTATAATCTCAAAATAAAGGGCAGTTCTTTAAATTGAATATATTTAGCTTTGGGAAAGTGTTACTACTTTATTTTTTCCATTTCACCCATGAATGTCTCATCACTGACCAGCACCAGTCCTTGTAAATCATCGTTCAGTGATACCAAGAGATATGAGAAAAATATTGTGGGGACGTGCAAGCGGTATGAATATATTTCTCTCTCTACACAATCTTGTTTTAAGTTTATCTTCACCGCTGACCACCCTTCTCAATCCATTAGTTTACCAGATACCAGAGCCAAGACAGGCTCGTCAAAAGGAAGAAATCAAGGGGAAAAAGCAAGCAAGAAAAAACAATTCGGTAAAGAGATAAACTCAGTGGTAAAAATCATTTGTGGGAAAGGTGTGAAGCTTGAAAGGAATTAGGATATGACACCTGGAATTAAGCCACTTTGACATTAGTTTTATTTGAGCTGAAGGCATTTGAGTTCCTAAAATCACCATCTGCCTAAAAGCAGAGCCTCCCAAAAGAACTCAGTTGTCATAAATTCCCTCCCCTGAAGCAGGTCATAGAAACAGCAGTTGCTGGGAGGCCTCTCTGACCTCCCTTGTCTCCCCTGAAGCAGGTCAGAAACCCCTCCCAGGAGAGATGCCCTCCCTGTACTGTCAGGAAAGGAGCATCCTATCTGCAAAGACAGAGGCACACCCGAGGCGTCCAGACAAACAGGCCTTTTTGCTCTTCCCCCAATTTACCTTCCTTAGAGCACACCCTTTGTCCTATCATGGTTTTCCATGATTCTCCACTCTTCATCAACCTACAATAAAAATGCTCAGGCTTAACTCTTTCTTTGGGTCTTCGTTTTCTTAAGAGGGCTCCCATGTCTCATAAAACTTATGGTAAGTGAATGTGCATGCTTTTCTCCTGTTAATCTGTGTTTGTCAGTTTAATTTTCAGGCCCAGTCGGAGACCCTAAGAGGAAAAGGTTTTCTTCCTCTTACAAGCATCTCATCACTTTCTGGACTATGTACTTTTAAATCCTTTCCTCTCTTTGAATCTGCTACACAATATAAAAACACAACCCACACCCCTAAATCTTTACTTTTAGCACCAACTAAAGGACACAAAATTACTTCTGAATTCCAAATAGTCACGTAAGAACATGCATGCTAATTTGCTGGTATTGTTTTCTAATTGCATTTTACCCATCCCTCCCATATATTTATAAGCACAATGAGGTCTTTAAACTGAAAGTTCTTCTCCAGTTCTAAAGAGCATAACCCAAACTGCTACACTGAAATACATTCAGTCAGTCAACAACAAGCCAAGCTTTCAAATTAGTGACTGACTCACATATAATATAAAATTAATCCTTTACAAATTTATACAGGCTTCCTCAAACTGTTAGTGTAATAGATTTCCTTATGAAAGCACATTTAATTACACCTTTTAGGGAGAGTAGTACATCAAGACCTAGACATCAATGTTTAAAAGACTAGGTAAAATTGCATTCTAATGAGAAAAAAAAATTTAAAAGTAAAAACTAAAGCAATACCAAAATTATCGACATAATTTTCAGTCTTCAAAAAGAGCTGATACAGATTCCATCAATCTCTTCATGTCATTTTTGGCAGGAAAAACAAATCTGTCCTTCCAAGGCAATGCAGCTTTTGCTCAAAGCTCAAGTGAAAATTTTTTCTTTGACAAAAAAAAAAAAAAAAAAAAAATCACATCATATTCATTTCACTTCCTCAAGCATTTATTACAGAGAGAATCAATTAACAATAAAGTTAATTACTAACTATAAAATTGCTAATTGAGACAAATTACACATGATGGCTTTGCAATTTGGGTAAATGACAGGTTCAGATGGATGTGAGACCTACAAACTTATGTTATCCAAGATATTTGTCTTTTTAACAAAAACTTCGAAAAGACACATGCATTAAAATATAAGAGGAGGAGAAGCTACCATAAGGTAATGTATTAGAGCATAAAATTCAGTAACAGGACGTCTCCAACCTAGAGGCTTTATTACTTCAAGTTTTAGAAGCAGGTTACTGAACATTGTTAAACTCAGCATGCAATCTTGTGACACAGACCTTAAGGGCTGAGTAACAGTAAGAGTCAAGGAATACTGTTCGAATGGTTTCTATCATGCTTGCTATTTACATATTATTATTCTAATAATAGGCAATCACTTGTTCTAGTGCATACCTATGCAAACATTTTTTTGTTTGTTTGGTTGGTTGTTTTGTTTTTTTTTTTGCGGTACTCGGGCCTCTCACTGTTGTGGCCTCTCCCGTTGCGGACGCGTCCCCTGCATCGGCAGGCGGACTCTCAACCACTGCACCACCAGGGAAGCCCTATGCAAACATTTTAAAGTGTTTAAACCAAATGCTAAAAGAAAATAAAGCTCTTTGGATTTTTTTTTTTCTTTGTGAAAACTAACTTCTCCCTTTCTCCTAGTATGAAGTGATACATATCCAGAGCAGAAAACCTAAATGAGTAAGAAGAAAAGCAAAACTCACTGATAAGTCTATCTTCCAGAGATACTCATATGAAGATGTTGGTGCCTTTCTATGTACCTATCTCTAGCTATATTTTCATGCTTGAAAGTGTTTACTTGCAACAAAATAGAATCCTACTGTACATATAATTTTATAATCTACTTGCATAATATACAGATATATTTGGGAACACATTTCCTTGCCTAAATTCAACTATATATATATACATATACACATATATATGTGTATATATATATATATATATACACACATATATATGTATATATATATATACACATATTTTTTACTACTGGTAGTATTTGGTGTTATTGAATAAGTGGTTTAACTATTACTCCATTTTTGTGACATTTGGAAGTTTCCATTTTTGATACAAAGACACTGCTGTGGTGATCATCCTTTTAGTTAATATTTGTTTAGGGCTTTTTTCAGGTTTTCTTTCTTATATTTTAAAATAAATATATATGCGTTGTTATTGGTGTGGTCCTATTTTTAAAAAATACGGTATTAAAGTTACACACACACACACAAATAAACACAATCCACATTGTATGGGATCTAATTTATACACAGGAGTATTTGGCTACTTTAATCAAAGGTAATACTCAGTCTTGTACTTTCTAACCTACAAATGAGGTTGCAGAGGCAAAGGAAAAGTAGGGAAACCAATCAACATACTTGATTGTTTCACAGTCTTGAAAGGAGAACCTTGTGTATAATGTCCTCTAAAGGCAATTTAAATTTTGTCTTAAGTACGTGTCTAAATGTATCTGTGGAATCTCACTGCTTGAGAAGTCAAGTAGAACCTTCTCAATAAATCCAGTCTAAAATGACCACTAACTCTACCAATCTCTATGATTCCTCTAAAGAGACAAAATCACGTGAATGGATCTCAACTAAGAATACTTTGCCAGGTTGCCAAAGAAATGATTTATTATATACAACACAGAGATTAAGGTATACAGATCTGCATCATAAACCTGACTTCGATTAAAATGTTGGTGAAGCAACTATACACTTCTGTACAATGAGGGACTTTGGATAAATGAAAACTAAGTCCCCTTAAAATCGAGAGTTATATTGAGTCTATGGTTAAATATTCAAATATTTTTATATATAGCATATAATTTGATAATAGATTCTGTAAGAATATAATGTGCTGTTTCTTAACTGATGGCCATAAAATTAAAATAATGGCTTAACATAAAACTATAGCAATAAATAGAGCAAAAATATAGTTTATAAAGATAAAAACACCACTTTGAGACACAGAGTAAAGAAGACTATGCTTTTGTTCATATGGAAATCACTTAGATATGTGAGTTGCTGGAGATTTTCTTCAGCTACTCAGTTTGTTCACCAGCCCTGCCCCTACTGACCATTTCCACTTTCACTGCCACTGAGACTTGGAAATGATCTCCTTTCTACTACTCTTCTCTCAAGAATAGTGATCACCATTTATTAAGTCTCTGCTCAGGGTTAGGTACTGTACCAAGTGCTTTACGTGGTACTCACTTGATTCCCATAACAAGCTTGAGAGGTAGGTTACTACCCTTATTTTATAGATGAGCAAACAGAGGGTTGGAGAGATTGAATGATTTGCTCTGGGACATAATACTTGTGAACTAAGATTCAAAATCCTACCTTGTTTGTCTAGCTCTAAAACCTCTATCTTCTATGACATGCTATCTATCAGAGCTTAAAGGGAGAGATAAAGCACGATCTCTTTCCTCTGGATACAATTTAATGGTAAAACACAGGTAAAGGATGAAATGCAATCACACGGGGAGACAGTAATAACGTTTAAGTATGCACCGAGTGTAACAGGTGAGGGGGAGGTGATTATTTCTTCCTAAAGTGATAACATTTAAATAGGGCCTTGAAGAATAAGTAGAATGTCGACAGATGGCAAAAAGAGAGTGAACAATACAGATGCGCAAGCGCTTGACAGAAGTGGCTTAAACTTAAGCAAAATATGGGTAAATCTGAAAACATAGGTTGTGTTGATACAGCAAAATGTTTAAGATGATATGTTAAGAAGTTTGGTGTTTCTTATATGGGACAAATAAAAGGATAAATTGGACACTTACTCATTTATATAGACCTATGTGGTTTACATATCCTAAGATATTTAGAAGCTATTTGGCGATTAAAAAAAATTTTTTTTTACATTTTCCATGGAACTTGGTTTGTTTTCAATTTTGAGAACCTCTTAACTATCTTGTTAACTTTTCAACACTTGTAAGATATTTGACAAAGTTTGTTTACTAAAAACATGTGGCAGTATCAACCATAACCTTTAGAAAACACTACTTCTAGATGAGAATAGAAAAATGGAGATTTCTCTGATGTTTTCTCTGGCATAAAGAATGTATTTGAGGCATCACATATGCTTAGGTTCTGTCTTTTAGTCTGAAATTTTAAGGTCTATTCAATCGCCAAAAATTTTAAATAATTGCTAGATGACCTTGTAGCTAATTAGAAATTGACACCATTGTATTGAATTTGATCTTCCTGAAGATAAACTATCACTCAACGACATAACTGCCTCTGGGTTAGTAAGATACTATTATTTTAGCATTTAAAAAAATGATTTCATCTAACTATGGGCATATTGGTCTTAAACTCAATTGTATTGTTATTTTGAAGGCAAAAACAATTATTTGCAAATCATACAGCACTAAAGCCTTTCAAATTCTTCATAGTAAAATATTAACAGTGTGAGGACTGCTAGAAATAAAGAACTTATTCAAGAACTCTCAAAATCCCAAGTGTCTGTTATCATTCTAAGAAAATACCCTTAACCAAGAATTGGACTCATCAAGATGCACTGCTTTGTGCAAAATCTGGAGGAGTTAATTGAAAGACTTCACCTTTCATGTGCATCACAGTTTAAAGTTATTCCCATTTCTGAATTTACTTTCCCCTCACATTTTTGCAGAAGCTGCTCTTTATATTTAAAGATGACAATTTTGATTCATTTATTGCAATCTGTAAATATCAATAAAGCACCTGTGTTTCCTCCTTACTATCTGATTCACTTTTATTGCTCTAAACTTTGTGCTCTGCCTTGGTAACTTAATGTTGAAGCACAGCAGATTGTGATACACCAAAAGATGCCACTTTGGCATACAGATTATTTTTAGTTGAAAGCACTTGAGAAGAAATAGATACAAAGAAAGTTCTCTGCTCTCCCCCATTTGCCTAAAAGCAGGACATAAATTTACAAAGATGTCTCTCTTCCTTGCTCTACCAAAAAGGACAAAGTTTAATCCCCAGAGGCAATTTTAGACCTTATCAGTCTGGAGAAGGCACCAAAGGAATCTATATAACATATTGTACTAACTAGCCTTTACCCTTAGAAGCCTAAAACTGCTTTTCTTTATCATTTCTTCAAAAATTTATCATTCTCTGTTGACGATACTATCTAAACTGAAATTTTAAGCCACCTCAGGGAGTTACTCACTTTTCCCTGGGTTCTCCCTTGTGTACATATATACTTGTTAATCAACTTCTTTGTTTTTCTCTTGTTAATACGTCTTTTATTACAGCAGCCTCAGCTAAGAACTCAGAAGGGTAAAGGGGCAATTATTTTCCTCTCCTACAGCATCATATCAAAAATCCTCAAAAGAATGAAGAGGAGCTCTTGGTTGTTATATTCAAATCTAGCATCTCTACTACATCCCTTGAAAGTGGTATGTACAATCTCAACCATATTACACAAAACATGACAAAGAGAATGTTGTCTTATTTTCCTGGAGTTAGATCTGTAAAAGGGAGTAGACCATCTGCTGCTATCATCTTAGGGCTGAGCTATGACCAAAATTTGACCCTGGTTTCTTTGACCCTATGATGGTGAGAAGAGAATTGCAAATCTTCAAGTAGCTGGCTTCAAAACTAAGAAGCTGGGCTTCCTTGGTGGCGCAGTGGTTGGGAGTCCGCCTGCTGATGCAGGGGACACGGGTTCGTGCCCCGGTCCGGGAGGATCCCACATGCCGTGGAGCGGCTGGGCCCGTGAGCCATGGCCGCTGAGCCTGCGCGTCTGGAGCCTGTGCTCCGCAACGGGAGAGGCCACGACAGTGAGAGGCCCGCGTACCGCAAAAACAAACAAACAAACTAAGAAGCTTTCTCAAGGACAGCAGGAGGAACTGTAGAACGCCTCCACTGGAGGAGAAATGGTAAAGACAACATGGATTGGACAATAGGTACCCCACAGTGTTAGTCAAGACTGATTGCTCTGTTCTGTCAGAGCTGAGGGCAAGGACACATGCCCTTTGAGTGGGAAATGGTATTTCCTTTGAAACCAGTGAGATTTCCCGGTCATTCATACTGGAAAAAAAAAAAAAAAGGTCAAATTAAGGGTTAGAAAATACTGATAACAGCTAGAGAAATGGGCCTTATCAAGAAAGGAGTTGGGGTAAATTGTTTTGCCTACCGGGCAGTAGGGCAATGTGGGCTCAGCATTCCCTGAGGCTCGAGTGCAGGTACTGAAGGAAGGTGGACAGGGCCACCCTGGGGGCCCTGGGCTGTGCTGACCACAAGGTCAGAAGCACAGCCTGACTGTCATGGTGGGCTGAGGAGGGAGACAAGGGAGAGAACTTGAGCAAGTTCTCTGAGCTACACTAGAAGGCTCCTGGGAGGCTCTGAGAAGCACTGAATGATGCTTTGAAGAGAAGTTCTGGCCCTACATCTATCAATTTGGCATTTAAAAGAAATGTCATCTCATAGTTATAGGCTGGAAAGGTCTGGAAATAGTGAACACCTAGTCTATACCATAAAATTGCCATTTGTTTTTCTCATATGACAAAACAAAAGTTCCAAGGGAGAAGTGATTGTTCTAGGTTTTGTTTACTCCTGTAAGTTTTGCTTAGCCCAGTGTCTGGTACAATATGAGCCTCAGTGAATATTGTTGAATATTTGTTATTTAATCTCATCCTTACAATAACTCTGAAAGGAGCTAGTAGTATCCCCATTTTACAGGTGAGAAAATAAAACTTGAAGAAATTAACAGAACTGCCAGGGCCCCACAGTTTCAGAGAGAGAAGAATAGCCTAGACTTGAACCTGGGTCTCCTCATTACAGTTACACAGCTACAACCATTGTGGCATAGTGATGGATCCAAGAAACATAAACTAAAACTTTGACAATAAATAGAAGCTTTAAACCGCCAAGCTAGTTTGCATTTTGTGTTTATAGCCACTGTTATGAGTTGAAACTCTGAATATAGATACTTTTTTTCTGTTAGGGGTACACCAAGGAAATTAAAAGAAACGGGCCACATTCACTAATGTGAAATTGGAACCATTTTCCCTCCAGCCAGTTAAAAAAATGAAGGCACATTACACAATACAGCAAAGCAAGGATGGCCGAAAGGAGGGGAAAAGCCAACAAACACTAAAGCCAACTTATTACTCCAATAAATGTCAGGTCAGTAATTGTGTGGGACGCAGATTAATACTGAAAAGAATGGATTTGTGTCATTCTTAAAATATAAATATGAATGCTTTTGACAGAGTTAATAAACGTATGTTGTCCGCAGTGACTGGTAATTGATGTGAAACAGCTACCTCTACTTTATCCTGTAAATGTCAGAAGCAAGGCTTCTACTGAGGGTGCTATTCACACATAAATTGTGTTTAATGGTTTCTTGTTAATGTGTTCTATTTTTATAATGAAAGTCTAGCCAAATTATAGGAGAGATGCTCTTAACTCCTTTACTGCTATCAAATTGAGCAGTAATTGAATCAAGCAAGAAATCCCTTTTTGACCTTGAAGGCTGATTTTACCTTCTCATCCCATCATCCGATTTGAGAGAGATATGGTATTAATTTTTCTAGCCTTTTATATTTTATACAGTAACCCAATGGTACTAAATAAAATGCTTCCAAATGGAAAATGCAATAAATCATCAACAAACTCATTCATTTTCATACAGAAACAAGTAATTTTGATGAAGCCCAACTGTAATTCACCAATTCAAGTTTTTCATTCAATATTTTACCTGCTATAAAACATTAACTAGTAAGCAATTTGGTTGTTAGGTATAATCTGTCAGAAGAATTGTGACTATTTGTAGAAAAATCAAATCAGGAAGAAATGTAGTATATGGAATAGACAATACTACATATAGATGCCTTAACAGAATTATTCCTGAAACATTTAAATAATATTTAATTCAATTGAAAAGTTTTATCCCTTTATATTATTATGTTGTAAATTTAAAAAATCAAATAATGTTTGAAAAATGTCAGCATTTGGGTTTAACATGTTGAAAGGACTGTCCCTTTATATAACTTCAGTGATTTTCAGGAGAACATGATTTACATGCAATTGCCAAATTACAAGCTACATTAGACAGATCCATCCTCATTTTGAGGGAGAAAATGGCTAATTATATTCTTGCTCATTTGAACTTCAGAGACTAAATTGGCCTTAAACATCACAAAGTTTGTCTTCAGAGGTATTATATTTTGATTAAAAAATATTTTAAAGTCCTGTTTGTAATCCATCTTTAAAGTTGTCATTCCACGTTCCCTAGAATACCCATAAAAAGTTGATACTGATTTAGAGGGGAAGCACCTCCCTACTGACTTCCATAAAAGGGTCCAAATTCCACTACTATAGTCGCTAAGGTCCTCTGTGATCCCAACCTTCTCTAATCTCATAAGTATCCTATTCATGAATCACCCAGATCTGTGCCCTGTCTTCTCCACATGGCCACATCTCTCTGATCTTGCTCAAGCCATAAATGCCCTCTGCATATGGAACTCTTACCCATCCTTTATGCTCAGCTGAGTCATTGACTTCGTGATGAAGGATTCCCATGTCCCCCTTCTGTTGTCTGTTAGAATTAATCACTCCTACTTTTCTCTATTCTCCTAAGAAACACAGCTTATAAATACCATATTTTGCTTTCTACTTTTAATTTAACCTAGATATTTAGAAATCACTACTGCCACTCATTACCAGCTAGATAATAAACATCCTGAAGAAGCAAACTATGTACACTTAGTGGTTAAGAGTGCCGACTCAGAAGTCAAAAAAACCATGATTGATTTATGCCCCAACTCCACCAATTTCTGGCGAGTAAATGTGGCAAAGTTATGTAACCTCTCTAACCTTTTTTTCTTCTACTATACAATTATACTATCTATCTCTTATGGTTCTGTAAAGATTTAAAGAAATAATGCACCTTGAATAATGCATTTATCATGGTGTCTGACATACACTAAACACTCCATAGCTATTAGATATTTTAGTTAATAGTTATTTAGTATCTTTCATAGTGGAACACAGAATGTAACACAGGATAGATGTTCAATACTGTTAGATTAGTGACTGAGTAAATGAATGAAATTATGTCAATAAAAAAAGAAGAAAAGGCTATAATTTGAAAGGGCATTTTCAATCCTTCCCAAGAAACCCTGTCTATATATCCAAGACCATGAAAGGACCCTAAGTTTCATAAAGAAATTTGCTTCCTTATTGGGTAGGTGATTATATATGAAGCTATGGCCCTGGTGCCATTGTCTTACATTAATCTGTGTTTCTCCCTAACTCTACAGAGCCCTATCTGTACAGTAGTGAGGATCAGTATTTTGAATACACTCAGGACATGTTCTCCTCCTCTGTGAAGGGCATACCTGTACAAGCAAGCCTGAGTGTCTTCCTGAAGAGCCAAGAATGAATCACTTTTTTATGAGGTTAGGGCAAGGGTACAGGTGAGCAGCAAACAGAGAAGAATATGGGGAGAAAAATGTTGGAGTGAGAAGCAAGGGGAATTTAGGATTTTTCTGTACCTGACTTAATTTTCACATATTTTCTTCAAAATCAGGCACTGATATAACCCTATTCATAAAGGGCCCCTCTCTGTGGTGGGGGGATATAATTCCCATCCCACTGACATCAGGCTTAGCCATGTGACATGCTTTGGCCAATGAAATGTGAGCAGTAGAGACATATGCTACATCGGAGCAGCTTTAGGAGATATTCTGTGGTCCTTTCATTAATCTTTTCCCCTCTACTGACATGTGCCTGGCAGAAATGAAACAGAGACACAGCTAAACTAAAATTTTTATTGTTGCAAGGATGGGGATTGGGGATTTATTACCGCAACATAACCCAGCAAAAGCAGACTAATACAGAACCCCTTTGGGGTTCATTCTTAGGGCAACTAAATCTTCCTACAAACCCCTGCAGTGGCTTCCCCCACACTCCCACCACACACACACACACACACACACACACACACACACACACACACACACACACACAACCCCCAAGATCAGCCAAGATTAGTCTGGGCCAGCAGAATCACTGTATTCACTCTACTCATTCTGGAGAACTCAGTTAACAACTGCACACCTAAACAGCATCATTTTGTTTGTGCATGTTCACATGTTAACAAATATGTGTGTGTGTCTGTGTGTGTACCTATATAGAGATCTATCTATCTATATCTAAATCTAACTGCATCTCCAGATATATGTACAGTGAGAAGACCTGACTCCTGCTTTCTAGGGCTTGCAATATTGATGGGATTCCACATATGAAAACTTGGGAACATCAAAAAGTAGTTCTCGTTTCATTACATTCAGCACTGCTTTGTCCCATTTAATGTGCTAAGTACAGAGGATGATGCAAACACATCTTACTAGATGTGGTTTCTCTTATCAAGGAGATGACTTCCTAGCTGGGGATATAAATATGCACATGGTCAGCTATAACCTATCCTAAGATATAAAGTAATATGTGCCATAAGGGAAGGTGAAACAAAGTGCTCTGGGAGGTCACAGTCAGGAAGGATTCAGGGGATGTTTCACAAAGAAGTGGTTTTTGAGAAGACTGTTGATTGATGGAAGGAGAATTGCAACATTTGAAAATAGGAGAATGGCATGATCAAAAGCACAGAACAGGAAATAAAAACTCATTTGATTAAAGCATGAGACTGTGAAGGACATAAGAGGTGTGTATTAGTTTGCTACAGCTGCCAAAACAAAATACAACAGACGGGGTGGTTTAAACAACAGAAACATATTTTCTCACAGTCTGGGGGCTGGAAGTGCAAGATCAAGGTGTCAGCACGTTTGGTTTCTCCTGAGGCCTTTTCCCTGGACTTGCCATGGCCACCTTCTCACTGTGTACTCACGTGGTCTTTCTTCTGTGCAAAGGCATCCATGGTGTCTCTCTGTGTGTCCTAATCTCCTTTCCTTATAAAGCCTCTGGTTCTATCAGATATGGGCCCACCCTAATGACTTCATTTTAACTTAATTACCTCTTTTAAAGTCCTATATCCAAATACAGTCACATTCTGAGATGCTGAGGGTGATGGCCTCAACATATGAATTTGGGGGAGACACAATTCAGTCCACAACAAGGTGAATAGACAAAATAGGTAGAGGCTGGTTGGAAACTGGAAAGAACTGAAAATGTGTAATAAAGAGCGGGACAAACAATTAGAACTGTGCTTTAGATAGATCCTGCTTGTGCATGAGGTAAATAAGATAAGGAGAGAGACTGGACAGATCTTTTCAAATACAGGCAACCGATGACCTGATTAAAGAGAATGCCAGTGGAGTTGGAGGGAAGGGGAAACGTGTGAGAGAAAATGTGAGACAGAATGAATAATGAATATGAAAATATAACTGATTTTATATTTGTGACTGGATGACTATATACTGATGGCCACAAAGTCAAAACTCTTGATGAGAAGAGAAATAGAAGTCTTGAAACTAGAAATACAGTCTAGAGAGATAGAAAGAGACCCTGGAATGAGCTATGAAATTAGAGGAGGGAGCATTTACAAAGTCACTGGCGTCTTTAAAACTGTTTATGCAGAAAACAAGAACAAATTCCAAGAAAGGTCATTAGATTTGTCAACCAGGGAAGTATTGATAATCTTATCAAATGGTCCAGGAGAGACAGGGGTAGGTTATGGAGGAGATGAAGGTGGAGGCTGGGGAAGGAAGCTTGATTGCACTGCACAGGGGAGTATGAAAACAAGGTCTTAAATATAGCTGAAAATATGATAAAGTCAACTTTGCTAACTATTTGGTGATTTAATTTTTACAACATCCTATGAGCTAGATACTATCACAATCCTCTTATACAGATGGGGAAAATGAGACACACATATACACACATCTGTATATCCTCTTATACAGATGGGAAAAATGAGACACACACATTAAATTAAATGTAAATTTAATGTTACATAGCTGGTTAATCAAAGAGCTAGATTTGACCTCAGGCATCTTGCTCCAGTACACACATATATAACTGTCGTTCTTTTGTTTCTCTATATAAATTTAGTTTGATGGTAAAAAAAAATCATTTAAGGTGGCAAGAAAAGCATGAACAATTTCATATGGACAAGAATGAGTAAGGCATATCTTTGTGTGGGTGAGGGTTTGGGGGCTGTGTATACTGAGATCAGGCAAATGCAGCAGTGGGCTTATGTTGTATACACATAACAGATAAAACAAGAGCAAGTTGATGGAATGAGTAAAGTTTATGTATTTGGACTTTGCAATTGGAGTGATTTTCTAAGTGAAAGAGTCATACATATGATACTTTGTTAGTGCATTCATTCAATATTTATTGAACATCTACTACATCCCTGGCGCTTACACTAGAATCTAAAGATATGATGAAGAAAAATCCAGAACTTATGGATTTTCCAGCTAGTGACACTTAAAGGGATCATCAGCAATTTGATGAAGAATGGAGCTACTATTTTATGCCAGAGGTCATAGATTATAATAAAACTGCCTTCATCATTAATGGGACATACAATTCAAGGAAAGTCATTACACCTCTGATATCCCAGTTTCTCCACCAATGAAACAGAGATCAAATTGTAACAGACGATTACATCCTTGAATAAAAGGTACATTGGAGAGGTGAAGTCATATTAATAACAGAAGATAGCATGTAATACTATTTAATAAGAAGAAATCTTTATTTTATTTTCATTAGGGAAATATTAATTATTGGATTTGACCCAGATAGACTTGTTATTTTAAATACACTGAATAATCTTTAGAGGTTTTTATCATTTTCTCCACCAGTAATAAAGCTATAATTTGTAAAATCAGAAGTTAATAAAAAAAATCTTACAGTAAAATGATGTTATGATTGAGATTTAATATGAACATAATTTAAGCCACTGTTAGGACTCCCACAGTAGCCATATCTGGCCATACTTCATCCTCTCTATGTAGTCTTTTACTCTGTTTAAACAACAGATGCTAATATTTGGACTGATCAAATACATGAAAGTATTTCTGCATTTTGAAATCTTGATGACTATCACTCCATTTTAAAGGTAAAGTAGATATATTTTTCCTATTGCTTATAAATTAGCATCCTTGTGTTCAGAAAGTACCAAACAGAAGGAGCTAACATAGAATCACATAGGACCTTCTTCCAAACTAATTTAATTTGTAATCAAGAATATCTTGATTTTAACAGCGTACTTCCTTAGGCTTGAACATTTTGGTCAATTACTTAAATAAGGATATAAAAAGGTATTAAAATTGGCAGATGGCATGAAACATGGAGGGATAGCTGATATGAGAAGTGACAGAGTCAAGACTCAGATTTATCTTGACAAATACTAACAAGCCAGTCCTACACCCAAACAACTGACAATGCAGCAGTTATATTTTATTTTCAAAAAATTCAATTGCACAAGCCTAGACTGGTAGAGAACATTGGCAAGAATTCATGGGAAAGAGTTCTGATAGTTTTGGTTAAGCATAATTTTAAACAAATGCTCTAAATAATGTTAATAAAAAATAGCGTAATAACAAAGATAAAAGGAATCTTCAAGCTACACAAATTGAAATATAGATTCCAGTTCATAAAAAGTGATCATCGCTTGTGGATCTGGTGCTTGGTTCTATTCTGAGAAACATATTTTAAGTGATACAGATAATCAAAACCTCATACATAGACACAGAGGAAGGAATTGCAGAACTGAATGTGAATTATTTTAGGTCATTTATAAGGTCCATTCTAGCATTAAAATTCTATGATTCTATGGAAAGTATAAACTACTGCAGAGCATGCTTATATCAAACAAATCCCATAAATGCTGTACATATAATCTTTGATTATGCACTACAAGTACTTCTTAAATATGAGTTTGCATCAAAATTATTATCTTGATAAGTTCAATTGTGAAATACCAGATCATACCCTGTTAACTCAGAGGAAAGCCTAATCATATAGGCTTTACAGGTAAGATAGACAAATATATTTGTTCTTCAAAAATCTTATTTTCCATCCATTTTTAAACAAACCCTATTTTTACATTGAAATTTACTTAAAGAGATATGCTAGAATTTAAAAATATCCTTTTTTGTATTCCTGCAGGAAAAGTATCTATTAGATAAAAATCTTTTAAAATTGTTTTTAGGCTAAGCAGGATTTAGAATATGAAGGGTTTCTCAAAATCATTTTTTATTTTATTATACATATGCTCAACTTCATTATTTAGAGCAGTGCTTCTCAAATTTTAATGTGCATACAATACACCTGCAGATCTGGAGTGGAACCTCAAATTATGCATTTCTAGCAAGCTCCCCGGTGATACTGATGTTGCCAGTCCATATTGACCACTCACTGACTAGCAAGGATTTAAAGGACTCTGCTTCACTAGTGCCATCACTTATTCTAAAACAATTCCCACTCAATATATAATGTAAAATAAAAGAAATTACTTTCTAAAGAGGAAAGGAACCTTTGCAATTTTCTCTTCCTTAGAAGTCCTTAGCATTTCTGATGCTATTCATCTGATTAATGCCCCGATTTTTCTTTTGAAACATTAAGTCGTTCTTCCCACCTCCCTTACCTCAAAAGGGCTCACAGACTTGTCCCTTGCCACCCCAGGCTCACTTCTCAATTCCCTGTTACTTCCTTTTGGTGGTGTGCTGCACTCCTTGTCACAGGCTTTTGAGGTTGTTACGGACTGAATGTTTGTGTCCTCTCCAAATTCATATGTTGAAACTTTATCCCTCAATGTGAAGGTATTAGAGAGTGGGGCCATGGGGAAGTGATAAGGGTGGTGCCATCATGAATGGGATTGGTACCCTTAGAAGAGTCATGAGAGAGTTTGCTTCCTCTGTTCTGCTCTCCACTGTATGAATCTGCAACACTGAAGAGGGCCTCCACCAGAACCTCACATTGCTGTTCCCCGATCATCCAAGATCAGCTTCCAAAAACCAAATTTCTGCTGTTACGTGCCACCCAATTTATGATATTTTGTTATGGCAGCCTGAGCCAAGACAGAGGTCTTCTATGCACTTCTCTAATTTCCTTTTACTGAAGTATTGACATTTTATGGATAAATGAATTACTCAAAAGACTTTATCCCAACTTAACTTAAAATACTAACTGATAAAGAAAACTTCTACTTGCTGTGAATCATGATGCTGACTCAAACAGAGCCATGAATGAGAAAATGTGGGGCAGCACCAACATACTTACACTTCACATACCTCCAATGCTCTTCCAAACTTCCTTCCAAAAAGTGGTGTAGAATGACTCCCTCACTGGGCAAAAAATTTCACTAGAAATTCACCATGGCCTTTAACACTTGTCTGCTTCTGGGGAACAAAACTCAGGGTCTAGTTTCATACATTCTTCTACCTATTTGTGATTTTATCTAGGCCAGCGTTGTCTAGATGCCATTGGAATCACTTGGGAAGTCTTAAAAAATATTGGTCCCTGGACCCAGGGTCCTATTCCATTGGGTGGGGCCTGAGCATTGTTACTTAAAAAAAAAAAATTATTCGGTGATTCTATTAACATATCCAACTTTCATTTCAAACTCCCTCATTTTTATGTCTATGGCATCTCATGTTAAAGCATTTCTTCTATATCAGGGTTTCTAACCCCAGCAGTGTGGACATTTGGGACTGGGTAATTATTTGTTGTGGAGCTGTCCTGTACACTGCAAGATGTTTAACAACATTCCTGGTCTCTATGAGTAGATGCCCATGGCATTCACCCAATTTTGACATAAAAAATGTCTCCAGAAGGTGCCAAATGTCCCCTGGTGGGAAAAATCATGTTGAGAACCTGCTTTTACATCATTACCATCATTATATTTCTACCACCATCACATTAACTATTATTTTCCGTATGTGAAGACACAGCTAACTGCTGTACACAGATTATCTATCTCATTTACTCCTCAAAATATGGTTATGAGGTAAATACACACTTTACTTATGAGCAAAGTGAAGCTCAAGTGATGCAAAGATGGTACAAAAATTGCCAGAGGTCCCAGCCTGGAAACTGATGGGTGCAGAATACAAACTTACATCTGTCTGATTATGACTCTAGGGTCTAAGCTCTTTACCCTTACAGTATATTTTTATTTTACATCATAGACTCTTTAGTTGCAGATCTCCTCGTAAGACTGTAAGCCCTCTGGAAGTTATCACATGATTTATCCTCAATTTCTAGCACATGGTAGGTATTGAATTAATATTTATCAAATTGAATAGTATCTCACAATGAGTTTTTGTTTTTCATCCAAAGCCTACCTGCATTCCCAATTTTCTGAATTTTTCATAGGTATCTCCATCTGTTTCTCACTCTAGTACCGAGTTCTCCTGTTGACTCTCTCAGTATTTTATCTCGGAAGTCCATCATTTTCCTAGGTACCTCATACCTGGGCCTTTCCAACTGACTTTTTAAAAAATTAATAAACTTTATTTTTTGGAGCAGTTTTAGGTTCATAACAAAGCCGAGTGGAAAGTACAGAGAATTCTGATATACACCCTGTGCCCACACATGCACAACCTCCCCACTATCGACATTCTCCACCACACGTTGTTACACTTGGACTTACATTGGACACCTTCATAATCATACAAAGTCCATAATTTACATTAGGGCTCACTCCTAGTGTTGTACATTTTTAGGGTTTGGACAAATGTACAATGATAAATATCCACCATTATAGCATCATACAGAATAATTTCACTGCCCTAAAAATCCTTTGTGCTCTGTCTATTCATCCTTCCCTCAACCCCAAACCCTGACAACAACTGATATTTTTACTGTCTCCATAGTTTTGCCTTATCCAGAATGTCATATAGTTGGAATCATATAGTATGTAGCCTTCTCAGACTGGCTTCTTTCACTTAGTAAAGTTCATTTAAGTTTCTTCCATGTCTTTTCATAGCTTGATAGGTCATTTCTTTATAGTGTTGAGTAATATTCCATTGTCTGAATGTATCACAGTTTACTTACCCAGTCACCTTTGAATAACATTTTGGTTGCTTCCAAGCTTTGACAATTATGAATAAAGCTGCCATAAATGTCTGTGTGCAGGTTTTCTGTGTGGACAAAAGTTTTCAATTCATTTGGGCAAATACCAAGGAGCATGATTGCTGGATAGCCTGGCAGGAGCATGTTTAGTTTTGTAAAAGACAGCCAAACTGTTTTCCAAAGTGATTGTAATATTTTGCATTCCCACTTGTAACAAATAAGAATTCTTGTTGCTCCACATCCTTGTCAGCATTTGTTGTCAGGGTTTTAGACTTTGGTCATTCTAAAAGGTGTATAGTGGCATATCTCCTTGTTTTAATTTGCAATTCCTTAATGACATATGACATTGAATATCTTTTTATATGCTAACTTGCCATCTATGTATTTCTTTGCAGATCTTTGTAGGAAAACTTCTAATTTTTCACCATTAAGTATTATATTAGCTGTAGCTTTGTTGTAGATGTTTCTTGTCAAGTTCAAGAAGTCCCCCTCTATTCCTAGTTTGCTGAAAGTTTTTATCATGAATTGCTGTTAGATTTTGTCAAATGCTTTTTCTGCATTAACTGATATAATCTTGTGATTTTTCTTTTTTAGCCTATTGATGTGTTGAATTACATTATTTTCAAATGTTGAACCATCCTTGCATACCTAGAATAAATTTCACTCAGTTATGGTGTATAAGTCTTTTTATACAATATTAGTTTCACTTTGCTAATATTCTGTTAAGTATTTTCACACTGTGTTCTTGAGAGACATTGGTCTGTAGTTTCCTTTTCTTGTAATGTCTTTGTCTGGTTTTGGTATTAGTGTAATGCTGGCCTCACAGAATGAGTTAGGAAGTATTCCTTCAGCTTCTGTCTTCTGAAAGGAACTGTAGATAATTGGAATAATTTATTTTTTAGATATTTGATAGAATTCACCAATGAGCCCGTCCACATCTAGTGCTTTCTGTTTTGGAAGATTATTTATTATTGACTCAATTATTTAATAGCTATAGGCCTTTTCAGATTGTCTCTTTTAACAGCCTTTTTAAAAAATTAAATAATTAATTATTTTATTTTTGGCTGCATTGGGTCTGTTGCTGTGTGGGCTTTCTCTAGTTGCGGCGAGCTGGGGGCTACTCTTCGATGTGGTGTGCAGGCTTCTCATTGCGGTGGCTTCTCTTTGTTGCAGAGCACAGGCTCTAGGCGCACAGGCTTCAGTAGTTGTGGCATGCGGCTCAGTAGTTGTGGCTCACGGGCTCAGTGGTTGTGGCTCGCAGGCTCTAGAACACAGGCTCAGTAGCTGAGGCACACGGGCCCAGTTGCTCCACGGCATGTGGGATCTTCCCAGACCAGGGCTCGAACCCATGTCCCCTGCATTGGCAGGCAAATTCCCAATCACTGTGCCACCAGGGAAGTTCTCAATAGCCTTTTAAAAGTCCTGTCTCATTCCTATATTTTCCCCTTTAAACATAGACTCTATTTTGAACAAAGATAAATATTTTTGCAAAAGCAATAAAAACAAAAATTGAAAAGTGGGACTACATCAAACTAAAAAGCTTCTGCACACAAAGGAAACCATCAACAGAAAGAACAAGCGACCTACTGAATGAGAGAAAATATACGCAAATCATGTATCTGATAAGGGGTTAATATCCAAAATATATAAAGAATTCATACAACTCAATAGCAAAAACAATCCAATTAAAAATGAGCAGAAGATCTGAATAGACATTTTTCCAAATACAGATGGCTAACGGGTACATGAAAAGATGCTCTGCAGCATTAATCATCAGGGAAATGCAAATCAAAACCACAATAGAGATATCTCACAGCTGTTAGAATGCTTATTATCAAAAAGACTAGAAATGACAAGTGTTAGCAAGGCTGTGGAGAAAGAACCTTTGTGCACTGGCAGAGGGAATGTAAATTGGTGCAGTAAGTATGAAAAACAGTATGGAGGTTCCTCAAAAAATTAAAAATAGAACTACCATATGATCCAGCAATTCCACTTCTAGGTATTTATCTGAAGAAAACAAAAACACTAATTTGAAAAGATATATGTACACGCATGTTCACTGTAGCATTATTTACAGTAGCCAAGATATGGAAACAACATGTGTCCATCAATAGACAAATGGATATAGAAGATGTGCCCTATGTATATACATGTATATATACAATGAAATATCACTCAGTCATAAAAAAGAATGAATTCTCCTCACTTGCAACAACATGGATGGACTTGGAGGGCATTATGCTAAGTGAAATAAGTCAGACAGAGAAAGACTGATACTGTATCATCTCTCTTACATGTGGAACCTTATCATATATATATATATATATATAGATAGATAGATATATAATACACACACACACACACACACACACACACACACAGGTATTAAACCAAGCTAATAGATACAGAGAACAGATTGGTGGTTGCCAGAGGGGAAGGTTTAGGGGTGGGAGAAAGGGGTGAATTGTTCTGCTGGGTTTTTTTTGTTTGTTTAAATAAACGGAATAAAAAAAAAATGTAAAAAGTAGAAGTGTTCCAAAATCGAGTAGAGCATCTGCACGTGCTAATGGTGACAGTGTAAACTGGTACAACTTAAAAAAAAAAAAAAATCTTTTGAAAAACCTGGATTTTTAAACTCATTAAATAACCAGTTCAAATCATTCTCTCATAAACTTGAAGGATAAAATTGAAAATTTTAGGTCAGTTTGAAAGCCCATTCTAATTTTGTCCCTATCTGCTTTTTCAACTTTATCTTCCATGGAAAATGTTAGATTAGCATGCTTTACAAAGGTCTTTTGCTGATGAATCCTCAGCACAATTAAATCTTGCATTTAAGCCTGATGAAGTAGATCTGAACTATGGGGGTGCGGCGGGGGCTGGGGTGGGAGATAGTGTGCATTAGGCTGAAGTACTACACAACAAACACTACAGAAGGCAGGCCCTGGCTGGGTTCCTTAGATCTCCTGGGATTTGGAAGAGCCCAAAGGAAGACCAGTGAACACCCCATGCCCCCAAGTCAAGCAATTTAATCCTGACTACCACCGAACACACCTGACACATGCTGTACTTGCCATATTGCCCCTGTCAGGTCAATTTTACCCTTCCCTCCTTTATCTCAAGTACTCAAGTTTACCTATCATCTAAGTTCCACTAACATCATGAATTCTTCTCTATCCGTCTCTACCCAATGAGTTCTTTGCATTCTTGCCCTCATTATGTGACTCTCACACTAGGTGTTTAACATATAACATACCTTAAACAAGACATACAATTTCTCAATGTACTAGAATTTTCTTATATAACCTCGATTTAAACAATTCTGTGGATTCATCAATCTCTCTGACCTTTGTAAAATCTACTGACCACTTTCCAACACCTACAGAATCTGGGAGGTGGTAAGATTTTTCTCTGATTCCTCCACTCACCTTTGCTTCCACAAGTAGAGTTGTCTGCTTGGCAAAATTGTTCCAACACTGTTTATGCTAGTTAAATTTGTTTATGTATATAAATTATTTATTTTAACAATGAAAATGAACGTGAATAGAAAGAGTCATTGCTATGAAAACTAACAAATGCTTTGGAATAATTCAAGTTGCTGTAAATTAGGTGTGGAAGTATAATAATTAACAATAGGAAACATTTAGAAGTATTTTTTTTCTCATATTGATGAGCAATTTTTTTTAAGTTTTTACTCCACTTCAAAGAAATGAAAGCAGGAAATGTGTAGTCAGGGTATTATAGATGAGAAAGAATGTGAGGAATTCCCATTAATGGACTAGGACACAAAGGAAAGTTGTTGGTCTTACATCAAAAGATTGGCACAGGGCTTCCCTAGTGGCGCAGTGGTTGAGAGTCCGCCTGCCGATGCAGGGGACCCGGGTTCGTGCGTGCCCCGATCCGGAAAGATCCCACATGCCGCGGAGCGGCTGGGCCGGTGAGCCATGGCCGCTGAGCCTGCGCGTCCGGAGCCTGTGCTCCGCAACGAGGGGCGGGGCCCCAACAGTGAGAGGCCCGCGTACCGCAAAAAAAAAAAAAAAGATTGGCACAGTAATGTGCATTTATATATTTAAGGATAATAAAATGTTTAAGATATTCATGCAACTCTTTATTATGAGTCCCTACTTTAACTGACTTTTAAAGATCTAGTCATATTAGAAAAGAAAACTTCTGTTATTTCTTCAAATTAATAACTTTAAAAAGACATGGAATTACCACATTGTTTAAAATACATTTTTACTCTTCTTTTGAAGATGCCACTCTACTTTGAAATGCTTTGCCCTGTGTACTTGTTAGTGATATGCTTTCATTATTCAAGGGTGGATTCTGTTCTTTGGAATTAGTTAAATGTCAATTGAAGCAACTTTTGTGAATAAAATAGTGATCACACTGGTTAATACGAGCTTTGGGCAAAAATTAGGTGTAACTAGAAAGGAAATTAATCTCTTTGTCTTATAAATTGGCTGTGAAGGAAAATTAAGAGGTAAGTTCCCAAAACGTTATTAGGATTTTAAAATACAAAGTGACAGAAGGAGAATAAAGGTACCCTCTAGCTATAACTCTTGAAAAAAATTTATATTGATTCTTTTAATCCGTGATTTTTAACAATTTTTCCACATATATTCTATAAAATGTTCATTATTTAATCTTACTATTAGTAATTTTTTCCATTATTATAAAATGTACAGTTGAAATTATATTTCTGGCTATTTACAACATAGATTCAGAGATTTCAAAGGTAAAATCACCTCTTAGAACTTCTCTAATGTCGTTTATCTAGGACCAAGTACTTCAAATTAAATTCAGTCCTAAAATTTTTAAAACCTTGCTGGGTTTTAAATGGGAAAAAATGTCATCTAAAAGCTTTCTTCAAAACTCCTTGAAATCCGTTCTGAGGAAGATTGTTCTTGTGTTCTGGGGAAAATACCAACCAGACTTTCTATTATGAGAATATCAAGGAACCACCCTCTTCTGAAATGGATATGACTAATCAATTGTATCTCTAAGGAGTTCAACTGTTCCATCAAGTAACAAAGACTATTTTACAGGGCATCCAGAGTTGCACTACATCTCTGGAGATATTGGCTCCCATAGAGACAGCTATCTAAGTAGGAGAAAGCATGCTCTATGTCTGAAGACTGTTGCTGGCCATCATAGAAGTAAGCATGCTTCCTTTGTTGGTATGTACAACTTCTGACAGCAGATTAGGAGCCGAAGACCAGCAGCACAAAGAACTATTTTCAAGGGATCTTTTGTGGACTGTGTTATGGGTAATAATGCTTTCAGACCCAGGTGATAATGTCTGGTGTGGAGTTGGAGGGTGCAATAAGTTAATGATGCTCCTTTCACCTTTGTCCAGAGCCTAGAATCATACCAGCGTCTCAGGGGTTGGCTGCTTTGAGAGATCTGAAATCAGCAGGACCATTGGTTTTCTCTATGGGAGCAGTGGTAGGACAGTCAGTGACACCTGATGAGAATAAAACAGTGTAAACAGATTTAACCCGGAACACGTGTCAATGTTCTGGGAACTCTGTGTAATAACTGGAGTATAGGTGGTTAATCCCTAGTGGGCAGGGAAGGGATGAAATTGCCATAGTTTGGGCTTTAATAAAAGTGATGTTTTTTATCTGATACACATAATCAAGTGAAGCTTGACTCTGAGATTACACTTTATCATTTCTTCTTAATATATTTTAGTCACTTGCTAAAAAGACTCATAACATTATTATGTCCTCCACATAAACACTCAAGGCACATGGACATTTTCTTCTAAAGATGTAACAGTGTGCCTTAAGCTTGGATAAATTACATATGAATAGGAAATCTTCCTCTGAAGTAAGCATATTCCAAATTCAGAAGTAATGTGACAATAGAGTACCTGGCAAGTGAAATATCAATGAATGAGGTGAAAGAAATGAATGTTTTGGAGGCTGGTTGTCCAAAGTGTAAAGGTCACCTATGCCCTTTACTAAAACATAACATAGGAAAAACTATGCATCCTTGTTGGACTTCACTTTCCTCCTCTGTAAAATGAGTATAAAAAGAGTACCTACCAGGAGGTTTTGCAGATCATGAAAGCTAGCCACAGCCATCCCTTCAGCTAATCTCAAGTGTGGCTCAATCCATAGAGAAATTTGCACTGATGGTATTATGTTGCCCACGGGATATTAGTTGTCAAAGTGTACAGACTATGGGCAAGACCTTGGATGACTCCTTATTTAATGGGAAAAGCACTAAACAAACTGTGAACCTCAATTCTAGCCCTAGGTCTCCTGAAACTGTGAAGCTTGGTTCTAGTGTTTTACTTCATTGAGCTTTGAAAGCCTCCTTCTTAAATTATGTGGTTAGATTAGATCAGGATTTTTTAAAAATGGATTTGTTTGTTTTTAACTCTGGTGTAGTTGTGCTCTGAGAGGTACAGCTGTAGTGTGATGGCTAATAACACAATCTGAAAACCTGGACAATCTACTTAAATGCACTATACTGTAGTTCCCCAATTAAAAATGGAGATGATGATAATACTACTGGCCTCACAGGATAATTATGAAGAAGTACGGTGCTTAGAATAGTGCTAGGAACATAGTAATAATTCAAGAAACATTATTAACCCTAGAATCCATTTGATAAAGAGCTATAATTGAAGTAGGATTAGGGATCAAAAGCCCCACTCATATTGGCCTCAATTTCACAATTCTTAGCAAACTTAATATACTCTTAGGATTCTGATCTGACTGATACTCTATTCCTCTTGAGCATTTGATACGTATTTGTTGACATTTTGGAACTAATTAGAGTCACTGTTATGATTATAAACAAAATATACAATAGTCTACCATTAATCAGGGGTATTTTGGAGTGTCTGATCAATTCACAACAATTTTTCCTTAATTCTCGCTTCACATGGCAGAAAGTGCTCTGCAGCATTTTGTACAATAGGATGCCATCTGTGCACACTTGATTGGACCAGGATGAGCACCTGACCTATTCCAGCTCAGCATCTCCCTTTTAGGAATTTGGGATTGAGATTCATTCGTTCATTTTCCTTTAAGCAACTAGATTTGAAACATAAATTCAGGAGCTGAGCAGTGGCCAAGTTTCCCTCCATGTGCCTTTGAAAGAGAAAATGCAGGTCTACAGAAAGAATGTGGTAGGCGCCCAGAGAGAAGCACAAAGTTCCACCAGGCTCCAAGTCCCTTGCTGTAGTCCCTTCCTTGGGAACAATGGCATTCTGGCCTTTGGGTTTCATGACACCTGAATAATCTTCTAATAAAATCTCCTGTTAGCTTAAGCCATCTGAGTTAGTTTCTCTCATAAGCAACCAAACGTTGCAAACCATAGGCTGGTAGCTAGATAATTTTTAAGAAACTAGGAGTAGGAAAAATGAATTCTTTGGTCCAAGAAAATCCACAGAAGTGAGCATGTAAAAAAAGAAAAATGAAAGAAAAACACAAACATTAGACATTTTCACTTAAATTCAATATTTTTTTATATCTAATAGTTTCTGAAGGTTTGGTGCCCAATTCTGTTAGCTTCCATCCTTCTCCTTCTGTTTCTTCTTTGTAAGGTTAAAGCTTCAGACATTTCTTCTGTAAAGCTGTTGATGTTGGTTTAGCCTTCTGCTTTGTATTATTGTAATTATTTGACATTTGGAAAGTGCTCATGGTGTTCCAAAAATTGTTCAGAATTTTCAAAACAAAAAAATATCCATCTCCTTGAGGCAAAGCACATGTCCCTAATTCTAACCTAAAGCCAAGGAATTAGATGCTGGTAGAGAGAAATAAAGGATTAATGCTGTCACCTAATTTTGCCTGGGTCCTTTGATAAACAAAATGTTTCACTGTAAAAGAGGAATAAATCACACATGAGCTTCAAATCTTGCCATCAGATGTAAGATAGAAAGCTAAATTCTGATGGGTTTTAAAATAGAGTTAATGCATTACTAATTAAATCTTTTTTGCTTCTTATCAAGGTTAAATATGAAATTATTCACGCAAAAGAAAATCTTACTAAGCTAGTATCTACCAATATATCACCTATGTGCTTCACAGTTTTTAAAGTAAAATATGAAACATATGTATGTTTTCTAATTTATTTTACTTTTTCCATGAGTTAAACATACAAAATCCTTTATGGTAATCCACTTATACTGACTGATGTGAAATATTTACCTATAATATCATGAAACAAAAAAATGTATTTACTTTAAATTGATTTGTGTGCATATATATATGTGTGTGTATATGCATACACAAACACACACACATTTTACATTTAAATTACTGAATGGAAAATCTGAGCTACTTCTAGCTACCATGAACTATACATCTCTATATATACTGCTTTGAATAAGGCCAAAGTATAAAAATAAATAAATAAACATGTCTGGGACCTGCAACTCCATCTACTGATTGCAAGTTACCATAACATTTGTAGAGATACACAAAAACACAGACAGACACACACACACACACACACACACACACATCCTTTCTTAACTCTTGACCTATTCACTAGTAACGCTATTCATTTCATGCTGTAATCACTTGTGCTACTCTGCAAAAAGGAGAGTGAATCATATGTCCAAATTCCATCTGACATGATGCTACAAATATATTTAGCACAGAATGGACCATTCAGTGCACACATGGTATATCTTTTACAAACCACAAGTAGCAACATGAATAACTAAATGGGTGAATTTTCTTGGCCACATACAAGTGAACTCATGAGGAATTGCTCTGTAAAATGGTTGACATATTCTCACAGCACATTTAAGACATCTCTATGAAAATGTTATATCACTGAATATGGGATCCAACTGTGTAGAGACCACTCATTATGAGAGTATTAAACTCTCAGTGTCCCAGTGACATCAAAATAATGAAAATGCCTGTAAGGTGTCCCTCTTCTATTTATTTACATATTTTAACAAGAAACAGGAGGAATAGTAAATGATAATGAAGAACATTTATCCCCCAGGGAATGAATAGCCTCTTGTCCTATTATACCAGACAATCATTAATTTTAATTGCTTCAGATTTATAACTCACAAGATAAAATTAAGAGCCATCCCAACATGAGAAAAAACAGATTAAGATTGCTATAAACAGAAATATCTTCCAGGATTTTTTTTAACAACTAAGCACAAACATTGCTGCATTATTTGTCTTAAGGATCTATGATAAATATTTAGCTTTTTACAATGAACAGAACTTCACACTATATGTATGCTATTAATATATTCTTGCCTTTTCTGGATCTAAAATATGAAAAAAAATACATTGAAAACTAACATAACTGAGAGTATGTTAAAACTACTCATTTAGTATTCAGCATAAAAAGTTACCACTATATCTATTTTTGGACCAATTCATCATCATATTTAAAAAAAGGTAAGCCTATTTTACTTATGAAAATAATTCTTACATGAGGCATTTATGTTTGATTTTTATGGCAGCTAGACCATAAATATGTGGTCTACTCTTGAATCACTTAAAAGTAAAAAGAGAAAGAGCCACTGGTGCATTTGCTGAATCAGAAATTTCTTAGCCATGTGATGGTGCCCATGGCTTAATGCAGGGTGGAACAAAAAAGCTTTCTCCATTTTCTGCCTCTGCGCCTCTGCCCTGAGGTCCTATGTGCAGCTTCAGGGCTGAATCATGACTCTACCACAATTTTTGTTTTTTCACTTGAGTCCTGACACATTGTTGAGTCATAAGTCATTTTAATGGGTCATCACCAGATTCTTAAAAACTGAAAGCAGGATATAATTTAAAAGATCAGAGTTCATTGCATTAATAAAGGTAAATATGGTTTTGTGAAATTTATGTATTTTTGGTGTGATACATATACATTATATATATATGTAGTATACAAACATACATACATACATACATGTGTGTGTATGTGTTCTGGAGAATGATAAACTTATTGCTTACTATGAGTTGTGGGCAAAAAGGCAGCAATGTTTGAAAGGCATTCTACAAGGGAGAGCAGCTACTGGTGCTGGTTCCTGTGGACAGGCAGGGGAAAGGATATAGGCAGACCTTAGAACAATGCTCTTCAAAGTGTAGTTCTCCGAACAATTGGATCAGAATCACCTGATCTTAGACCTCATTCAAAACCTACTGATCAAGCAACTCTGATGTTGAGGAGCTTCAAGTAAAACTGGTTCTTCAGGTAATTGTTCTGTGTCCTGATACATGGGATTCATTGTACTGGAGACCATCTCCACACTCTGAGAGGGGGGTGTCTAGAACCTTCAATAACTTATGATAGAAATATTCTCCCTTATACTTTACATTTCCTTCTAGATCTGTGATATCCAACATAGTAACCACTAGTCACAAGTGGCTATTTAGATTCAGATTTAATGAAAATTTAATAAACTTGAGAAATCAATTCCCCAGTAACATTAACTACACATCAAATGTTCAATAGACACATGAGCTAGTAACTATGGTGTTGGACAGTACAGATATAGAGCATTTCTATCATCACAGAAGTTTATTCAGACAGCCCTGCTCTAGAGGTTTTCAATGAATTATAGAATTCGGCACACTGTGTTTTGACATTGAATACATTCATATACATTTAGGATATTGAATCACATACAATTTCTAAAATGCATATAAGTCATAGAGACAATATTTTTTTACTGATTTTCAAAGTATTTTCTATTAGATTATATCAGTTATTAAGGTATTTTTAACATTTCAAAAATCAATGCTTAGGAAGGAGGGAGGGATGAACAGGTAGAGCATAGAGGATTTTTAGGGCAGTAAAAGTACTCTGTGTGGTACTAAAATGGTAGTTTTACATCATTATACATTTGTCCAAAACCACTGAACATACAACACCAAGAATGACCCATAATGTAAACTATGGACTTTGAGTGATAATGATATGTTAATATAGGTTCATCAGTTGTCACAAATCTACCACTCTGGTGGAGCGTGGATAATGGGGGAGGCTATATATGTGTGGGGTCCGGGAGATTATGCAAAATCTGTGTACTTTCTCCTCAATTTTACTGTGAACCTAAAACTGCTCTAAAAAATAAAGCCTATTAAAAATCAGTATATGCTTAGAAAAAACATTTTCAATAAGAAAAGAAAACAGACTCAAAAAGCACATTTTATATTCTAATATCCTTTGCTCTTTCTTAAGAAAAAATAAAACTAATATATTTTATTAGGATACAATATTTATGAATATTTATAACTATACACACACACTTCATACCAAATAGCTGTGAGTTGTTTACTAATGTTCCCTTTAAATTATAATGACATTATCTCAAGACGACACATACTGCTTGAACTGCCATTATAATCAAGTTGCCAATAGAGTAAACGATTTTCATGATACTGGCTGCATCAAACCACATTCAAAATGGATTAAGACCCTCTGAAAAATAAAACTTTAAGGCAATGGAACATTCTTAACTGGAATTGTTATGCAAGTCATATAAAAATTTGCATGCTTATTTGCAAAAATTTTCAAGCCAGTTGCAATCTTCAGTGTGTTCGTAAAAAAAAAAAATGTATCTCTCTGTAAAGGTACTGTTGACTCTCTTTTTAAAATGTCTTCACCCAAGACAGGGAGAGTAAAGAAAATAGTTAACAGCTGAGTTTGGATGAGAACGGTGAGGTAAGCAGTACATGGAGAAAATTGTGATGTTGCCTAGCACCCAAAGACTTAAAAATATAGGAAGTCACATTTTCCTAAGAGTATAACTACATAATCACCCAGTGGGGTGTGGTGTGGCAGTCATTCATTCTAGCCTATTTCCTACTTCTTGCTGGTTGAGAGAATCCATCCCCCATTCCCTTCCTGGGTGATTTTATGCCCAGCTGCCAACCATGGATCATGATTATTCTAAACCAGTTATGCCAATCCTATTCTTCTATGCCAGTAATTTGTCCAGAGCTGAGCTGGTGATCCAGGTCTGCCCAAAGAGAAGTAAAGTGGGAGGAAGAGCTTGGATGAGTGCAGGAATGGTTCTGATGAGAGCTGAGAGATGAGAGAGCCTTTTGGCCCTGTCCCTCCCCCTTCTCGACTTGTGTACTGTTCTATGACGACTTGAAGCTGTGAGGACCATGAGATGCAAAACCAAAACCCTGAGCATTGGGGAAGGGAAGGTTGGGAGAAGAAGGTCTTCCATGACATAATCGAGCTGCTTGCTATACTTGGCCTGACACTGCAAACTCTCAGACTTCTTTTTAAATGTCTTTATAGTTTTTGCCACCATGAATGGGATCTTTTGTTACTTTTGGCTGGACACATTCTAACCATTATAGTGGGTAAGATTGAAGATATGCAAAGTCTTCTTAAAGCTATGGAAGAAGACTCCTTGGTCAGATTATGACTTGACTCAATGTGTCATCATAACTTAAAAAGAATTGTCAATCTTCAAGGAGCCTGCTCAGACATGGACGTATGGAAAAAACAAAACATCAGAGAAAAAAAATAATGCTTGCATGTCCATTTAAGCCTGCCCGTGGGAGAGGAGATTTTGGCAACGCACTTTAAGCATTATGACACTGTTGTCAAAGTTATCTTTAGAGTGGACAAGAGTTCTTCAAGCTCTCTTAGGTAAAGATCATTTCTGAAGAAAAACTGACTCAGGTTGTTTTGAGTACAGCATGTGATTTCCTGTGCAGATTTGCCTAAAGGTAAGGAATGTGTAAGTCATGCTGATGCTGTTACAGCAGCTGATGTGAGTGTTGGGTGTTCTCATTTTATGATAACAGCTGCATTATACCTCAGGCTCTGTGGGCTTAGTTAACGGAGTGACAAACTGTGAGAGAGAGATGGAATGCAGATAGCTGAGCCAAAGCCTGATACATTCACCAAATTAAGTGCCACCTCATGAAGATTCTTGCCAATCAGCTGGCTGGTCTCTCCTGCCTTATCTTTCCTTCCACATTCTAAGTGGGAAAAACAAAAGTGGATTGGGCAATAGAGATGGACAGAGAGACAGCAAAGTTGAGAGGTGATTAAATAAGATGACAGGAATAAATAGAAATGGCAGGGAAAGTAGGAAGATGCTGAGGAGAGAGCAGTGGTATGAAGGAAAAGAAAAAAAGAGGTCTGCACTTTATACAAAAATTAAAGTAGAATCGATCAGTTCAATTGAAGAAAGCACTAGATAAAAAAAATATTTAGGGATAAACAAATTTTAACAACCGAACTAGCAGAATATGCAATTTAGGAAAGTTGAGCAGGGAACAAAGAAAGTACAGGAGAAAACTTCTACCTGGGCAGTTGTGCTTCCAGGAAGCATTATTAATAATTATTGGAAGAAATATTAGTATTCCTTGGAAGTCATGATAGGTAGACTTGTGCGAAGAAGGTAAAGCCCTCTCACCTTGGTTCTTCCAGTTAAAGTCAGAGCAACCTGCTCTTTTTCTTCATTCATCCTAGAATTGGCTAAAAATAGTGGCTATGGGAAGCCCTAAGAATACACAGCAGATTATTACAAAGGATTGACAGAAACATGGTAGAAGAGAGAATAAAAAACTCTGCATCTTCACATTTTTGGGTTTTTTTTGAGAATGAGCTTTTCCCTAACTCACACAGAGCCTTTATTCCATACAAATAAAGAACATTTAAGCTAGGATCTGCCGTTTGTTGTAACCCTTTTCCCACAGAGAGAAGCAAACTGTGATGACTTCTGGTCCTAGCCCACTGACTATAGTTATCAGACTAGACAGATTATATTTTATAGACTTGTTCCTGTTTACTCCAATGTTTGTTTCCCCAAATCTTTTATGCATTTGGAAACAAAATAAGAAATGAGCACTTGAAGCTACATTTCAAAAGTGAGTATATTCAGTAATTGGGTATCTAATTTTTCTTTAGGTGGTAGAAAAATGGTGAGCTTTCCCAAAATGTAGCTGTGCATCTTTATTGTTGCTTTAGTCATTACCCGAGTAGAAACTACCAGCTTTAATAAAATGAAAATATACTTAAAAATGTTGGTATTGATAAGAAAAGGCATTTAGAATATTTGACAGTAAAGGCATGACTAATAGACAATCTTATTAATTCTCAAAGCATGTGAGAATTCAGAAGTAAGACCTCCTTTGCTGATAAAACTGAAAAGAATTATTAAGTCATTTGCTAAGTCCCACTGAATCACAGTATGGCAAATACTCAATACAGTGATACAATTATAAATAACCACAGGGCAGAGCTGGGTCTGCACATTACTCTTTGCACAGGTTCAGGGGGATGAGGCACTGAATGACTGTTTTATTGATGAAAAGGAAGTTAATCGCGACGATGATGATGTTGCTGATGATGAAACTACTAAGGAAAACTGGGTTAACGGATATAGAAAGGAACTACAAACAGAGAAACAAATATAGAAAATGTCATGGAAATGTTTATAAGCTTTAGATTCAAGCCTTGATCTTTTTCATATTATAATTATTTCCATATTGTTTTTCAACCCTCTTATATTGAAATTAGTGCTATCCAGAATTTAAACATGGGCACTAATTCCTTTTCTAACTGCAAAAGAGCAAAAAAAAAAAAATGGAGCTCTAATTTAATTTTCTGAACTGGTAGCATTCCCACAGTTGATTCCCTCAGATTTGGATTTCTTGATTCAATAACAGGACCAAAGTCAATTTGAAGTAACATCTGAACTAATTAGTGACAAGAGCAATTTGACTCTTCCCTTTGTTACAAGTGCCATTTAAAGCTCTGACCCCTCTGTGTTAGGCTGAAGAGGTAGGAATTGCATTAGGCCAATCCTCAAAGAACACTGGCAATGGTAGCAGTAATTTCAGGGAAGATTTCGCTTCAATTTTCTAGGTTACCTGCTTCTAACAACCACTTTAAAAATCTAGGCAGTTTTGCCCAAAATTTTGTTTGGTCAACCTTATGAGGCTGTACAAAGTGTGTTTCAAAGTAATTTCATTGCCTTTTGTCTTTCCAAATATTTGTAATTTCTTCCAATCTTTGCTTATTTCAGCTGAAGCAAAATATTCTAGAAGAGTAAAGTTAAGTTCACCAAAATGTCATTAAGGGATCTACTCTGAGACTTGAGCTATTCTAGGGCACAAGAACCAAAGAAAGTGGTCTGGGGAGGATCACTCACTGACTTTCTCTGTCACATCTTAGGACCACTCAGACATTTGGTATTCTGGAGGAAGGAACTCATCTGGCAACTGGATAAGTGTATATATAGGACTAAGAGACCTGATTACAACATTTAGACCCTATGTATTAGTGGGCTAGGTCTGCTAAAACAAATCAGGTGGCCTAAAGAACAGAAATTTATTGTCTCATGTTTGTGGAGGCCAGAAGTCTGAAATCAAAATGTTGGCAAGTTCGGTTCCTTCCGAGGGCTGTGAGGGAAGGATCTATACCACGACTCTCTCCTTGGATTGTAGATGGCATCTTATCCCTGTATCTCTTCACATCACCTTCCCTCTGTGAATGTCTGTCTTGATGTCCAAATTTCTCCTTTTTATAAGGACACCACTCATATTGGATTAGAAGTCCTCTCTACTCCTGTATGACCTCATCTTAATGTTATTAACTTTAAACTAATTACATCTGTGATGACTTTGTTTCCAAATAAGATCATATTTTGAGGTACTAGAGGTTAGGAATTCAACATATGAATTTTGGGGGACACAATTCAACCCATAATGCAATAGTTTCTTTAAAAATCACTTTATTACCAAAGGCATGACTTCAGGGATACATGCATTCTCTTGAGCAGATGAGTCACCTGAAGTATGGCAACAATGTGTCAGTAACAGTCAAAGGGAAACTTTTAAAACTCCTTGTTTTAATTTTTCAATGCATATTTTCTACAGAAATAGACAAAAGGTTCTCTGTTAATCCATCATCTGGCACAAGAATGAGTTTCTGCTACCTGGGTAAAAGTTCTCTTGGCCTGAACCCTTTAATTTTGCACAGCTTCTGAGATTCAGGATTTGTTGGGATGGAGTGGGAAGGCTGCCTGCACATGCTCTCATAGAAGGGGGCTGATCTTATCCAGGATGACTCCAAACCTTGTGGATATTGATGAGTGATTTCAGCACAGAAAGCAGAAAGTTTCAAATCACCATAGTTCTTTTTTACTGCAGATGTGCAGCCAGTCCCAGGGGGATTACAGAATTTCTAGAGTGGGTGGCAAGCATGCTTGTAATGAGGAACCAGACAATTCTGGACCACACGAACCAGAAGTCGGCTTTAGGATCATCTAGTCCAGTATTTCTCATACTGAATTTTGTGGAATATTAGTTCAGAGTTGTAGCAGGATAAGCAAAATTGCTGTGATCAGATACGTTTGATGAATTCTGGGTTAAATAAATATAAAGAGATTTATTTCCAGAGGATTTTTATTATTTTAAAACTACAAATGTGTATTGTGAATCTCTAAGAGAGAGCTTAGTAGTCAGAATTTCCTACATTTTTGTACCATACAAGGTTTTGCAATTTCTTGCATTATTTTTAGCGAGCCAATATTTAGGTTTTAATGAATTAGCATTTTGTAGAACCTAGTATGGATTACGAATCTGGTCTCGTTCTCTTGTTTTATATATGCAGAAATTTAGACTCTGAGAGATAAAGCATCACCATGAAGTCCCTAAAGTCTACAATCTTTGGTTATTTGGCTAAATGAAAGGTACATAATAAACAGCAAAGCCAGGACCCAAAGCCAGGATCTTTGGTCCCAGCCAGTAAACTTTTACACTGTCACAGGGCTCTTGGATGTACTTGAGCACTCCTGGAGGGTTCAATTAGGTTTGATTTGCCTCTGAGAAGATCTACTTATGCTGAAGAACTGGAATCACCTCAGCCACCACATTGCTTGGTTTTAATTGGGAAACATATGCTAGTCCTGAGACATCCTCTAGCCCCAAGGTGTCAATTTTGAGGATGTGTGACAGTAACCTGAGGAGCTTGTTAAAAAATTCAGTCATTTATTCTACCAGTACTTGTTGGAGCACCTCCTGTAAATACAGCCGTGAACAAAGCACAGAAAAGTTCCTGTGCTAGTAGAGTTTCAATTTTATCATAAAGAGACAGATGCTAAATGTTAAAAATAAAGAAATAAATAAGATCTGACATTGCTAACTACTTTGATATGCATAAAACATATTAATGAGATAGAAACTCTTGGGTGAGAGTGGGGGGTTACTTTGGGGAGTCAGTGAACTCTGCTTTCTAGAGGTGACAGTTGAACTGAGACTTGAATGAGGAGAAGGAATCCTTCATGAGAAAGTTGGGAAATGAGAGATCCAGGAAGAGGAGAAGCTGTGCATGGCCTCTAGTGGAGACATACTTGGCATGAGTTAGAGACCAAAAGAGGCTGGCGCATAGGAGCCAAGAGGTAGGTAGAGAGATGGGCATTGAGATCAGATTCCTGGAATCCAGCCCCAAGGATTTTGACTGAATAGGTCTGGGACAGACTTGCCTTTCAAACAAACATCTAGGTATTTCTGATTCAAGAGGTTCATGAAAAACACGTAAGAAAATTCTGCACTAATCCTTTGGGCATGCACTGAACTCAAACATTGTAAAGCAATTATACTCCAATAAAGATGTTAAAAATAAATAAATAAATAAAATACATGTAATGTAAAAAAAATGTAATAACCATTCCTAGTTCACAGGCAGTACAAAAAGAGGCCAAATGCTGGATCTGGTCCAAGAGTTGCAGCTTGCTAACCCCTATGTTACTGTATACCTGTTACAATTCTAAGGATCTATAAATATTAAATCATTCTAGCGATCCAGAAGCACTTCCTGAGCAGAGTAGGACCAGTGCTCTCCATTCACAGCTCATATATTCAGGGCAAATGGGAAAGAAGTCAACAACTGATTTGGGGAAATTTAAGGCAAGGGTGTCCTGTAGTCATGCTTTAAATAAAGTAACTTACTAGTTACTTCTTTAGTACATGCCAATTGACAAACATCCTGACAAATCCATGTAAGACCAAGTAATGTGTTGCCCTTCAAACATGAAGATGAAATAAAAGAAAACTGACAATGTTTATGAGAAATATGCTAAGGAGTTTATCCAAAATAATAAAGGAAAAGAACAAAAGACATCAATAACTGTAGTTTTAAATTTAATTATTCTGTATTTGGTTCCTTTTATTTCCTTCAGAGAAAAAAAAATAAAGGTAATAGGAAACAAAAATGTTTTTATGAGGAAAAATGTAGAATTCCAATAGCATTTCTATTATTCTAACTCTGTCCACTGTCTTTAAACAACTATCCACATACTACTCACCTACCTAGCGACTAATACCTCTTCAAGATGGGTTCCAGATATGGAGCTGCATCATGTTGCCAGGCAACAAAGAAATGTTTGGTGGTGACAAAGGAATGTAATGCATGAGCAAGAATTTGGAATGTATTTTTCAAAGTAAACGCAATCAAAACTTCACTTCAAAGAGGGAATATCATATTTATAAGGTACTTAAATGTTCCAGGTACATATCAGCATTGCCATCACTGAAACTCACAGTAGCAACAGAGATGAAATCAATCTTATTACCAACTGAGATCACCCTTACCAATATGACAGGAAGCAGTTTGACTCAGAAATTGATACAGGGTATGTCTGACTATGACCATTAATCAATCATTTACTACTTTTCATTCTTAAATTTTCTTATTCTCTAGAATGATCAATCATTCTTCACCTTATAGAGTTAACTGCCCTTACTCTAAACTTACTATCCATGACAACCTCTGGCTCCTTATCTGTGGGCTCTTTATTAATTCTATGCACCAAGCATTCAGAGATATGTGGTAGAGTTAGAAAGATAGTGAGGCTGTTGTAGTTCTATTTTTTTTTCTTCTAAAAGCATCTTCTTTTTCCTCCCATTAGTCTTATTCTTTCTTAAGAAAAAAACTGCATGGAATAATTAAATATTAAAATATAAATTATGCAGTTTCTATTTTGTTATTATAGATAAAGCTTCTTAGCATGTTTCTCAGCAAAATTGTCTATTTTCTTTTCATCCTTAGGAACCAGAGTGCCTCATTTTTGGCATTTACGTTTATACCAAACCAAAGAATGGCACACATGAGTGGTTTGAATAGAGTTAATGGTTAGAGACCTGGATCCTAGACCTATTTATTTCAACTTTTTATACATATGACCATGCAATATGTTATTTAATGCCTTGGAGTCTTAACTTTCTCATGTGTAAATTAAGGACACTAATACATGTTCTCTATTCCTGACATGTTTGAGGTGAATATCAAAAGAGATTTAAATAAAAAAATTGAGAGTGAGGGTGTTTTGAAAGTCATAAGTATGGTACAAAAGTGTCAGTCATTAAAATCATTTTACTTGAAACAAAAAGAAAGCAGCATGGCAGGTGATTTCTGTATTTATGACATTCATATGTGTGTGACTTAATGAATGCTTGTAAAATGCTTCAAAAATTACAAAGTGCTATATAAATATGTGTATTATCGCTAGAATATGATTATATGTAAGAAAATATGCTTGGTACCATGGTATACAATGCAAAGAGTAGACACTATAACATAGACATAAGTTAATTCTATACCTTAAAAAAGGACACATGTAACAACATTAAAATAAACAGCACATCAAAACATGCCCCTACAATAGCAATATAAGAAACAGAAGACATATCTAGCCAATGTCACTGAACAACAGATGTAATACATTGAATAAAATGAGATCCCTGTTTTAATATAACATAGAAATAGTTGGAATTATACAATGTATCAGTGATACCTGTGAGCAATGACCTAAACTCTCCAGCACTTTGAGCTAAAACAACTTCATATGGAAATGTATTTGGTCAATAATCCCACTAAAGATTTCAACATTCTATGTTTTTTATTTCTGGTATAAAACCTTCCAAATACTATCACCTCAAACTGTTGGTGAATCTACAAGAGGATGATAAAAATAAAATGAACTAAAATAAAATCAGTTATCCTGACTTGCTTGGCTGATAATCTAAATCGGTGAATAGCTGAACTTTGTTGAACACAATGCTTCAGTACTTTATATTTAATCCTCCCACAACTGCTATACTGTAGTTATTAGTATCTCCAGATGAGGAAACCAGAGGTTAAAGTCACCAGTAGGACAACTAGATTCAGAGCTGGGCTCCAAATCAAGTTTCATGTGACTACAATGTCCAGAGCCTCAGACACTAATATACTCTTAAATATAGGCTGCAAGTAAAGATTTGATATAATTTATTTAATAAAATAAATTGTAGAATTGTGTATAATCGACATAACTGAACTTTAATAATTGGGAAGGTCTGGACTGGGAAGAATATATGGATCAAATTATAAAGAATTGGTTTCTCCAAAAAAGAACTCAAATTGATAATAATTGATATTCCTCAAAATATAAATGGGTAATTATAGCACTCAAATGTTGGAGGAATATTTACACTAATATGAAATGACATCCACCCCCACCCAAGCACATCAAGAAGAGGAGCCATTTAATATATATTAAACTAACAAGAACTTTTATACCTGATGAGATGAGTCTGGAACAGTATGACATTATACAACCTTTTTTTGAAAGCATATCAACTATCACATGAATGTCTTTATCTTTTGATCTGGCAACATATACCCATATGTATATATCTTAAGGAAACAATCCAACAAGAAAGAATGACTATATTCCCAAAGATGTTCATTAAAGTATTATAATGAGGAAAAAAATAGAAGTAACTAAATGTCAAACAAAATAGGAATAGCTGAGTAAATTATAACGTATCAACCCAGTGGCATTTTTTGCTGTCATCAAAAATGATAAATATAAAGACTATATAGCAACATGCAATACTTTTATGATATAATGAAAAGTGAAATAAAAAATAATATTGTATGATACTATGATTAAATAATAGAAAATACAAATGAAGGTGAAATTAACATGAAGGAAAATTAAAAAGAACATACATTTTAGGATAATGTGATTTTTAGTCAATGTAGTCCTTTATGCATTACTTCTTACTTAATAGTTAATGTTTTAAATGGGAGGTTTATATGTTAATGTTATAAAATAATTTTTCATTTTTCAAATTCACTTTCCAGTGATTTAAATTTGGCAAGAGGCACAACTGGCTGGTACAACCCACTGTATTTGTATTGAGTAGGTGGGTTTGGACCAGGAGCAACAACACACTAATTCTAGACCTTTATACCCTTAAGACACAATTCCTCAATCCAGAAAATGAGATGGAAGGAAATTTTTGCCATTGCTACTACCTGGGAACTCAACATTAACCTCAAAAGTACAAAAACAGTCATCACTAAAATGGCAAATGAGAAATCTCAGCTCAAACCATTGAACACATTTATTGAGTATTTTTATATTAAAAAAACCTTGGTGTGCTTAAAGCAAGGAAAAAAAAGGCGTATTCTAAGGGCTCATAATCTAGACTTATCTGGACAGATACATAAGCAGTCAATAAAAGGGTATGATGAAAAGACTAGAATAGGAACACAAAAAAAGTCCCATGGTTGTACAGGAAGATAACGTCCCTCCAGTAACCTTGGGAAGACTTCCAGTCTCATGGCTATCTTGAAAAATTTTGCACTGTGTACCAGGCTTAGCACAAACTATGTTATAATAGAACGTTCTTTAGATATTGCTGCTCAATGAACTAAACGGAGCCTTCGTTTGTCTCATTGGAGTCTTTACATAATTGGTACTTTTTTACTTCTTACCCATTAACCTTGTCTTATCTTCATACCTGTCCTATTCAACCTAGATTCTATGAGCCATTATTTTAATAAGCTCTCATGTTTAATAATCCTGTGACCTTGTACCTGACTTGTAAAAGCTGTATTTCATACGCTGAATCTCATCCCCTCCCATCTGTTGATTTCCCTTTTATTTTATGTATTTCTAATTTCTTCCTCTCTCTTAGATTATTCCTATCTATATTTAACATTCCCAGTGTCTCTCACCAAACAAATAAAATCACCTCTCCGATCCCACTTTCACCTTTAGCTACTGCTTTATCTCTTCCTCTTTAAAATTCATCTGGAAGAGTTTGATATATATATATATATATATATATATATATATATATATATAGTCTACCATCTTCTTCAGTACTTATTTTCCCATTCACTCCTTAATTCACTCCAACCTGACTTAATTCTCCCCTCCCCACCAGCCTTTGCCACCAGTTTATTAGTGAAACAATTCCTGATGTCACCAGTGTCCTTCCTTGATAATTAAAATGAATGTTGGGCTTCCCTGGTGGTGCAGTGGTTGAGAGTCCGCCTGCCGATGCAGGGGACACGGGTTCGTGCCCTGGTCCGGGAAGATCCCACATGCCACGGAGTGGCTGGGCCCATGAGCCATGGCCGCTGAGCCTGCGCTCCGCAACGGGAGAGGCCACAACAGTGAGAGGCTCGCGTACCCCAAAAAAAAAAAAAAAAAAGATAAAATGAATGTTTTTGGTCCTCATTTTACTCATTTTTATTTTGCTTGATTCTCAGGGTAATTTGACAAAGCTGATCACTCCCTTTTTCTTGAAAGTCCTTATTCCCTTGGCTTCAGTGACACCACATACTTTTGATTTTCCTTCTTCCTGACTGCTACTTTTTGTTCTTATTCATTGGCTGTACATCTGTACCTAATCCTTAAATGCTGGAGTATCTCAATGCTAGGTGCTAGGCTCTCTTCAGTTTCTTTATATCTTTATAAGTAATTCCATACACTTTCATAACTTTACATACCACTTTCTTTTAATTTTAACTGCTTATTCAACATCTGCACTTGGATGCCTCACATATCTCTTAAACTCAACTAAATTAAAAATTTCCCTCCAAAACTGTTTTCCCACTGTTTTATTAATCTTAGTGAATAATGCCAATATACTAGGTACACAAGCCAGAACCTGGGATCCATCTTTATAAGTATTGTACGCTGATCAATTGTGCAACTGGAGCTCCCAGGATCCGTCTTTAATATTCCCTTCTCACTCATCCTTCCATCCAATCACCCATGGATGAAGATGGTGCCAATGCCACAGAAGGCAGGAGGAGATATATGAATCTTGGTGGCATTGTGTCTGACTGAGACTTGCATGAAGCCAGACCAATGCTGGATATTATAACTGCCAGAGTCAATAAATACCATTTATTTGTTATTTGTTACCTGTAAAAATGAGAGTCATGACCTTTTATCTCTTCCTTAGTCTCTCATGGACAATGATATTGTTAATACTTTCTCTTCCTTTGTCTTCAAAACAACTGTCTCCTGGTTTTCTTCCTATTTCTTTGCCTCTCCTTTCTACTTTGTTGGCATGCCATCCTCATTCAAGCTACAAGATGTTGACAATCTTCTAAAACTGCTCCTTAACTCTCTCTCCTTTTCTAACTTGATATTTTCTCCCTATGTGATCTCATCCATGCTCACAGATTCAATTATCATTTAGTCACAACCGATTCATACAATTATATCTCTAGGCCATAACACTCTTTTGAGTTCCAAATTTGTATAACCAACTGCCTACTTTACATCTCCTCCTGGGTATTTCAAAGACATCTCAAACTCAACATGGCCAAAATTGAATGCGTGAATTTCCTTCCCTCATGCTCCTAGAACCTGGACTCTGTCCATTGTTCCCAATCTCAGTGAATTGCACCATTAGACTTCTAGAAACACAAACCTGATCATTAAAGCCGTCTTTGGCATCCTTAACTTCTCATATGAAAAGTTTAAATATCTGCTTAAAAAACTTTAGTGGTTGCCCATTCTTTTAGGGTTAAGAAACTCCTTAATATGCTGTAGATGATCTTACATGCTTCAATCTCTACCAACCTTACCAAATCAGATAAAGCTCTCCTTCACCCTTTACACTCTGGTTACACTATTACATTGCTATTATGACTATCCTTTGCCATAATCCCTCCCATCACTGAATCACAGGCAACTCCCTGCATCTGCATTCCCCATCTGAAACATGCTTTATTCCATTTGTTTAATTACCAACTGGTCATGCTTCAGATTTCAGTTGAAATGTTATTTTCTCAGAGAAGCCTTCCCTTATCCACTTGGAGATGTCAAATATCCTTGTTAATGGTTCACATAGCGTGGATATCTTTCTATTCTAGCATTTGGCACAGTTGTAGTCATACATATATCCGTGTGTGTGTGTGTGTGTGTGTGTGTTTGGAAACTATAAAGAAAGGACCTTGACTATATTTGCTCACATTATATCTATAGTACCTAGCACATGGTAAATACTCAATACATATTTGTTAAATGAAAGAATATATGAAGGAATGAATGAGCGAGTGAATTTCTTTGCTGTAGTACTCAGAGATTGAGTATAGAACCTGGATACAAATCACTAAAGTGACAATATATACACTTAATAAATTGGCAAGTGGTCAAAAATCAAATTATTAAGAAGTTAAAAAAGTATTTATGAGGAAAGATGAAAAGAACTGCCAGTGTTTACTTGAGAAAATACAGTTAAATATGAAAGGTCATAGATTCCTTAAGGGCACATGTCATGGAAAGAATCACTGGCTTGTAGAATCGTGCTCTTCAGTGTAGCTTGGAAAAACTAACTGAAAATAAGAAAACTAGAGAGGCTAGCTTGTAGTAAGTCATACTTATCTATGGTAGAGAATCAGTAAAAGAATAACTAGTGTTCATAGCCATTTACAGCAGAAGAAGTACTGACTGAGAGCCAGAAAATCTGTGTTCCAGTTCTAGCTTTGCTATTACCTCTCAGCTTGACTGGTTCAATCACTTAAATATGCTGACCATCAGTATGTTGTCTGTAATGGTTCTAAAATTCTGATTTTGTTATTTCAGAAGAGTTATACATGAAATGAGACTATAAACTACCCAAAGGAAGGGACTGCATCTTATTCATTGCTGCACTCCCTGGGGCCTAGCGTGGACCACTGCACCTAGTAGACTCTGTTAACACTGTTGAATTTTGTATCCTATTGCAAATCCTTCAGAATATCTTGGGTCAATAAATCTCTCATAAAGTATATACAAAATATTATGTGTAGGTTGGATGTGAATTTTTCTATGTGGGTAAAAGAACAATTGCTTTTATAATATAACCAAGTAAGAGAATACAACCCCCAAACGTGGGGTTTGGGAATATTTGTTATCTGCATAACTCCTGTTGCACTCAATGTATCAATATATCACTCAGTTGCAATTACCCTGATTTTTCAACACCTAACCCGCTTTGTTATAGCAAATAGTCAGTGAATAAATATTTCTTGTGGATTTACCAATAGTGTGCTGGGTGCTGGGGATACAGCAGTGATAACCAGATGTAGAAACAGTGGTGAACAGGATATATTATTGTTCTCAGGAGACTTAGTCTCTACTGGAATAAACACACAAACATGAGAAAATCAATCAAAATGACATGAACACAAAAATGCCACACAAAAAAAGATGAAAGGTAATATGATAGATGATGATCGGAGTGGAACGGAGTTGCTGGGATGGTTAGGGAAGGGCTCAACATTCAAGTTCCAAGAGAAAAGGGCACTGGAAGAAGAATCATAAGATACTATCTCCAGAAAAGAGCTCATACTAGTTGCACAACCTTGAGTAAGTCAGGCACCCTGCCTGAATCTCCATTTTCTCATCTTTTCAAAGATACCCTGCACATATTTTTCATACTTCAAAGAAATATTACACTTGTAAGTATTAGTATTAAGGCATTTCCCCTTCTTGAAGATCAATTACATTTTTGCTCTGGAACCAGTAATATCCCATGGTTTACACAGCACCCAATTGTCACCTTCTTCTCATACCATAATTCTTGCCTTGTCATTCTCTCTCTCTTTCATTTATTTAAATGTAAAACACACACTCACTATTACGTATCTTATAAGAAGGCACTATGCCCTCCATCCATCACAGCAGGGCGGGCGGCGGCGTCGGGGAGAAGAGTTGAAAGCACAAGTGTGAGGAGTCCAGGGCACAGGTGCCATGACCTGAATTAACACAGCTCAGCTCAGGGGACATAAAGCTTGTAAATTATCTGGGCAGCGTGCACAGTAGGGCTCACTAGACCCCACGGGTCCCTAAGCGCTGGAGTGGGTGGTCCCCAAGGACATTTCAGAGCTGGAAGAGGCGGCAGCAGGCCCTGGGGGGTGCCCGGGGGGAGCGGGGTCAGTGGGGTTAGGGCTGAGGGTCTGCTGGGGGGAGGGGGCAGAGGCAGAGTTCTGGGCTGCAGGACGTTTTGGAGGCCCAAACGCTGAACCTGGACGCCCATTCTGATGGAAGGACTTGGCAGCCTCTTTCCCTGCCAACTACTCCTCACTGATTGGAAAGGAAAGTGGTGGATAGTAGTGGAGGGGAACCAAGAGAGGGATTTGGGGGAGATCCCCAGTGTTGAGCCCCATCCATCAAATATCCATGTGAACTTACTCTCTCCTTTCCCTGAATCCCCAAATCGATGAGACAAAAACTAGATTATTTTTAGGCCAAGATACCTAGCAAAAAACAATGGATGTATCTGAAGACAGCTGAAGGTATAAATATACTCATCTTCAGAAGTAGGTAAAATCCATTTCTATGTGATGCTGACACCACCTCAAATCCCAGCCTTGGAAATATATAAATCCCATTAGCCAGTGTTCTTTCTTTATCTAGAGAGGTATGACCATGGGTCACCACTATATTTGAGCTCATTGAACCTAATAATAAATACTCAGGGTAGCAAGTGAAAAGAGTGTTACTGGATCTTGAATCAAAATAAGAGTGGAAAGCCTAATATTTATGACTTATGACCCATGGCTTTACTTCTAGTTTCACTCATCAGGAAATAAGACAGTGAGACTACAAAATCAAATATATACTTTCAATCATAAAAAAATACACGTGGAAGGATAAAACATAAAATAGGGCCCACCCTAGGGAGTACTGTAAAACAAAACATTCCTATTTTTACCAATATGTGTCACAGATTCTTCAAACTTTTAAGAGTTAGGAAGCAATCCTAAAGCTTTCTCTGAAGTTCCCACAAAAGAATTCACTTCTTTTTTATCTTTACTAGTATTTTATCTATACCTTTGCTAAAGGATTTTCTACTTTCCTCCACCTTGAATCACAGATTTTAAAATTTTAATTCTCCACCAAAATCTAATTTCAAAGGTCAGGATTTGTGGCTGTTTTACCTCTTCTCAACAGTGTTTTATTTACAGCCTCGTATATAGTAAGTGCTTAATAATTATTTGTCAGATGAATGAATGAGTCAAAGTTTGAGGACTCAAGTAAAAGTACAAGTGTTTTATAAAAAATACCAATGCAGTATGAAAAGTCTTAAATGTTTCATAAACAATGCTATAAAGACATAAATGATAATTCCATCTTTCAAAAATTCAATGATTACTCTAGAATACCAAAACATTTTTTTAGGAATGAAGTAAATCTTTCATCAAATACCCTCTTAAAACTTTACAGTTTTATTTTTCAGCCTCTCTTAATCCTAATCGCACAATAAGACTTTTATTAACTCTAATTGCTCTTTGATCAGACTTTTGATTATTTACCCTGAGGCTACATTGCAGATTCCAAGTTGTTCTGCACAGTTGTAATTACCATATGTTTTCATTAATCTAATTCTGTTAGCCGGCTGTTTACTGAGTGGTCTTAATGTCAATCAATTATCCTGCTAGCCCATGCATCAAAACAATTAGAATGGGATTTAGTTCTCAAGGTGTAGTCATTAGGGTATTTTATTACACATTTCCAGACTATTAGAGTATAACCAGAAAAAGACAAATAGGAGATTTGTAAATGTAGCTTTATCACTGATACTAAGTACAGAACTACTGGGGAATCATCTATGTGGCTAACATTATGATCAAAGGATACGGGTCTTGGAAAGCACTATTAAACACTCAAAGAATGAAGCCATGTAGATCTAAGTAAATGGAAAAATAATCAATGCAAATTGACATTTTCTTTCAAATACACTGGAAACCAGGCTTCTCTAGTTAACGCAGAAATTGTCCTTCACTGGACCACTACATTTGATATGGTCTCCTAGCAATATTTCTTCAAAGAAATACTTCAAGTGTTTTTAAAAATATTCAAAACTATAATCTTATTCTTCAAAAATGAGTTATCACATTTCTGTTCAGAACTCTTATGGAGTTTGAGTAATTGCATATGCACTGCCCTGCACACATCATTTCACTCCTTCCTCCATTTCTTCCATCAAACAGTCCCTGAGCACAGGCCTCATGCTGCTAAAGACACTGCAAAAAAAGCAAAAGATGACACAGCTCCTGGGCTCATAGTCTTGTGGCAAGCGATTAAACCAATGAGTCCATGCCACTAAGGGGGCAAATATCACAAAGCATAGCCCATTAGACTAATCAGAACTACCAAGTCTTACAGGGATACTTATCATTTTAGTTTATTTTCTGCAATAATAATAATTAATTTTCAATAGACCCGAGACTGTTCTAAAGACTTAAGATGCATTGAGTCATACAGACCTTACAAGAATACTGTCAGTTGGTTGCTATTTGATATCTTCATTTTACAGATGAAGAAACTGAGGCACACAGTGGTTGAATAATTTGCAAAAGGCACTGATTTAATAAGTGACTGTGCTATGCTGTAAACATAGAACCTGTGCTTTTAAACCACTCTGCTCTACCAGGGTGGTTCTCAAACTCTATAGTGTGTGTGAGAATCACCAGCTGCATTTGTTAGAACACAGATTGTTGGCTTCCACCCGTAGAGGTGTGGCTGCGGCCTGATAATTTGCATTTTTAACAAGTTCCCAGGAGATGCTATGCTCCTAGTCCAGACAGCACACTTTGAGAACCAGTACTGTACTATATTCCAAACCTCTATCATTCTCCTCAATCTTTCAATCTACCTACCACTTCATTACTAACTCTCAGCAGGGAAGCTTATCACTTCCCAAAGAAACTAGGACATTTCTCTCAACTTATTTCTTATTTAACAACATGTAGCAGTAAGCTGAATAAGCATGACTTGTGTGTGCCGTTAAACTGCAACTTTATTTTTGTCTCCTGTCTCTACATTTATTCACTGGAAAAGTACTTCTCCTCTACCACTACAAAAATCCAAACAATCCATGACTTTTCTGCTTTTTTGTAGGTAGTAGAAAACTAATCACTTTAAATCACAAATACTGTATCTACTAAATACTAACGCAGTGCTAAAAAGTAATCAAAACTCTGAACTCTTATCCAAGCTGAAGCTACTTCTATTGCAGGCAGGCAGGCAGGTCTCCTGACATCAAGGAAAGGAATGTAGTAGCCTGTGTTTCTTACTCTTTTCTCTCCTACTAGGAAAGGGAAGGTGGAACTTCTTACTTGATTAATGCTATTGTAAGATGCTTTATGTTTTCTAGTCCTGTTATCTGTTTAAAGACTTTCTTTATGGGGGTGTTGTGTGCTCTTCAGAAGCTCCTCAGCTGGGCACTTCCCACTGTAGCTGTCATAAGTGGCCAATGAATTGCTCTTTTTTTGGCTCCTGGTTTCCTGGAAGTCCACCCTCCAGAGACCCCTCCATCTCATTTGCATTCCAGGCAGTCCACTTGGGCAAGAGTCAATGTCTACATGCCAGTTCTCAGTTGTGAACTGTATTGGTTCAGAGGAAATCCTCACACATCCTTAGCCCGGGCAAATTCTGGGAGGGCACTTTCTTTCTGGATGTGCACAGGGAGGTCTTAACTTCTTGGTGTGAGTTGGGTACCTGTTCTCTGTGCCCTGTGACTGCAGGGAACCCATATGATGGCCTCAGAGAAGCACAAGAAACCTAAGCTGACATCTCTAAGAGGGGTCTGGTACCTGACTTTAGAATTTCACATCTACTGTTTCTCTGTATTCCAGGGGAACTTTCCAAATAAAATTTCTATTACAAAATTATTCACCACTTTTCTTGTGTACTTATCCTCATTAATCAGCTCTTTCCCTGGGGTGTGGTAATATGCTCAAATTAAAACAAGATAAAACACATCCTTAACCTCCCCTCTCAGAGTCATGTCTCTCTCTCTCTCCATTTTCAGCCAAATCTCTACACTCTTTCTCCATTTCTTCATGTTTCAATCACTTCCCATCCTACTGCAATTTGATTTTAGCCCTTTTCACTCCCTGAAAGTTGCCAGTGACTCCCTAGTTGCTCTTTTCTGTGGATATTTTTCAGCTCTTATCACAGCTGACTTCTCATTGGCATCCACAGTATAAACAATTCCCTCCCTTGGAATCTTTCTTTGACTGCTGACACCACTTTTCCCTAGTTCCCTTTATGGTTCCCTGTCTCTAATTCAGAGGCTTTGATTTTTGTTTGTTTGTTTGTTTTTTCCAGACTAGTCCTCAAATAGTAGAGAGTGTACCCGGTTTTCACCATTGACATCTTGCTGTCTATATCCTCTTTCTAGGCAATAGAATGAGTGGTGAATCACCAACACACAGCTTTACCATTCAACACACCATTACCAATAACTCACAAACTGATTTCCACTTGATCTCTACTCTCCATCTCAGATTTAACATGTCTGAAACACCAAACTCCAAACCTACTCTTCTTCCTTTATTTCCAGTCAGTTCTCCAGTAGCACTCAATCCCTCCATTACCTCTAGAATTCCATCTTCAGTTTCACTTTTTAAGAAGCAGAAGTAGCAGCTAGCATCATCAGCAACAGCTACCACTTACTGCACAGTAACTATACACTAGGCAAGTATTCTGTAGATAAGGACACTTATGTTTGCAGGTTAAATAACTTGCTCAAGTCACAGAACTCTTAGCTTGCAAGGCCAAGATTTAAATCCAGATCTAGACAGGTCCTCCATGCTGTGTTATTCTAGTAGCTCCGGAATCTACCCCTCCTATAAATGCCCAAGCTTTAATACTTGCCTTATAACTTTGGATAAAATCCAACTTTCTTTCCAGTGTAAGCAAAGCCCTCATTATCTGTCTCTTACATCCATCCTCCTTAATCTCTTCCTACCTATTCATAAAACACCTGGACTACAGCCACAGTGAAGAACTTCTTGGATTTGCATTCAACTAGGTGAAATGCTGTTCCTTCTAGCTAGAATGACTAACAATGAAATGGCCTTCAGGGCTGAGGCTGGTAAGGTGACTTTCCTCTGTTTTCACAAAGCACCCTGGATATCTTCTCTCATAATACTTACCATAAATTATTACAAGTCTTTTCTAACATTTACTTGAATCACCCATGACTAAACACATGTACTCTGTTGGTCTTTAGGACTGGGCTTACCTTCCCCTAGGGGCTTAAGAGACTAGAGTACATTTTTAAATTGATATGTATTTAGAAAATACCAATCTAAATTACTCCTATTATTTTAGGTATCAAAACATATGAAAAGAGTTAAAAAGAGAAACTCTTGTCAGCAATGCAGTACATGATATGCATCTATTGAGTGCATTAAAATAATTGCATATAGTTCATTTAAAAATATTATAGTGATGTAACAAAAATAGGCCATTTAAAGGTTTTATTTTATGGTTAAATTTTTTAAGCACAAATATCGTCTCCATGCTTCACAAAGCAGAACTCTGAGATTTCCAATAAATTATTGGGCAATTACTTAGGATGAGTCAAAACTCTTTTTTGGTAACAATTTTTATTCTATTTGTAGGCACCACTCTGTGCAAAAGCGGTGAAAAGGCAAATCACGTTCCCAGATTTTCCTAACAAATGTTAGTTCTAACACAGACTTATATCATGTTTAAAGAATATGGATTGCTATTGAATCAACAGCATAAAATACTGACACTTTAGAGACATCATAGAATCTAGCCCTGAAATGACTACAGCTTGATCTTAAAACAAGCTCGTTTCAATCTAGAATATTTGAGACAGACTGTTCAAGGGACAGGCTAACTCTTGCTTTAGTTTTCTATATGCTGTCCATGTGTTAATTTAGAATATAAATTATCAAAGTTTTAGATAATCCCTAAAATATTTACTAATGGTATTTATTTCTTGGCTTTTTATAAATGGATGATATAAAAATATTTGAAGAAACTTTGCCTTTCTTCTGCAAAAAATACATTGCAATTATATTACTTTAAAACCCTTTGTAAGGGGCTTCCCTGGTGGCGCAGTGGTTGGGAGTCCGCCTGCCGATTCAGGGAACACGGGTTCGTGCCCCGGTCCGGGAGGATCCCACGTGCTGCGGAGCGGCTGGGCCCGTGAGCCATGGCCGCTGAGCCTGCGCATCCGGAGCCTGTGCTCCGCAACGGGAGAGGCCACAACAGTGAGAGGCCCGAGTACCGCAAAAAAAAAAAAACAAAAAAAAAACCCTTTGTAAGGATTCATATGATAAAGTCATATAAAATTCAATACTAGGAAATAATTTGTCTCTCCAGATGAACTGGTTTGCACTACTTTAGCAAATAATTAAAATCATGGCACATGGCATATTGTCCTTGTTGCTTTGCCTACAGGAAAACTGAAACTCCTCATAATTTAAGTTTTGTTCTCTTTGGTCACATTTTGATGCTGAAATCATCCTCAAGTCATTTTCATTTAGACAATAAGAAATAAAAATAAATAAAATGAAAAATACATATATACCTATAAACACATTGACAGTGACAAGCAAATTTTTTCTTTTAAATCTCCTTGCATATTCTTGTCTTATCCAATTTGGTCGTGTTAAAGAAGATTTCTCAATAATTGTAGAGTGTGAGAGAAAGTGTGTGAATTTATCAAAGTTCGCTCTGTGATAACTTTCCAGAAAGCCTAGGATTCAATAAAGCATTCATTGTGTATCTTCTGGCTATAAAATATATTTTTCTGGTTAATACACTTTATTAAAAGCCTCAGGCAATATTGTGTCAAAGAAGTAAAAATTGTCATTGACCCATTTTTCAGAACTAGTGAAATTGTACAGGGCTGTAATTGTTTGAGAGACCTATATGGGTATAGAAAAAAAATACATATATATATATACACACACACATACATATATATATGTATATATGTGTGTAGATAGAGATATATCTCATAATCCATTGTTAAAAGACATTAGATTTAATTATATTTGAAAAGCAAAAGTCCAGTAACCATATAGCTTGTGTGGCAGGTAAAATGGCAATTCAAAATCCAGTCATTATTTTAAAACTTCATTTTGCACAGGAGGAAGAAATACTCTTAATAGTAACTAAACTAGATTAGATATTGTAGACTTGAGAAATGCATGCTATAAGTTACATGCCTTATTTTATAACTGAAATACCAAGATGTTTTCAAGGGTTGTATAATTTCTTACTGTAATTTTATATTTATTACTATAAATTACGGGAAAACAAACACAAATGTGAACCACTCAACTTTTAAGGGATGAAGGTAATGTTGAAAACTCCAGAAAGTTTGATATCATGATATCTGAGTTATATATATACATTACGGGACACATGCCACCTACCATCAGAGCTTACAAAGCCTGAGCCTAGGCTTCTTAAGGCTAGAAACTTGAATCATTCAACTTTGTTAGTTTGAGAAGACTTCATGCTGGGCCTTAGACTTTATGTCTTCTTTATGTTTTTGTCTAAGGAAGAAAAATGAGTGTTTAAAAAATGGCAGCAAGGATGAAATAAGATGATGCATATTTACTTTTTTTTTTTTTTGTCTTAGCTCTGTGAAAGTAAGGACTCATAGGACAGACAAGTTCAAAGACAGGGTAAGGCAGAGGGAAATGGATGAAATGCTTTCTGGAAGGATTATGAATAATAGTAGACCTTGAAAGTGAGAAGTAAGGATCACACAGAGCATGCTGAAGGGGGCAGAAAGTAAATAAATATTTCTGAGAAACTGAATTGTGTAGTAATATAAAAACTTAACCAGAGGTTATAGGGAACTTTGGGGTGGCTTAAGAGTGAAAAAAGGCCCCTGTGAAGATGTCAAAGGATAGATTTTGACAAGGACTCATTTTTAAAGGAAATATTAGTTGTGTTCAAATCAATACAATAAAGACCTATCTGTGTTTAAAGTATTTCTAAGAGAAAACATATTATTATACATCCCTACAGAGTAACCTTATTACAGTTCAGGCAAGAGTCCTAGAGTTTGCCCAGCATGGTCACCGGAAGTGAGGCTCGCAGGTTCTGACTGCTGTGCACCAGCATGGTCTGTTTGCTGCGATCACTGTCTGGCAGTCAGGAGTTCTGCCACATTGCTTAAAGGCCTTTGAGTACTTCTTTGGCCTACTGTGCTTACAATCACTCCATTTCAGCTATTCTATCAGCTGCTTCACCACCCTGCTGTTATTCATCTTCTATACATGTCCAGCCCAGTAAATCTGAATTTCAGTGAGCTTGACTTCCATGCTGATGTCCCAGGATCCTGCTGTTATTGACCTTGTCTTGCTATTAGATGTTAAGTACGACTTGTAGGCAAAGTTGATAAAACTGTTCTAGAAACTGTATGATTTTTTCTTCTGATATTCATTTCCTATTCATCTACTGAAGAAATTTTGGCATTGACATTATTTAGTCCTAGACTTTTCTCTTTGAATGAACGTAAAGGCTTGGTTCATGTCATAGTTCTGTATACTGTACTTACCTTGCAAAATGTATTCTAGTTCATGAAACCACTCTCAATTTGGGGGTTTACCAAGGTCAATGCTAGACATTGACACTATTTTAAGGGAATATTTCATCTATTTTCATATAGTGTTCTGTTCAACTTTTGTCTTTTTAAATCTATCAGATTATCATGGTTGATTCTGCTGAGCAAGAGTCACAACACAAAATCTGCTTATTACTGAGTCTGGTGATACATTGTAGATAGAGTCAGTGTATGGAATGCATCAGCAATCAGCTGGGACATCTGAACATTCTTAACTTGATATCTATAAGTTTCCATATTCTTTTATGTAATGTAACAAATGGGTGGTACAAATAAGTCACATACTTTCTTAGTTTATTATTTAATTATCTTTATATTATTTGTTTGGTAACATAGTAATATTTGTTTCTGATGACAGCTTTTTCAAGATTGACCTTTTACTTACTATTAGTATTTCATATCAAAACAAACAAAAATATATCTCTCTTGGCATCTTCAGATTAACTCATGTCATACACTTTTGGGATTTAGGAAAACATGCTATCCCCTAGAAAGGGAATGCATGAATGTGTGCTTTGAAAGGCAGAGCTGTAGACTTCTAACTGGATCAGAAAGATATTAAGCATAAGAAGAAAAGATTTTAGGTCATTGGCTCCATTGTTAACAGAAAGGGACAAGAAAGCAAAGTGCGATGGAAATAATATTTACCTCAAATATTAGTTCATGCTATTCAAAGTTAAAATCTTAATTCTCAAAAAGAATACAATGTAAATACTACTAAATTGTACAAAATGAAGCACCCTTAAGATATGAATAAGCCTGGCTAAAGACAGATAGCTGTATTGATAGTTCCCTCCCCCCAAAATCTACACACAAACATACACGTGCATAATATAAAAATATGTATACTTATATATATTTTAAGTTATTTTTTACTGTATTAGTAACAGTAGCATTTGCATTACTATAGCAAAGTGTGTCATGTTTTCTTTTCAGCTATTTAGCTTAGCAGTTCCTTTACATCAGCATGTGAACCTTTACTTCAGGAGAAGACAGGCATTTGTGTTCAAAGATGTTTTAAAAATTTGCCTACTTAATGAAAGATCCTGAAGGAAAAAAGAAAACAACCTAAGAAAAATTTCTTCCAACTGTGGAATACTTCTATATACGTTTTCACATAGGGGTAGGGAGAGGCAATAGTAAAAGTATAGCATCATTTGATCAAAGACTTATTTATTCAAATAATACCTGTAAATAACTCAAGAAAAACAATTTGGAAAACAATGGCTGAAAATATAAACCAAGACACTGGCACGCCACTCTTCAGAGTTGTCCTGCAGAGCTGCTTATTATGATTGTGTATGTTCTTACTCAGAACGGCCATGCAGATCTCATATCTAAACAGCTACCACAAAATCCAAGATCTTCTCTAAATTTAATCCATGTGATTGCCAATCCCATCCTCATGTACTACTTCAAAATGTTAAATGTAACTCAAATAATATTCTTATTTTTAAAAAATATTGGCATAATATTTCGAAAAATGTTATTTGGGTTCAAGGACATAAATGTATAAGACTATCATGGAAAATGAAACTGCCATATTTTAACCATGCCCATTTTTATCCATTTAGGAAGAACCATTATTAAAAATTAAAAGAAAAAAAAGTCAGAATTAGAGCTGATTCCTCCAGCTTTCATGAACAGGGCAAGTTTAGAAAGCAAGAGGACTGCGTTTCAAGCTTCCACCTCATATCGGGTGAATTCGACATTCAGGATGCTGCTGCGAAGAAGTGCTTTAACATCTGCCACCAAAAGCAAAAGTTTAAGTCTTTGTTTCCAGGCAGAGTGGAAAGGACACTGAATGGGGACTCAGAAGCCATCTTGGCTCTGCTGCTGACTAGCTACATGACCCCAGGCAAGTCCTGCACCCTCCTGAATGTACTCAAATGTAACATGTCCAGGTTGCAGTAGACAACCTTGAGGTACTTTCTAATGACAACATTCTGTCATTTCAGTATGGTAACGGGATGAACTACAGGACTTTGTTTTGTCACTCACTATTCAGAAGTACATAAAAGAAGTACATATGTATATGTATAACTGAATCACTTTGCTGTACACCTGAAACTAACACAACACTGTAAATCAACTATACTCCAATATAAAATAAAAATTTTAAAAAACAAATAAATAAAATAAAATTTAGTGTGGAAGATGTATGAAAATACACAGACTTACTTATTCTTCTCAAGGGGTAATGAACCCCAACCAAATGCTATAATCATTACAAATAAAGATTCTGCTTTTCTATGTGCTTAAAACATAAAAAAGCAAATACATTTTGGCTAACTACAAAAGTATACAGTAGGTCTATCTGATGTTGCTTGTCATTTGTTTCTTCATATAGCTATCCAAAGATGTTCAAAATGTATGCTACATTCCTGTTTCAATAAGATATTTGACAGTAACTGTTAAAATTGTGTTTGAAGTTTGAAAGATTTTCTATAACATGACATGGAGAATTGGAAAAAAAAAAACAAACACTGCCAATCTTATGCTAAATTTTGGGCTGCTAATAGCAAATTCTTGTGCAAAATAGAAAAAAGCCACCTCTTCTGGGAGGATGAATTGTAAAAGGTGTCCTTTCTGAGAAGACTAAATAGAAAAAAAGTCCCATTTGGTGGGACTATTAACAAAAAAACACCATCTTCTCCAGCTGACATGGCTGGGCAAGAAAGGCTCAGGCTGGGTTTCAGCATCCAGTCTCCCCTCCCCCAGTGCCTTACATCACAATCTGGGGCAACCTTCTTGGGACATCCTGTTGAGATCTACATGCTGGAATTCCTTCAAGATCTCCTCTTGGTATCATCTATCTCTCTTATATCTTGATATTCTCTCTCTCCACAAATACATGTGTTTAAGTTCCTCTAATAAAATTCTTCTCTGGATTTCTAGCTATTGACCTCATAATCTACTTCTCTGCACACTCTGGCTTCTATAAAGTTTCACTCACTTCCCCACTAGCCACCTAACACATGCTCCTGAAAAGAGCACTGAGCTTTCAAGCCTGCCCACATCCTCTTGTTCCCTTGTTAACCAATTGGCAAACCCACTAGATACTTTCAAGCCTTATCTTACTTGATCCCAGAGTTGAACATTTTTGACTATTTCTATATCATAAAGTCTCTCTTCTATTAGCTTTGGTGATAACTCCCTGTTTGAAAGAATAATTCTCCTAATATCCCTAATTTTTATTGCTTTTTAAATACCAATGTTTCCCCATACCCTATCCTTTGTCCTCTTTTCTACTCAGTCCACGCAGTTCTTTTAAATTACCTTCTCCATACCTCAAAGTTCAACTTCTACTATATACTGATGACTTTCAAAGCTATAACTCAGACCCCTTTCCTGAACTCCAGATTCCTACAACCAAATAATCGGCAGTCCCTCCTGAAATCTCCCAAAGCATGTTACGTGCAACACACGTGAAATGGAATTGGCCATTTTAATTTTTTTCTGTATTTTCCTTTATCTTTCCACATTATCTAAGGCACAAATACATTACGAAAGTAACTTATAAACCTACAAAAATGTTACTTTTAGGATTTTTAAAGTTCTTTAACGAACCTCTTTTCTAACTGCTCCCTTTACCCCCCACTCAACTCCATGGCTTCCATCCTTGTCTTATTTAAAACCATCCTCTTCTCTCACCTCAGCTGCTTTAACCATAGAATTGGAATAACTCTCACATAGTCGTGGCATGAGTCAGATGAGATAATACATTTAAAAGGCCTGGAACACAGCAGGAGTGCAATAAAGGGTAGATTATTATTATTGTTGGAATTATTATTTTTATTACAGTAGAATTATGGGGTTCCATAAATTGCAGCTCGACCATAACTACCACTAACTTTATTTGCTATAGTAATAATAGTTGAGGGTTGAACTTGGTCTGATTTACTAAATTCGCATTTTTTCAACTGCTACACAGCAGTGAAAGACTATAGACTAACTCAACATAAGAGATCCCAGCTTAATTTAGAATTGCAGAGAGATATGGAATACTGAGCATCAGCTTTCAAAATTTTAATTAGAAAGCACCCTTAGGCTATTCTGTATCAGAAGGATAACTTGGTAGTTACTAAGTCACATCCAAGAATGTATTTGTTAGTTAATGGAACTAACACAGGCCTTTGTATTAACAGAATTTCCTAGTTTATTGCATAGTAAATTCTTTCTCCTTTCAGAACTTTAATCTTTGGGACTAGATTTCCCATTTGAAAAAGAAATGATTTTTTAGGAAATATTTGAGCCTTTCTCGCATCTGTTTTAGAATTGAAAGCTACTTTCAAGTATGTTCAAATAAAAGGGAGAAATAAAACATCCATGTTGAAAGTTTTAACTAAAATGTGACAGTTCATGGTAAAACTTTCACCAAGAATAGATTTGGGTGAGTAAGCTCAGACTGAAAAGGATGTTTGACTTAACACATTGTATTATAAAAGAGAGGATGAAACACTTTCTTCATTGGGCCTCCAATTTAAGATAGCACTTGACTAAGAAGCTTCAAATTTGACTCCCTTTCAGTGATTTCCAAAATGCCTTCAAAAACACAGAAAATTAAACTATATATATATATATATATATATATATATATATATATATATATTCTGTATTCTGAACTTAATCTTGTTGCAAACCCAGTGTCTTGCGTTTGATTTTCAAAGTCCAACTTCATTTTTAAAAATCATCTTCCTAGTTGAAACTGTTCATGAACTGAGTACAGAGACTCAAGGATTTAAAAAACAGCTTACTACTTTTGTCTCCCTGTCACTTTTTACTCAGACCAGCAGAAAGTTAAGAAGCAGGAGACAGAGAGATGCTTTAAGGAAGAAGACCTTCATGAGTGACAGAGCAGCTGTAAGTCACTTTGGGTCTCAAGATAGCTAAGTAGATAGTAGGGACTGCCCTCGTTAAGGTTTAAGGTCAAGTGACAGATGAAGCTTCTCCGACGTGGGGGAGTTTATGTGAACTTATTTTCTCAGTTTTCTTCTCAAAAGACAGGAGGAATTTTCAGAAGCCTGAATCCAGACCCTCCATGCAGCATGGAGTCTATCCTTTCTCATCTGCAGAGAAGGCACCATCCCCATCTCTGCTGTACTGAGTCCTTTGTCTTGCCATACAGTTTTTCTTCAGGTTTACAAGAAATTATATCCATCTTATATTCAACACCTATATTTAATGTCCTTCTCTGTCTTCATCTTAAGCAGTATACAAAAGGGAACTACACGTGCATATATTTCAACTACTACAAATGACTTGTCTACTTTATAACGTTTTCAAAAATAGTCCATATGTATAAACAGTATTTTCATAGAACTCCTAAAATGGCCTTGGGATGGAAGAGAAATAGAATTATAACAATTGTGATTAGTAAAGTTGGGAGTAGATTAAAGGTGTCCCCAAACCAAGAACTGCTACACATCTTTGGTATACGTTCGGGGTACTAATTTTTTGAGCTTCCCTTCAATTATTTCCACCACAGTAAAGAAAGAAGCAGGAGATGAGCCTGAAAAAAAAGTATGAAGAGATAGACAGGTAAATAGATAGATAGACAGATATAATTTATATTCTAGTTCATATAGCAAAGGGATGTAAAGTATACATAGGAAATGGCAAAGAATCACAAAAATCGAAAGTAGGTTATCAAATTGGCTTACAATACCAAATCCAAATGTGACCCATGACACCACATCTAAAGAATGCGCTATAGGACAATTAAAAATAAAAAGACAGATAAGGAAATAACTTCGAAATTTGATGTGAAGACAGGAATCACAATAGTATAAATCTAACTGGTATTTCAGACACTGATGGTGCAACACTGATAATCTGTACAATATATTGACCAGATATAAACATTCACAAAAGGAATAATATTGCATTTAAACATATAAAGAAAAAAAACTTTTATAATTTCAAGATAAAATGGGCAGAAACTTTAGAATAAAGGAAAAAAATAACTTGCCTCTCTGTTTTTACTTAAATATGTAACAGATAAGGATACCAAGGATCTAAAAAATAAAATTAATACATATAAGTAATATATTTCTCTTTATATAGTTTATAATTAAAGTCTATATGCTATATCTTTGTTTTAAAACTCCATGAAAATATTTTAAAATTATCGTATATAAATACCAAAAAACCTGAATAAATTCCAATAGTAGATAGCCCTTAGGCCATATTCTTTGATCCCAATACAGTCAGCCTTCTATATTCTCAGGTTTTGCAGGCATGGATTTAGCCAACCATGAATTTAACCAACTGCAGATGGAAAATATTCAGGAAAAAAATTCCAGAAAGTTCCAACAAGCAAAAGTTAAATTTGTCGAGCATCAGCAACTACTTACACAGCATTTTACATTATATTTACAACTATTTACACACCATTTGCATTGTATTAGGTGTTATAACTAATCTAGAGATAATTTAAAGTATATGGGAGGATGTGTATAGGTTATGTGCAAATACCACAGCATTTTATATAAGGAACTCGAGCATCTGCAGATTTTGGTATCTTCAGGGGGAGGAGGGGTCCTGGAACTAATCCCCTATGGATACAGAAGGATAAATGTACTGTAAAAAATAAGATTAGAAATAAAATTGCAAATTTTCCAAAATTCCCTGAAATTTAAAGAAAAAGGACTCCACAAAATAACTTTTGGGGCCAAAGAGAGGGAAAAGTTCCATCCAGATATTAGAAAAATGACAGTGAGAGTACTGCATATCAAAAATTGGAGGGCATGGTCAAAGGTTTAATCAGAAGTTAAAATTTTATCTGCAAATGCTTTTATTATTAATCAATAAAAACTAAAAATAAATTAATAAATCAATTAAATTTTGCAGTGAATAATTTAATGAATTATAAAGCAGAAAAAAATCAGTGAAAGTTATTTGACAAAGGCAATCAAATAGACAAATTTATGCCTTTTGTAATACTGAGAAAAAGAGGAAAAAACCCAAGAAGCATCATTTAAGAATGAAAGAATATCCAAAATCTGAGAAAAAGTTTGAGAATGTGATATACAAATCTGTAAAATCTGGTATACAAATCTCAGCATAAGGATGATTTTCTAGATATATGTGGTTAACCAAATTGACCCTCCCCATCCCCCAGAAAAAAAGAAAACCTTAAAATATCAGGAACTATGGAAGAAACTGGAAAAGCTGGCAAAAATGTTTGGGACCAAAGTGGTTCAAAAGCAACTAGCATGAATCTGATATCACAACATTAAAAAAGAGAAAAATTTCCAGACTAATATAACTTTTTATATTAACATAAATAGCCTAAATAAAATAGTAGTAAACTGCATTTATTGCAAACTTGACCAAGTAGAGCTTATTTAAAGAATGCAAGAAGTTCATTCATTGAATATTAAAATTCAATATTCATGTAATTCCTCATAATATTAAAGAAAAAAATGAATCATCTTAATAACAAAACTTTATGGAGTCAGGTTATAAAAAGTAAATATGTTTCTCATGCCTCAGTGTAAGAATCATCAATCCAGGGCTCATATGCTGGCTCCAAGCATGGAGGATTCAGGTATTTCCTCCTTCCAACTGGACAAAGAGGGCTCACTACCCTCTGCCCTAGTAGACAGAAATTATGCACATGCCCCATTTAAATGATTGTTTTGTTGTCTAAATAATACAGCCTTTATTCTGGGCTAAAAATCAGGAGTTAAGCGCTTCCCTGGTGGCACAGTGGTTAAGAATCCGTCTGCCAATGCAGGGGACACGGGTTCGAGCCCTGGTCCGGGAAGATCCCACATGCTGCAGAGCAACTAAGCCCGTGCGCCACAGCTACTGAGTCCACGTGTCACAACTACTGAAGCTTGCGCGCCTAGAGCCCGTGCTCCGCAACAAGATAAGCCACCGCAATGAGAAACCCGTGCATCGCAACAAAGAGTAGCCCCTGCTCGCCGCAATTAGAGAAAGCCCGTGCGCAGCAATGAAGACCCAACGCAGCCAAAAAAAATTAATTAATTAAAAAAAAAAATCAGGGGTTATCCAAGAAGAATGGATATTGGGGAAATCCAATAGCACCTGCTTCAGATCAATGTTTCTTTTATATGTCAGTATTTTATTCTAACCCATAAAAGAAAATAGACAAAGCAAAATAATATTTCAGAAGTTCCCAATAGACTATAACTATCTAAAATATAATGAGCTTTGGTATTTATATATGCATTATGATCTGCAAGGTTTGAGCATCTGTTTGGAGGAGAAAATTTTCATAATACTGCCCTTTTTGACTTCATGTAGGCAGTGATTAATTAAGGTTGGTTTAACCCAAACAACTTATCTGCACAGATAAATATCATATTTTCCTCTGAAAGACATGCATATTTAATGCTAAGATATTTAAAATTCGTCTTATATAGTACCCCTCAAATAGTTATTTTTTTCTGTAATTTTATAGCATGAATCATAGTCCTGTAGCTATATCTCTTATATTTTTGTTTTGATAGCCTTTCACATAGATGCCTGAAATCACCATTTCATGATGCTCACCATATTATTAACTCATTAAAAAATATCCAGCTTGGTAGGAATCAGAGTTCTCTAAAGAAAATCCTTCATACGCTTAAATTAGTGGGGAAAATAAATTTTCCCATCCCCATAGAAATCTGTGAGCTATTTAATATGCAGGATTTTGCTAATCTTTCTTGGGATTCATGGATGAGAAGATTACATTTAATGTTATTTATCAATAAGTTTTGATCATGAACAGTATCATCATGCTTTCTTCTAAATAAAACAAATACAGCTGAATACAACTCTTTAAGTGTATTTAGTGTGTTCGAAATGTTAAGAAATATTCAAATATACAATCAGGACCACGATGGAGGAATTAATGTTTCATAAAATACAATTTAATTGAGAATATATAAAATACATTTTTAGGATAGCAATACCTACAAATAATATTCAATTACATCTAAATTGAATTAAATTTAGTTTCTTTTAAATTACAGCATTAAGCTTACAACTAACTTATTAAAGAAGAAGGAGGAGGATAATGGGGGAAGTGTGTAGAAGAGGAGGAGGCAGAGGAAGAAGAAGAAGATGATGATGATGGCAATGAAAGATCTTGTGGCCAATTTAAAATACTGTCATTTTCTTTTCTCAGTTCACAAGCTGGCTTTCGTTTGCTTCCTTTGATTGTAGAATATTGTAAGCGACAAAAAACTGGATTCTTATCTTGATTTACCACTAATTTGCCATATAACCTTAAATAAGTCTCTTTACATCTCTGCTTAATGTCCTTGTCTAAAATGAAAAACTTGGATAGAACACATGGTGCAATGAAGTATTTAAACTCTGCCTCACCAAGTGACTGTGTTCCAATAAATCTTTATTTACTAAAACAGGCAGCGGGCTGGATTTGGCCTACTATCTAAATACAACACATAGTTTATGGGCCCCTGTTCTAGATCTTCAGTTGAGTGACTGGTTGACAGATGATCATTTTATTATTATGCTTCATAATTTTCAAGCCTGCTTGAAATATATATATATTAGATAATAAATTTTAAAAATAAATTTTAAAATATATAACTTGAGACAGTCGATAAAATCTGAATAAAATCTGTAGAATAGATGACAGTATTATAACAATGTTAAAAAAAAACCCTCTAAACACAACACTGTAAAGCAATTATACTCCAATAAAGATGTTAAAAAATGAAACAAAACTCTGCCTCATCAAATTGGGATGTTTTTATTTTAATGTCATTATGTCATTAAAGATCTCTATAACATCTAGAAAAGGTTTTTCTATGTAGTTTTATGTTAAAAAAGAATTTACTTCACTAGTTAAAAACATAACATTAATTCTATATTTTGCTAAAAATTAGCATTAGATTATAATTTACTCTTTCATATGATAAGCTGTATTTATTCTTGAGTGTTCAGAATGGTCTATAATTCTACTAATAATACTGATCTATATAATGGAAATGTATTCAAAATGAAGTATTTGACTAACAAATAAATTAACTATCAAACACTTTCAAGGTTCTTTCATCATTAGATCATGTCTTAACAGTTATAGAAGTGACAATTTTAGGATAATTCCTAATACATTCATATGTTAGTAATATTGTTCCTCTTCAACTATTTTTACCTAAAGTTTAAGTCAAGCAATTATTCTCTAGTTTCCTGTTTATATTCCATATTCCAACCTATCAGTCAAACTATGATTATGCCTAGACATGATGTCATACCTATCTATAGCATTATTTGATTGGCAAGGAAGCTGGTTATACATGAAACTGACATCATATCTCCACATAATAAAGCATTCTTTTGACAGTGTATTTTTCATGGACTCTTTATGTAAAAACCAGTTAGAAGCTGTTGTTCTTATAAAATTTTCCCAGTGCTATAATATTCTGAATTTTCTAAGGGAAGAAAGATACAGCTCCTCTTTTTCAACACATTATATGTACCTTGAAGCACACTGGGGAAGGTTGGTTGAATGCCACACACAATTCTTTATTATTTTTTCTTCCTGATAGGGCACAGTGTTAATGCTCTCTGACAGGGGTCTGCAAACTATGGGTCACAGGCTAATTGTAGTCCCTTGTCTGTTTTACTGTGGCCTATGAGTTAAGAATGGCTTTTGTATTTTAAATGGTTAAATAATTCAGAAGAAGAATTTTATTTCATGACTTGTGACAATTATATGAAAATCAAATTTCAGTGTCCATGAATAAAGTTTTATTGGAACATAGCCACACATTACTGTTAATGTTTTATCTATGGCTGTCTGTTTGCTACAACGGCAGAATGAAATAGTTGCAGCCAATGTCATATGGTCCATAAAACCTAAAACATTTACTATCTGCCCCTTTACTAAAAATGTCTGCCAATCTTTCCCTATAGTCTGTTGATACCTAAAGGGGTTTTCATGGATCCTGCAAATACGCAGTATTATTTCCAGATTCAATGGATAATTATCATATTTGTGAGCCAGCCCACTATTCCTATATTTGTGTGTATATGTGTATGTGGCAGTATAAGGTAATCTAAATAAAATGATGGAAGTATATTTAAAAAGAAGGTCCAGGAAAAGCAGCTTTGGTTTTAGTTTGTCCACTGTGTCTGAACCTAGTTTATTGCGGTTTAATATGAATAATAAATTATAAATAAGTTCTAAATAATTAGCTTTTATTTCTTTTAATGCTTCAGAAGTAGATTGTGTTTTTACTCAAAGAATATACATGAAGAAAGCAGGACACAAGAGAAGTAACAAATCAAGAAGTGACATTTGGAATAGGTGGCAGATGTAGTAAAATGCTGATTTCACTTTAACCTAACAGTTTATCCAGAAGTTAAAAATGAAATTCATCTTGCAAAGCAAATTTTCTGTAAATTTTAAATGCAGGTTTCCCAATGAAAATGGTTATACTTCTATGCACTTCAGTGATAATGCTAATAACAATAATAACATTTTACATTTATCTCAAGATTTACAGTTTAGAAAGAGCTTCTTAGTGGTGACTACTGATGTAGATGATTAGTAAAGAATGCTTCATTTAGCACAGAGTTTTGTTATAGAATGCACTGATATCGATGAACCAGGTGCTATCTGTGAGTCATATCTGATTATTATTTTTCAGGAACAGTTTGTTGAAGGTTAGTGAGTATAGCAAAATTCATCAATAAGCATCTACATTTCTTCAATTCTTTTCTTCCATAAATTACAGTAGTATAATGATGATAATATTTTAGATTTTATAAATTGTTTCCATATGTACCATCTGTAGTTATGTCTCTCAAATACATTATTGGCCTTTTTCTTTTACCATTTGGCTATGGAGTATCTTTGGTGGCTGTATCTGGGGTGACCATATAATTTTTCTCCAAACTGAGATACTTATGATGGTAAAATGAGGGACCATTAATAATTACACCAGGAAAACAGATGTCAACTGAAACAGGCCCGGGCAATCCAGGACTGCCTACCATTAACTAGGTTATCACCCTAGTTTTGCACCCATTTGGAGTGCAGTTCTAAGAGTTAACAGAACTTACTTCAAAAAGTGACAGTCTTTTGTTGTTTTCAATGAAGCTCTTTCTGCAAGACAATTAATATGTCTTTTGGGGGTTTAAACAAAGTTTGTCTTGTGGTAAAACAATTTTGGTAATGATAATAAGATTTGGGTAAGTATTAGGCAAGAGAACCTAGTACAATAACCTGATTTATAAATGTGAAATTTTTGTTTCACAGTCAATTATATGGTTAAATACAATTGGTTGCCTTTATTGATTTTTTAAATTAATAATTTTAAGCTACGATGAATTTTCATAAATAGCAGAGTAGGTAATTAATCACTGAAAGATATAGAGGTTAAAAAGAAACCAGGTACCTTTAAAAACTAGTGTTAAGAAAAAACATAAAATGAAGGAAAGCACTAAATACTTATGGTTTATTCTGATATAAAAAACATATGTGCTCTCTGTTACCAAGTCCATATAATCATAAAAATAGAATTTGATTTATGAAAGAGAGATCATGGAACATCTATTCTAGTCTTTTGTTTTATAGACGAAATAACCACAGTACAGATTACTGTATCTGTCAGACATCTTTCAGTTGCAAGTAATATAAGTCCAACTTAAACAAGCTTAAGCAAAAATAAGGTCATTTATTAATTTAAAAATCCAGGGTAGTATTAGTTTAAAACGGGACAGGATCCCAGAATCAAAAAGTCACAAGGAAGAATATCCTGCAAGGAAGAATATCTCCTCTTATGGGCAATATGGCTGCCAGAAGCTCCAGGCTTTCATTTCCCATCTCCGTGGCTCAGTAGAAAGAGTCGGACCAAAGTCTGGGACTTGAGACTCACTGATATGACTGGGGCATGTGCCCACCCTTAAACCTGTCTCTTTAGGGTGGAATGGATTGATTGGCCAGTCCCGGGTCACATGCCCATCTATGGGTCTGCAGGAAGGAAGTTCTCACGTCTAAAGTGTATGGACTGACGAGGTGAGAAAGAGGTGTTTTTCCCAGAGAATACTAACCCCTCATCCTCCACTCCCTGCCACAATAGTGTTTTTACAAAAAAGAAGAGGAAATCACACCAGGTACATCATCAAATGTGGTATTATGTGTCCACCACAGTATGGCCTTTGTCACAGACACATGTACTTTCTACTGCACTGTGCGTGAATTATCCTGTGGAAGAATTACATAAAATGATGTAACATTAAACCATGGTGAAATTACGTGAATATATAAAGACATACATTAAAATTCACAAAAATTCTACAAGATATAGAATACGAAGATCAGAATGATACCTGATCTTAAAGAGGTTATATCTAATAGGAAGAAACAAGATCAACTATGCTGTGGCTTCAGTATTATTAATATGTTAATCAATACTGTTAAAAATGCCAAGCAAAAGTCTTTGACATTGTCTGATTTTATCAGATAATATATAAATATATTCTACTAATTTTAATAACCTGAAAAGCTACCACAAATTTTCCAAAGAAAATTTTCTTAATATTTATTTTTTCAAGTAGGATGGAGACATAGTTCCTTTTAAAATCTAGTTATATAAACATCTTTTGTTTTTATTACTTAGGACCTCTTATGAATAAATGTGAATATGAATATATTTATTTAAACTCTCTTTTGCATATAAACATATATATTTAATATGATTAAATTTACAGCACACACTTAAACATTCCAACTCCAGGTTCTTTTGTAGCTATGAAAAGATATTTTATATTTTCCAGTAACTATATTTTTTATGTCAGCAAATGCTTAACTAATATTTATAAATGAGACTAAAAGTTGTCTAAATGAAAGTCTTAATATTCACAGAGACAAATTTTGAAAGTTTTTACCAATTTGTTCCATTTCATTAATATAATTTAAAAGTTTAACATAAGTTACTCCATGAAATATTCTTTGGAGCATTTTAAGAAATGAAGAAAAACAATAATTCATTAAATACCCTTCATTTTCTTAGTTACAAAATACGGTTCCAACGTTTGTTTAAGCCACTGTGACCACACAAAACCTGTTTGTATGTTTCAATTGCTAACACATAATAAGTACTCTGTTGAAGCATTTTCCACATCTATAAATGGAAATCTTTCCAGAAGCAGATGATTAAACATCCATCAAAATCAGAAGACAAAATTTATTAGAAGCTGCAAAGGTAATTGATCCAGCAATGCAAGACATAATGATTTCCTCCTGACACATTAAAGTCTAGCAACACTCTGGTAAATCTACGGTAATAAATTCATATAAATTCTAGTTTTATTTAATTTTCATTTATTATTGCAATGCCATACTTCACTTTCTGACACAATTTTATACAGATATTCTGTAGTATTTTTTAAGCTGAATGTTTATTGGATGCCTTCATTTTTTAGGACTTGGTTTTACCAATGGAAGACTATTTAACTATTCATCATATTTAGTCTCCAAGTAGTAAAGACAGGGTTTCAAAAGCACAATTCAGATGCCTCTTTTACCTCAGAGTCTATAAATTGACATTTATAGTACTGGTTATTAGAGGAGTTTTTCTGAAAATATAAATAAGCAGAAGTAGAACTTGTAAAATGCCCCAAGTCACATAGGAAGATAAATCTTTCTAATTATGTTTTGTTTACAGTTTTGCTCTTTTCCACCATGTAGATTAAGAAGTCTTATATTTCTTAAATGTATCATTTCTGCTAGGAATGAAAAATGACTAAAGGCTGCATCATACATAAAGCTCCCCTTTTGGCAGCCAATTATTGAAATAATTAAGAATATATTCAGAAAGCATATTTATACCTTGAGGATTTGCAACCATAATAAAAGGCATCTAAAAACATGCTCTCCTTACATAAAGGGAACTGTAAGTCTAGACAGAATGTGAGAGGAGTTTTTCTCCAAATGTTAATTTATACTGATTATCTAATTATTTAACTGTTTCTCTTTATGAGTAAGTACCATTTTTTACATGGGTTGACAGTAGTTAAAAAACAGGGTGAAGAAAGATGTCTTCCCATTGGGCAAAACTTTTCTAGGCTACAAAATCATGATTCCTAAAAATTTAACAAACTGTGCCTTCCATTTTTTAAAAATGTCTTTTAGAATGCATTATTTATCAATTTCCACAAATTCCTTTATTTTAGCTAGGGTTTTTTCTGGATTGCCAGTAAATTTGAGTTTACTGTAATCAACTAAAACTTCCAGACATAGAATTACTTTAAAATAAAACTTTAGTAAGAATCAAGATAAAAAGCATTACTTTTTAAGATTCATAAGCACAAGTACTGGAGTTTTAGAACAGTTTAAGACAAATACATAAATATTCATGAATCTGTCCACACATTTTTGCCTTCCCTCCTGTTGCTATGGCATAGACTTCCGTCTTCCTATCTCTAAAAAATGTTCTCTTCCTATGTCCTAGGCCCAACTCCTGCCTACTTTTTCAGGTACCATCTTTCTCCTGAAACTTTTACCTCTGTCCATTTACTTGCCCATATACTAATGACAAACAAATCCATTTCTCAAGCTCAGATCTTTCTTTTGAATTTAAGGCAACCACACCTACTTATCTTCTGGTCATGTTCACATTTATCTTCTGCAGATGCCTCAGTATCAAATCTTGACACATCAACAGAACACATGTTGGATAATTCAGCATTGTCCATATGGTAATAATTATAAAATCAACAACTAACATTTAGTTTAGTAATGTGCCTTGTGTTCCAGGCCCTGTGCTATATGTTTGGCATTCCTTATCTCATTTAATTCTCACATTAACTTCTGAGGTAAATATCCTCATTTTGTAAGTAAAGAAATCAGAACCTGGAGAATTTAAGTAACATTCCCAGTGCCAGCCAGCTCGAAGTGGCAGACCTGTGGTTTGAAGATAGGTTTTTCTGACACTAAAATGTGTGTGCTCATAGCCATATCTCTATGCCTCGTCCTGCATTGCCTCACAGAGTCTTAAATGTTGATACTAACTTTAAAACACACTCACTCGTGGAAGCAACCTGAACGTCCATTGACAGAGGAATGGGTAAAGAAGATGTGGTACATATACACAATGGAATACTACTCAGCCATAAAAAGAACTGAATAATGCCATTTGCAGCAACATGGATGGACCTAGAGATTGTCATACTGAGTGAAGTAAATCAGACAGAGAAATAAAAATATATGATATTGCTTATATGTGGAATCTAAAATAATGGTACAAATGAACTTATTTACAAAACAGAAATGGAGCCACAGATGTAGAATACAAACCTATGGTTACCAACAGGGAAGGGGGAGAGGGATGAATTGGGAGATTTGGACTGACATATACACACTACTATGCATAAAACAGATAACTAATAAGGACCTACTGTATGGCACAGGAAACTCTACTCAATACTCTGTAATGACCTATATGGGAAAATAATCTAAAAAAGAGTAGATATAGGTATATATGTAACTGAATCACTTTGCTGTACAGCTGAAAATAACACAACATTGTAAATCAACTATACTCCAATATAAAATAAAAGATTCAATTTAAAACAAAACAAAACAAAAAGAATATCAACTGATGATTTTAAAGGTTATGTGTTTTTGAAATGGAAGTGAAGGCAAGCAGTGTTGATTGCTTCTTCGGAAGAAAACATAAGCAAACTGTATTTTTAAATTAAAAAAAAAATCTCAGAGTCTAGCATGATGTCTTGCATTGGCTATTTGTTAAATAAATATTATCTGGAAAACAAATGTAAAAAAGATAAATAAATAAAACACTCACTCATCTCCACTGGAAGCCAAATGTCAGGGCTTTGAGGAGCAAATGAACAAATAGTTAACTGTCTGATCTTTCAGTTTCTTGACCTCTGATAGCAGCAGATAGTACAATTCAGTAAAATGGAGAAATCATTGTTTTTGTTTCTTTTTTGACTATCCAAATAAATTGCCTCCGCTGTTCCAATTCACTAAATATCTACTTGATTCTACTCCATGTAGTCTGTATATTCCAATTCCAGCAGTGAGTAAGAATACTGAACACTGGCACTAGATATGTCAATAATAGTGATATTACTGAGTAATCTATTTTTTTCAAACATCCATCCTTCTCATAATTTTGTCTTACATTAAGCAAAAAACCAAAATTTAAATTGTTGCTCACAATAGTTAACTTCTGTATTGTATATTTTAAAGCAATTTTATGTGGATGATTGGCAAATGTTTTAGTAAAATTACTTTTCATCCATAACATTAGTCCCTGTGCTGCAAATGCCATGAGAAAAACATATTTACAAAAATAACAGTTAATGTTTATTGAGGGTACCAAGCATTGTGTTAAATGCTTTATCTATAACTTCATAATATAGTAAAAGAGTTAACATATATAAAGCACTAAGGACAGTGCCTGGCATGTAGTAAGTACCATAGAGATGTTTATAATATTATTATTTTCCCTCTTATTATTATATGTGGGAATATATTAATCCTAACAACTAATTAGTAAAGTATTTACCACTATTGTCTACATTATATAGATAAGTTAAGACAATTGTCTCAGGCCACATGACATGGGTGAAACATTGTGGAGGACCAGGCCATGTGATTCGAGAAACCCCTCTTTCAAAAATGACACTAAGCTACTACTTAAGTTCATTTTTCTTTCTAAATGAAATGACTATTAAACATATGATAAGCATTTAACCTCACCAATGTGAATTTTAAAAAAAAGATAGTATTTCACTTGTCATATTAATGATTAAAGACAATGAATGGCCCATTGAGCAGAAGCCAGTGCAGAGAAAGTCATTCTCTAATAGTAGAAGTATGAGAAGAGTTCATCTTTCTGTAGGGCAATTTGCAATAGATATAGAAAGATCCAACATGGCTCTTTGATTCAATAATAGCTTTTGATTCAATAATTCCATGTCTAGGAATCTATCCTAAAAATATGATCCTGGAAATGCAAAGAGATAATTTATGCAAAAACTGAGAAATGAGCTAAATATCCATTAATGGGGGAGTAGGTTAAGTAAATTATCATATTGCCACATGACAGTGGACTAAAAATCATACTGTAATAGTTACTGACGTGGGAAATGTTCATAAACTATTGCTAAATAAAAATGCATGCTACAAAAATAATATAAAATGCGATATACCTTTCCTGTAAACAAAACAATAAACATCTGTATGTAGATACACACACACAATCGAACAGAAACTTTTACATGAACCGCCCCCAAAAATGCACCAGAATATTAAATTGATTATCTGTGTGGTGGCTTAACAGGTGATTTTGTTTTATTCAGTATAATTTTTTGAGTTGCTTACATTTCTTCAGACTGAATGCATATTACTTCTCCTATTTAAAAAATAGGTGTTATTTTAAAATATCTAATGTAGCAAAAGAAAAAAACATCGAATGGGCTTTTTCTGGTTATATGAAAGTCAGTCTCTGTGGAAGAAGTTGATGACATATCTAAGGAAAGAGACAGATGACACAGACACATAAATACACACGCTGCACTCAGCATTGGCTTATGGCACCAGGAAAAGTCATACTGTATTTGATTCAAAGTTGTGGCGCTAAGACCCACCCTGACAGCCTGGAGCTGCCCTCCCTTAAGAAATGCAGTCTACTTTCACAGGGAGACTGCAGCTCATCCCTGTCCTTTCCCTACGAATGTAACACATAGAGTGGAAGATTGATAGCTTGTTAAAAGCTAATTAGGAAGAGTAGAAAAGAAGCAAGCCTTGTACAACCAAGTGGGTACATTTTCCTCCCTCAGTTATGCTGAAGACCAAACCAGTTGTAAATGCAAGTGGGAAAATAGTACATTTTTGTATACTGAATGTATCACGTTAATATGTTTTAAGAGTCGAAATCCTGGATTCAGAAAAATAATATATGTGTAAAATAAACAACTTTTCATTGGCACTGAAAATATGTGCATATTTCTTACAGGGGAAATGGCATTCTAGCTCATTAAATTATGTCAAGAATCACAGCTAAAAGTCAACACAGGCTGTCACCAAGCATCATACAAATAGTATGGCATGGGTTTGCAGCTGAATACTACAGACTGTGCAAATAATGACAAGGAAAGCCTTATTCCCAAACCACTTAGTGCAGATTCCAGCCAGCTCTGCACACTCCAGAGGCACTAACATTATGCACAGGGAAATTAGGTTTACACACACATCTAAAAATGTATTTGTTAGGATACAGGTGTGGGAGGAAATGCTGGTAGCTGCACAGATTCAACCAACGTCACCAGAGAGATTTCTGGTTCCTGGTTCCACCACCCTCTCTGAAGGAAGTCAAGATGTGATGAAAAATACCATCTATTTCAGGATTTCCAAAAAACTCTTGATATCAAGCAGATGAGGCATATATTAGAGTCCTGCTATCATATAATGTTATTGACTTTCAAATCAGGTCAAATGAAGCTCAGATTGGATGAAAGCAATCCAATCAAATTTCTATTTAAGGCCAGGTAAAGGGGGCTTAAGGATCTAAATTATTCAGAAAGTGGCCTCCAACTCGTTTTCTCTTCACCATCAAAGTCTGTCTATATAAAGTTACCCATAGAATTCTCAGACAGAAAAAATATAAAGCTTTGGTTAAAACTCTTCTCTTTATTATATATTAATTTATACAAATAATGATTACTGAATACCAACTCTGGACAACCAATGTGAATTTGGCATGGTCATTTCCTTCAAGGAGCTAACAATCCGGGAGGCAAACAAAAATACAAAATGGATAATTAAAATACGGTGCATCAAATCGTCAGGCTAGAAAACACTGGAAAGGAGCAAAGGGGTGGTCAAATAGCAAATAGCCTGGGGATGATGGAGAAGGTGAAAGACAGCCTTACAAGTGAGTCTCACAATTTTCCAGCTACACCAAAATCGATAATAGGAAAAATCAATGAGACTAGATTGGGAGAATTCCCTTTTCTGCTGGAATCACATCTTTCTTCCCTCCTAGCGAGGCTTGCTAGTCAAACTCCACCCTGACAGTGAACACCCTGAGTTTAGGAGAGGGATCGCTGACTGATAACAGTTCGTCCCAACCAACCTTTCCAGGACCAGAGGCTGCCCCTCCCAGTTTCTCCCTGCAGTCCAGCATAGAGCGACAGGGAGATGCTGCCGGAAAGTTTCCACTGACTTCACATTGCTTGTGTAAACAAAGCTTCAGACAGAAGTTCACTTTTTGTCCTTTTTTAATACGGTATTTTTTTTCCATATGATCATTCATGATTCATTTTAATTGAGCTCAATTTGGAATTATCATAAAATACAATATGAAAATACATTTTCTGGTAAGAACTGATTGTCCTTAAGAAAGGGGTGCAATGTTTTCTTCCTGGGATGTTTATTTTAATTCTCCTTGCACAGGGAAATGTCTGGTAATATTAACTGGGCATTTAAAATGAGGTTTTATTACAAGAAATGATAAAATGTTTCAGTTTCTTATTTCATATTTTGCTTTGTCTAATATTGGCTGGCACATTTATTTGTCTGTCAAATAGTTGCTCATTATCTGCGCTTCTTGTCACTTCTCTTGGAAAATATAAGAAAACATATTTATTACTAATGATGTTATGAAGAGATTGATTTTCCTCTGTTTTACTACTTACTGAATAATTCTTTAGCAGCTGCAAAACATTAAACGTTAAGTAGAAATACAACATTGCTTCCTGAAGTGGTTCTGGAATAACAAAATGTCATAGCTTCACACTTGGGAAGCTTTGTTGGGCTCCCTAAATGCTGTTCTTACTTTTATAAGCAATAATAGTAGGAGATGTGAAAAATCAGATGGCAGGAAAGGGAATTTGCCTGTAAAATACAACAAAAGCACAACCCCTCCAAATCTAAGAAGTTGAATTCCTCCAAAAGTTTCAATCATTTAGTTCATTTTCAATTCTTAGCATTCCCTGATAAAATAGATAACACAAAATGTTACCCAACTCAAGGAGGAGCAGACACTCCAAGTACCTAAGGAAGAAAAAAGCTCAAATGTAATTGATTGTGAATGGCATTTCACTGGAGTTAACTTCTAGCCTTTCCTGATCTGGCTTGTTTTCCTGGTGGGAGTAATGGGTGCCGCACTGAAACCTGAAGAACTGATTCTGAAATGCAAAGAAAGGATGGGTGGCTCAGCGGCTCAGCGAGGATCTCGCTGGAGTTACAAGGCGTAGAGAGATACATAAGGCCCCTTTAAAAAAGTAATTAATATGGAAGTGCTTCCAAAGAAAACATGTTTAAGACTATGTTATGTCCTTTATTACTTTCAGCGCTACTAATATGCTAAACTGTCAGTCCAAAAAGAGAATTGAAAGTAAATAAACTGCACTTTTAATTAAATTAACAAACGAAAATTTAGTTTTAACACTAACGCCCAGATCTGTACCTTTCATCCTTGTCATGACTATTACTATTTTAATGGAAGACTATCAGTCATGCAAGGAAATATTTGAAGCTGTAATAAACTATGAAAAAAAGGGAAACAAATACAGGTTTATTCCCATAGGCACAAGAGTTTCACTTCTCTTTTGATTGCATTTTGCTCTTAATGGATGGAAACTTTGTTTCCCCTCCAAATTGGAAAAAAAAGTCTTTAAACCTCGAACTATAACGCTCATGCCGCACGTTCAGTAACTGTTGGTGCTGTTCCGAGATTGGAATATGCTGGAAATACAGTAAAATCTGAACCACATCATAACCATCTGAATCAACCTGAGGTGTCTCACCCTCATCCTATAATGGCTACTAGGCTAGTCTCCATTGAATAACAGAGGTCAGGTTTACATTTTGATCCTGTTTCAAACCAATACCATTAGAGTCAGTTTTTCTTTTTGGGGTTACTTTTATGAGTTAATTAAGCAGATGTAAGTCTAAACTTGCCCGACCATATAGCTCTTAGCTCTAAAACAATATAGCAATCATTATAAGCTGGCAAAAATACAGGCAGTGCTTCACTAAATATATATATATATATATAATGTGTGTGTTTTATATAAATATAAATACAAATATATATTTTCCTCAATATTCCTGATCATGATATTTCCCTGGAAAAAATACTCCAAAGCTAAGAACACACTTAATAGTGGGTAAAGAAGGATCATCAAAGTTCTACAAATGTGGAGGAGTGGGCAGCTTCCTCCATCAGTGTTGGCATCTGCTTAAGAACAAAGAGCCAGTGTCCTGCAGCATTGTGGATGTTGTTCATAAGTAGAATGCTTTTAAGGTAGATAATGCCCATGTGTTCATGGTATAGTGTCAGTTAGAAGCTGATGATGGTGTCTAATGAATAGCAAAATGGCCAAGATGGGAGAGACAAAGTCTAAATAATTCATCAAATGCATAGTTGGCTTCTGAATAATCCAAAGATGATAGCAGAAGGACAGTTAATTCTAACTTCTTGTTTTCCCTTGAAAGAAATTAAAGAAAAACTGTTTGAGAGTCAAGGACACATAAGCCAATAAAAAATTTTTTTTAATCAATCTACCTATCTATCTATCATCTATCTATCCCTCTCTCTCTCTTTCTCTCTCTCTCTCTCTCTCTATCCATCCATCTATCTAAACAAGCCCTAAAAAGCCTTTGGCTTTTGTTGATTGGAACATCCAGCTTAATAATACATTCTGATGTGTTTAATGTAGTGCATGAAGTGAAAGTCATATCCAGTCAACCTTTTAAGCCAATTGTTTTGTTTTAGGCTTCAAACCATGGGGAGGTCCAATAGGATGATCCAAGCTGTCACTCGAAAACATTTAGAGATGCCTGATTCTAATTAGGCACATCAACTCTGATGCCTGACTTCAGTGAGACAAAGGGTGCCATCAATTTGATAAGACTTCACTAAGCAGGGTTTAAAATTAATTCACAATTTCTTTTATGTTTGTCATGTGTTGTGAAAATGAACTGCCATTCAATTTTTCATAAGCCATGCATAAGCAGATTTAATTTCAGGCAGTGTTCTGGAAGGCCTGGGTAGTTTGGGGAGCAAATTATGATTCCATACTGTGATCGTCATATAATTGGAGCAGCAAGCAAAATTATCTGGCATGTGGATATTGACATTCACTCTTGAAGTCTATACACATTTATACAGCTAGACAACTTCCACTGTTTTCTCCCCATAATTAACCCCTGAAAGCTCCTCTAAAGCCCTTTTACCAAACTGTACGAAGTGTAACATTTACAACTTTTAAATAAAATGTTCGATAATTATGGAAAATGGGGTAAGAATTGTGAAGTTTCAGAAGCAGTGAAAATAAATGGTGGTAAATGATGATCATTAAAGCCATTTATAGTGAGTATTCATATAATACAGTATGTCAATATTTATTACTATAAATGTAAAATAATAAGCAGCTGGCTGGTTTCAAGAGCACCTGGTTGACAAATGCACACAGAGATTCAACAATCTTAAACTGTTTATGAGAATTATGTCACTATCAAATATCATCTGGGGAGAAATTATAAGGTAACTTTATGAAATCAGGAAATAACAGAATATGATTATGGGAAGATCTCAAGGAATTTTAGGTGAGATGTTGTCTCCCTATGTTCAAGTGTTCTCAGATGGGTCAGTCTCCTTCATTTTGTTATTGGGAGTTGGAGTAAAAGACTCATTTTGAAATTTAATTTGTTCACATTGGCTTTTCAGAATGGAGAATATAAAATGTATAGTTTTATATAAATGTTTCAGGACAAAACTCAGGAAAGATAAACTCATGTTGATCAAGTTAATGGGTTCCATTATTTCCTCTGATGAGAATGAGGTATAATGTATACTGTAGACCAGAATCTACAAGATACAAGAAATTTTTAAAGGTGAGTTTTAATTTAATCATGACTTTATTTTCTGTTCGTAGATCAGTGCTTGAAGCATAAGTTTCAATATATTTAAGTTTATTATACACAATGTGCTTTTTAAGACCAAATAATCATTCTTGACTTGAAGATGCACTGAACCACTTTTTAAGAACACTAAGATAAATATCATACAGCTTGTTAGATGATAAAAGTGGACTTGAGTGGATGCTTTATGCAAAAGCAAGGCAAAAAACAAAACCAAAAGCAAAAATAACCCAGTAATACTCTAAAGGTGACAAAAGGCATGTTTCTATTTGGGCAAAAATACAAAGCAAGAATTTAATTGTCTATTAAAATAAATTTTTAAATGATTTTTTTTCACTGGTAATATCATTATAGTGAGTCAAGGAAAGTGGATACGAAAGCCAAATGTTACAAAAACATGTTTCTGTCAGCTGGCAACCCTTATGTCTGTTTTGACAATCCTATCACACATATACAGACTGTCACAAAGGGAAAATCTTTCAGTTTCCTCTCAAAGAGATCATTATGAGCCTTTTTTATTGATTGCTTCCTGCGGTATGTATAATCCTCTTTGTGGTTTTGTGCTATCCAGGGAACCTGTTGTGTGTAAACAACCACAGGTGATTAGCGATCAATGAGTGATTTTAACCTACAAGATAAATGTAACAGGACATGGACCTTCATGTTAAGGGCTGTTTAGTTTTCATTCCCCACAGATTTAACTTGATTCTTTTCAGCTGAAGGGAGAGGAACCTGGAAAATCAATGTTGCTGGTTGAGTCCAACACAGTTAAGCGCTTCTGCTCACAAGAACAGTTAGATGAACGTTTCCAGTTGAAATTTAAGCTACATCATAGACTGTAATTTTTCTAGTATGTGCATATTTGGCATTTTGAGGTGTGCTTTTATAAAATATTCTGCTAATGACTCATTTCTATAAGCCCACTTTGCATAACCCATACAATGCTTCTCTAACTTTAAAGAAATGTGAAGTAAGACCCAAAGATCTAAGGTCAAAGTCATTTAATTGTCAAGACTAAACAGATGATGGTTTTATGAAGAACCAATGATACTGACAGTTTTTATCATTTATATGGACATATCTCAGAATCTAAAACTCTTAGAACTAAAAGGAATATTATAGATTACCTACTGCAAAATTTTTCAGTATGACTGACCATTGGAATTACCTGATCAGCTTTTTTTTTTTAACTTTATTAGAGTATAATTGCTTTACAATGGTGTGTTAGTTTCTGCTTTACAACAAAGTGAATCAGTTATACATATACATATGTTCCTATATCTCTTCCCTCTTGCATCTCCCTCCCTCCCACCCTCCCTATCCCACCCCTCTAGGTGGTCACAAACCACCTAGCTGATCTCCCTGTGCCATGC
>NC_041214.2:67187998-67188387 GCF_002837175.3 Physeter macrocephalus | reverse complement strand
GGGTCGTATGGTAGTTCTATTTTTAGTTTTTTAAGGAACCTCCATACTGTTCTCCATAGTGGCTGTATCAATTTACATTCCCACCAACAGTGCAAGAGTGTTCCCTTTTCTCCACACCCTCTCCAGCATTTACTGTTTCTAAATTTTTTGATGATGGTCATTCTGCTCGGTGTAAGATGATATCTCATTATAGTTCTGATTTGCATTTCTCTAATGATTAATGACGTTGAGCATTCTTTCATGTGTTTGCTGGCAATCTGTATATCTTCTTTGGAGAAATGTCTATTTAGGTCTTCTGCCCATTTTTGGATGGGGTTGTTTGTTTTTTGGTTATTGAGCTGCATGAGTTGCTTATAAATTTTGGAGATTAATCCTTTGTCAGTTGCTTC
>NC_041214.2:67178113-67186239 GCF_002837175.3 Physeter macrocephalus | reverse complement strand
ATTTGAGTCTTCTCCCTTTTTTTCTTGATGAGTCTGGCTAATGGTTTATCAATTTTGTTTATCTTCTCAAAGAACAAGCTTTTAGTTTTATTGATCTTTGCTATCATTTCCTTCATTCCTTTTTCATTTATTTCTGATCTGATCTCTATGATTTCTTTCGTTCTGCTAAATTTGGGGTTTTTTTGTTCTTCTTTCTCTAATTGCTTTAGGTGCAAGGTTGATCAGCTTTTTAAATATAAATATTTCTGGAGTTTTTCTTCTAGATACAGTCAAGCAGAGCCTGTGGAGGCCTAGTAATCTGAATTTTTAAAAGGTCCTCAGATGGAGATATATTGAGAAGAAAAAGCCACATGTATAATGGTATCAAAAGTAAACCTATTTTAGCAAAAATGAAAGATTAGAAGTGTTTACTGTATACATATATTTTTTTCCATGTGCTACACAAATACATACATACATTGCAAATTTCTGGAGGCATACAAAAACTATTTACACTAATCCCTTCCTGAAATAAGATTTACAGTCTAGGTAAGGGAAGAGATATACATTCACTGTCTTATAACCTTTTGGTCTGGCTTGTGTTTTCCTTGTGTTCAACTTTCATTGCTTAAAAAAAAAATTCAACTTTTAAAATAGGTTCATCAGGCCATTGTGTTGATCAGCTAAATTTAGGAAACACTGATTTACTCATTTCACCCCCAAATATCATCCCTGAATCAGCTGAGAGATAGAAAATTGTGTGGGGTACAAATCACCATCCCTAAACTCCACTCTTACCATCAAGGACATCTGCCATCAATCACTGATGCCAAGAGCTCCTGAGGTGACACTTTTTCTCAGTACCTCTCTCTGTAGGAGTTGATCAAACGGGATGCAGAGTACAGAACAAGGGGTAGGAGCCTCCCCCAGTCTGGAAGGTGTTCTGGTCCTCCTGTCAAGCTATAGCACTGCAGAAACCAAGCTAATGATTAATTACACATTTGATCTTATCTGTCATAGCCTGGAATAGTATGCAGTTCCTAATTTGTGCCTCCTTGACATTTTATACACACTAGCAGTATCAGTCAAGAGGGGCTAAGATGGACAGTAAAGATGGACTGCAGTCTCAAAGAACTCCAAAGTCTCAGTGGTTTAACACAACAAACAAGTATTTCCTAGTCATTATGCACATCCAACGCAGATCACTGAAAGGCCTGCTCATTCTAGTAACTCAGCCACTGAGGCTGAGGTTCTATAGGAAACACAAGCTTCAGTGCTCAATGTGCCATGGGGAGGGATAGGATTGTGGTGAATCAGTTTAGCTCTTAAATTTTCTGCTATAGAGTGATACTTCTGCTTAATTGAATCTGTTAAAACTTATCCAAATGGCCACACCTAACCTCAAGGAACTGGGGAGTGGGATTCTACTCTGAGCTTGGAAAGAGAACTGAATTTCTTGTGAACGGCACCAGAGACCACTCAACTACCTTCAAAATACAATGCGATTTTTCTCTGCTTTCCATGCTAGAAAATAAGCTTCTTGAGGATAAGCACCTTCACTTAATCATCATTGCATTCCCAGTGTTTGACAATAGATACTCAATAAATATTTGAAAACACAATGACCAATTTAAGTTTAAGTGTTATATTTACCTAATATTAACCACAGAAGCATGATTTTAACATCAGAACAACTATATTATTGGTTCACAACTACAAATTTTGAAATGTTAACAGAACATCTAGTATTAACTTTGTAAAATGCAAACACTAATATATATCTTCTTACAAAATTGAATAGAGCAACTACTTTACATTTTTTAATGGAAGACATTTACCTCTACTATCCTATCATAGGCTAATCACATTTGGACAATGCCTAACACTTTAGAGAGATATAAATAAAGAGTTACAGATGATACAGAATCACCTGTCAAGTGTAGCAGCTATTAGTGGTTCATGTCTAACAACTGCTTACTAAGTGATATGGTATAGGTAAGAGAAGTCACAGATTATATGCTTTCTTCTGCATACTAGTCCGGTCTCTTTCTTTGCATGCTAATTAATGAAAAAACAAACTTTGTATATTTAATTCTCAGTAGTAATAAATCACTTGTAATATAAAGAGCTGATCAAGGTATACCTGCTGCTTGTAATATCATCGTGAGAACTGGGCTCATTTGAGTCCAGTCTCCCCAATTGAGCCACTACTAAGGTTCGTAAAGTCTATTGATTTTGTCCTCTGAGTGAGGCAGAATCTTTCCTTCATTTGTACGTACCCCAACACCTCTCAATGATAGGCAAATTATTTCATCAACTTAGTAAATGAGGCTCAGTTTATCATTAAGAAAGAAAAAAGGCACCTAAGCAGCTAATATATTCACAAAAGGCGTTAGCTGAAGATTCTGCACTCATAACTAAGAGCTCATGCCCTTACTTCGAACCAAAGGGGAACCGGGTTCGCGCCCCGGTCTGGGAGGATCCCGCATGCCGCGGAGCGGCTGGGCCCGTGAGCCATGGCCTCTGAGCCTGCGCGTCCGGAGCCTGTGCTCCGCGACGGGAGAGGCCGCAGCAGAGGGAGGCCCCCCCCAAAAAAAAAAGACAAGGATGTCCAAAAAAAAGCGTTGGTGGTATAGTGGTGAGCATAGCTGCCTTCCAAAGTATCTTAAATCTGGCCATTTTTCTAACAGTCTTGATGATCTTTTTGCTCATTAAATGGTCTGGGAGCTGCCGTATGGAATCAGAGGAGGCAGATGGGAAAGGAATAAAATTATTAGTTCCATAATTTGAAAATTTGTGTTACAAGTTAATTCAGAAAACTTGCCTTATATGTCTATGTATGTATATGTCCCTGTGTTCACATGAGTTTTATTTTACATGGTTTTACATGCTACTCTACGTAAAAAAAAACTATTTTTTTTACATTTCTAAACAATGAAAATAAATGTATTAATTCAAGACAGAAACAGTACAACTAGAATCACTTAAAAGTCCTCCAATTTGTTAATCTACTCACTGCCTCACATATGATAGTGAATGCTGAAGCAAAAGTACCAATGCTAGAGTAAAAACTGAGGCAATAAAGTCTTCCTTTCCAGGCGATAATGTTACAACCACAGTGGTACATCAAAACAAGGCATACACCTTGAAGACCTAAAAGAATGATAGAATCAATATGCTGATTCATGAAAGGTTGTACAAGTTGTTTCCTTTTAAAGGTACTTTCTTCAATCTTGTGGCACCCTTTCCACTGAGGATTTTAATTTAAAACAAATACAACAGTAAACTGCAATAATAATGTCCTTGGGTTGCCATCTACCATTGTAATTCTGGTCATCCAAACAGATTCACAATGGTGTCACATTACTTAGATGTAATTACCCTTATAATGCTAGAATAAATGATAGAAATAATTTTTATAGTGCTTATTAACCTGAAGTGTCTAAATTCATAGTGTAGGAACCTGAAATAATGCAAATTAAATACACTGTAATAAACATGAAATGCATGGTACTTATGGGGAAGTGTAGGTAGACACCTATATGGCCATGCTTAGGGTGAAACACGGTGCCCTTAAGGAGAAAGCACATGCAGAGACTGGATTTATAAACTAAAAATCAGAATAAGTGTTTGAAACATTAAAAAAAAATAAAAAATCCGACCACTTACTCCTAGCCTATTTTGTTAGAGCTGTTACATAGGATTCTAGATCTAGTTTTTGCCTTAAGACAACAGAGAGCCCAGCTAGCATTCGAGTAGACACAGAGAAGGATTAAAATACATTGGCAAGCTATTACAAATTAGAATAGTACCCTCAAAACTTGACTCGTTTATAGAACTTATTACATTTACACTTCACAACAAACTTATGAAGTTGATATAATTGCCCCCATTCACTGTATAAAACAGATCGAATATCCTACCCAGGAATTTGAGTCAAAATTCACATTCTTTCAATTATAACATAGAGTCTGAAGAAGAACAAGTTTTTTTCTTTTAAAAATGAGATTTCCAGAGCCATCCTTTCAACACAGGCCTCTGTTTAGAAAATATTCTCTCAAGAAAATATTTCTTGTAATTAAGTCTTTAATCATCTTAATGGCTGACATTACCAATTTTACTGATACAATGAATATGCTAGGCCTTGAGAGAGACCTGATAAAAGTAAATCAAAGGAGGTTCACATTTTGGAAAATAAGGAAACAGATGTCTTCCACGTTAAAAGTAATTTTGGAAGACTTAAAAGCTATTGCCTTAGATCAGGATTTAGCAAATTTTTACTGCAAAGGTCCAGATATTAAATGCTTCAGTTTTGCGGGTTACAGGGTCTCTGTTTCCACTAATCAATGCTGCCACTGTAGCATGAAAGCAGCCATAAGCAACAATTAGATGAATGAACAGGCCTGTGTTCCAATAAAAGTTTGTTTATGGACACTGAAATTTGCATTTCATAGTTTTTACATCTTGAACTATTTTTCATTTGATGTTTTTCCACTATATAAAAATGTAAAAAGCATTCTTAGCTTGAGGGTCATACAAAAATAAGTAGCATGCTGGATTTGACCTATTGGCTGCAGTTTGCTGACACTCGTCTTAGATAACCCTGCTCTTAGAAATTATTGTGTGAAAATAATAAATGTTTGGAAAGAAAAATAACATAAAAGAGTAAACTATTCCTTTTAAAGCGTTAATATTAATGGAGAGATTCAAAAATCTTTATGAAGTAAATGATAATTTTGCACAACAGAATCCATGTCTGTGAGAAGTTTTGGCAACTAGTTCAATATTTTCCATGAGGCATTACCCTTGAAAATATGTTTAAGAATTTTTAACTAGCTCAGAATAACATTGCTGAAGTCTTTACACTGTCCATGGGGATTGATATATGTCTTTGGGGTCTAAAAATCTGTATCAGTTACCACCTTCCCTCATGGTACAATTCAATATTTCATTTGAGTTTACAAATTCTAATAATTTTTGTGCCCTGGTTACTAAAAAAAAAATTGCTTTTAACACTAACAATTGGTTACAAAGACTCAAAACTGCATACACAAAAATAAGACAAAATCTCAAACAAACTTTTTAGTCTAGACAATCAAAAATCTAGTTTCTGGTTTTAATGGATTTTTTTTTCCTGCATCACTTTAATAGAAAGTGTGTGTGTGTGTGTGTGTGTGTGTGTGTGCATGTGCACGTGCGTGTGCTACATAGACTCCATATTCTCATAACAGATGGAACCAGCCACTTTGAACTTCAAGAGGCTGGAACTTGGTTGACTTTGTGGAGGAGTGGATTTACTGGATTTTTTGTTTCCCCTGGGTTCCAATAAAACTAGCATCTATTGACTTTCGGTGAAGGTAGAAAATCCATATATTTATGCTGGACTGCATAAAAAAGTTGTAGGTTAGACTTTTATTATTGATTCTGGTCCCAAGATTTTAACTAAGAATCGTATCTCTTATTCCCTAAGTTGCAGCTAAATTCCATCTCTGATTTTTTTTAGCTGTATGACTGTAGGCAAGACTCTTATCTTCTTATAAGCCTCAGATGATTTAACTATAAATGAGCTGACATGAGCAAGATCATGAAAGGCTTTATGTGCTAAAGAACTAGTTTGGATTTGAGCAAAATGATGAACTCCTGAACTAAGGCATTCAAATTAAAAAGGAAAAGACTCAAAATTTCTGAGAAGGAGCGAACTTAGCATAGAAGTTAAGAACAATGGCTGGTCTGAAAAGCTACCTTCGTTTGTGAATAATGGAAAGGTCTAGTAGAGCCCACATAACCACTAAGTTTCACTTTTTTCATTTGTATAATGGAGATAACAGTATGTACCTCAGAAGACTACTATGAGCATTTACTGAACTCCTGAAAATAAAACACCTACAACAGGCACTGGTATGTCTTCATAAAATGCTGGCTCTTTTATTGGAGAGTTGGCCACAGACATGCATGATCTCTTATATCTCCAAAGAGAAATTTATGAGTTTTTAAAAATCAACCTCATCGGATATTTAAATAATGACATGTTGGTGGCAAAGCTATGGACTCAACCTGCTCTATGACTTGATCTTTTCTAATCAAGACTGATCCATCACCAGAGGGCAGACAGCAGAAGCAAGAACTACAATCCTGCAGCCTGTGGAACAAAAACCACATTCACAGAAAGACAGACAAGATGAAAAGGCACAGAGCTATGTACCAGATGAAGGAACAAGATAAAATCCCAGAAAAACAACTAAATGAAGTGGAGATAGACTTTTTCTTTTTCTTTTTCCTTCCAGAAAAAGAATTCAGAATAATGATAGTGAAGATGATCCAGGACCTCGGAAAAAGAATGGAGGCAAAGATCGAGAAGATGCAAGAAATGTTTAACAAAGACCTAGAAGAACTAAAGAACAAACAAACAGAAATGAACAATACAATAACTGAAATGAAAACTACACTAGAAGGAATCAATAGCAGAATAACTGAGGCAGAAGAACGGATAAGTGACCTGGAAGACAGAATGGTGGAATTCACTACTGTGGAATAGAATAAAGAAAAATGAATGAAAAGAAATGAAGACAGCCTAAGAGACGTCTTGGACAACATTAAAAACAACATTTGCATTGCAGGGGTCCCAGAAGGAGAAGAGAGAGAGAAAGGACCAGAGAAAATATTTGAAGAGATTATAGTCGAAAACTTCCCTAACATGGGAAAGGAAATAGCCACCTAAGTCCAGGAACTGCAGCAAGTCCCATACAGGATAAGCCCAAGGAGAAACATGCCGAGACACACAGTAATCAAATTGGCAAAAATTAAAGACAAAGAAAAATTATTGAAAGCAGCAAGGGGAAAACAACAAATAACATACAAGGGAACTCCCATAAGGTTAACAGCTGATTTCTCAGCAGAAATTCTACAATCCAGAAGGGAGTGTCATTATATACTTAAAGTGATGAAAGGGAAGAAGCTACAACCAAGATTACTCTACCTGGCAAGGATCTCATTCAGATTCGATGGAGAAATCAAAAGCTTTACAGACAAGCAAAAGCTAAGAGAATTCAGCACCAACAAACCAGCACTACAGCAAATACTAAAGGAACTTCTCTAAGTGGGAAACACAAGAGAAGAAAAGGACCCACAAAAACAAACCCAAAACGATTAAGAAAATGGTAATAGGAACATACGTATCAATAATAACCTTGAATGTAAATGGATTAAATGCCCCAACCAAAAGACACAGACTGGCTGAATGGATACAAAAACAAGACCCATATATATGCTGTCTACAAGGGACCCATTTCAGACCTAGGGACACATACAGACTGAAAGTGAGGGGATGGAAAAAGATAGTCCATATGCAAATGGAAATCAATAGAAAGCTGGAGTAGCAATTCTCATATCAGACAAAACAGACTTTAAAACAAAGACTATTACAAGACACAGAGAAGGACACTACATAATCATCAAGGGATCAATCCAAGAAGAAGATATAACAATTGTAAATATTTATGCACCCAACATAGGAGCACCTCAATACATAAGGCAAATACTAATAGCCATAAAATGGGAAATCGACAGTATCCCAATCATAGTACAGGACTTTAACATCCCACTTTCACCAAGGGACAGATCATCCAAAATGAAAATAAATAAGGAAACACAAGCTTTAAATGATACATTAAACAAGATGGACTTAATTGATATTTATAGGACACTGCATCCAAAAACAAGACTCACTTACACCAATGGACAGATCATCCAAGATGAAAATAAATAAGGAAACAGAAGTTTTAAATGAAAAAATAGACCACATAGATTCAACTGATATTTATAGGACATTCCATCCAAAAACAGCAGATTACACTTTCTTCTCAAGTGTGCACAGAACATTCTCCAGGATAGATCACATCTTGGGTCACAAATCAAGCCTCAGTAAACTTAAGAAAATTGAAATCATATCAAGCATCTTTTCTGACCACAACACTATGAGATTAGAAATCAATTACAGGGAAAAAAACGTAAAAAACACAAACACATGGAGTTTAAACAATACATTACTAAATAACCAAGACATCACTGAAGAAATCAAAAAATACCTAGAGACAAGTGACAATGAAAACACGATGATCCAAAACCTATGGGACACAGCAAAAGCAGTC
>NC_041214.2:67176509-67177608 GCF_002837175.3 Physeter macrocephalus | reverse complement strand
AAATCGTCCAACAAACAAAAGTCCAGGACCAGATGGCTTCACAGGTGAATTCTATCAAACATTTAGAGAAGAACTAACACCCATCCTTCTCAAACTCTTCCAAAAAATTGCAGAGGAAGGAACACTCCCAAACTCATTCTATGAGGCCACCATCACCCTGATACCAAAACCAGACAAAAATACTACAAAAAAGGAAAATTAGAGACCAATATCACTGATGAATATAGATGCAAAAATCTTCAACAGAATACTGGCAAACAGAATCCAACAACACATTAAAAGGATCATACACCTTGAACAAGTGGGATTTATCCCAGGGATGCACGGATTCTTCAATATATGCCAATTATTCAATGTGATACACCATATTAACAAATTGAAGAAGAAAAACAATATGATCATCTCAATAGATGCAGAAAAAGCTTTTGACAAAATTCAACACCCATTTATGATAAAAACTCTCCAGAAAGTGGGCATGGGGGAACCTACCTCAAACATAATAAAGGCCATATATGAACTATTATTCAACATAGTTTTGGAAGTCCTAGCCATGGCAATCAGAGAAGAAAAAGAAATAAAAGGAATACAAATTGGAAAAGAAGAAGTAAAACTGTCACTGTTTGCAGATGACATGATCCTATACATAGAGAATCTTAAAAATGCCACCAGAAAACTACTAGAGCTAATCCATGAATTCGGTAAAGTTGCAGGATACAAAATTAATGCACAGAAATCTCTTGCATTCCTATACACTAATGATGAAAAATTTGAAAGAGAAATTAAGGAAACACTCCCATTTACCATTGCAACAAAAATAATAAAATATGTAGGAATAAACCTACTTGGGGAGAAAAAAGACCTGTATGCAGAAAACTATAAGACATTGATGAAAGAAATTACAGATGATATCAACAGATGGAGAGATATACCATGTTCTTGGTTTGGAAGAATCAATGTTGTGAAAATGACTATACTACCCAAAGCAATCTACGGATTCAATGCAATCCCTATCAAATTACCAATGGCATTTTTTACGGAACTAGAACAAAAAATCTTAAAATTTGTATGGAGACAAAAAAGACCCCGAATAGCCAAAGCA
>NC_041214.2:67141514-67175959 GCF_002837175.3 Physeter macrocephalus | reverse complement strand
ACTTAAACTTACAAGCTTTTGCACAGCAAAGGAAACCATAAACAAGACAAAAAGACAACCCTCAGAATGGGAGAAAATATTGCAAATGAAACAATGGAGAAAGGATTAATCTCCAGAATATATAAACAGCTCATGCAGCTCAATATTAAAAAAACAAACAGCCCAATTCAAAAATGGGCAGAAGACCTAAATAGACATTTCTCCATAGAAGACATACAGATGGCCAAGAAGCACATGAAAAGCTGCTCAACATCACTAATTATTAGAGAAATGCAAATCAAAACTACAATGAGGTATCACCTCACTCCAGTTAGAATGGCCATCATCAGAAAGTCTACAAACAAGCAATGCTGGAGAGGGTGTGGAGAAAAGGGAACCCTCTTGCACTGTTGGTGGGAATGTAAATTGATACTGCCACTATGAAGAACAGTATGGAGGTTGCTTAAAAAAACTAAAAATACAATTACCATATGATCCAGCAATCCCACTACTGGGCATATACCCAGAGAAAACCATAATTCAAAGAGATACATGCACCCCAGTGTTCATTGCAGCACTATTTACAATAGCTAGGTCATGGAAGCAACCTAAATGCCCATTGACAGACGAATGGATAAAGAAGTTGTGGTACATATATACAATGGAATATTACTCAGCCATAAAAAGGAACAAAATTGAGTCATTTGTTGAGACATGGATGGATCTAGAGACTGTCATACAGAGTAAGTCAGAAAGAGAAAAACAAATATCATATATTAACACATGTATGTGGAACCTAGAAAAATTGTACAGATGAACCGTTTTGCAGGGCAGAAGTTGATACACAGATGTAGAGAACAAACGTATGGACACCAAGGGGGTAAAGCTGCGAAGGGGTGGGGATGGTGGTGTGATGAATTGGGCAATTGGGATTGACATGTATACACTGATGTGTATAAAATTGATGACTAATAAGAACCTGCTGTATAAAAAAATAAATTAAATAAAATTTAAAAAAAATTTTTAATAAAATAAATAAAAGATAAATTTTAAAAAAGATGCAGACTCACAGATAAAAAGAACAAACTAGTGGTTACCACTTGTGGGGGTGGGCATATAGGGGTGGGGGAAAAGGGTTATCATGGGTTTATATGAAGTCACGTGTGAAACTTTTGGAAATTGTAAAGCACTATAAAATTTTTAAAATCTTTCATTCAATAAAAAATTATATATATAAAAAATAACTGATCCATCAAGAGGTTTTCTGAGGAAACAGTTTGAGAATACAAAAACAAAGAAAAACAAGAAAATTGTAACTTGTTTATAGCATGTGGTTTTCCAGGATATATAAGGGGAAAATCTTAATTGCTAGGAATAAAGACAAGGTGAACAATGTGATCTCTGTTGCAGAAAAGGGCCAGAAAGCTAAGCAGCCCAATGAGAAGTGGATAGTTCCTAAAAATAATTCTTATCCTTCATTTATTTGAGTTGTATCACAATATCCGCTTATAATTCAAATGCAAATCTTTACTATTCACTTTTTCTTGCAACTTCTTCATAAAACAACAAAGTAGAATGAGCAACTAAGATAATTTTTAATTTATCTGCCACAGAATGTAAACCATCCCCGATTTCTGTGTGTGTGTGTGTGTGTGTGTGTGATTCTGGTAAATTGTTAGATGCATTTAAAACCATTCATTTACATATAGTTGTTTTACTTGTGCATATGGTTTTTCTCTAATGATATTATAGTCTTAGAAAACAATCCAATGTCTTTTGCAGCTCCCCTAACGCTGAGAGTAGCACTGCGCATTGTTCAGGTGTTAACAACATTTCTCCTCCAATGAGTGAAGCATTGGTTTATCACATTGTTATTTAGTAAAGCATCCTTACTCAATTACAATGTACAATATACATTTATAGAAAGCACTGTGATCTGACAAATATCTTAAGAAAAAGAAAATCTATCAAAGCCAATCTGAGCCTTTGAGATTTGGCAAAGTAGCTGAGATTAACATTTCTGGAGTGCACTAAGAGTCTGCTTGATGTTATTCAGAACACAGAAACAACCTAGTCATTGCCTAATGGGATTTGTGTCTACATTAAGGGAAAGTAAATAAAATATCACAAGAAACCTCGGCTGATTTATCTGATAGTCATTATCATCTCATCATACGTTCTGAAAGAGGAAATAGAAAAGGCCAGAAGGAGTAATAACTAATTACATCAGATCTGACTTCTAAAGTGCTTGGGGTCCTCCCAAGCACGAGTGGGTCTGAGTCACTTGTAATATCACAAGAAACCTCGGCTGATTTATCTGATAGTCATTATCATCTCATCATACGTTTCTGAAAGAGGAAATAGAAAAGGCCAGAAGGAGTAATAACTAATTACATCAGATCTGACTTCTCCTAAAGTGCTTGGGGTCCTCCCAAGCACGAGTGGGTCTGAGTCACTTGTAATTCTGTGATAAACTAAATAAACTGTCTCAACTGCCTGCTATTTTTATTCAACCCCCAAGACAGCCATTTTTCTACCCCTAACATGTGGCCTTAACTGAAATGTGGTTTATTGTGAAATGTTCTGCTAATGGAGGCTCATTTTTATCTACTTGTTAGTGCAGTGGTGGGAAGCATGTCCTTTCTCTGCACCACGAGGCTTTCAAAACACTACCTTTCTACTTTCCTTTCTCCTGCCATTCACTGGACTTCTAGTCTCTCACTTGTGGTACCATCAGTCACTAGAGACTTTGGCATCTGATTTATGGTCCTCCCTAATCCAAGTTCTAAAATTGCCCTGGATGACGCCAGTGCCCCCTCTGAATGTTTAATTTGTTTGCTTTCTCATCTCTTAGACCATTGATTCCTTCTTTTCCCATTTGATCATTCCATGACTCCCAAGATACCAATTTTTGCTCACTGGTACCTCTCCTACTTGTTCCTAAGCATCCTAAGATTCCCTAGGCTTCCTTGTTGTCTGTCCTTTTCAAGGTCTGGTTGTTTAGGACTTCCTGTGATTCTCTGAGCATCCTTCCAATAAAGGCAACCTTCACCCATCACACCAGCCACCTTTATGCTTATGTTAATCTCCTTTGATTTCAGGTGGCTTATACCAAAAGAGACTTAGCAGATATCCCACACTTACACATGAGCTAAGCTGTAACACAGCAGCTGCCTGAGGCAGTTAGTGTCAGGGACTCATCCTGCACACACATTGGTCATTCCCTGGTCTTCAGCCAGTCATCTACCAGGTGGTCCTCAAGAGTGCTAACTCATTCATTCTCTTTAGCCCATAAGACATGCGATGAAACCATCACTCTAATCAAGATTAACAAATAAAAACCAGTTTAATAATTCCATCAGTTTAGTCCTCTCCACCCCCTGCCACCACAACCCTGAAGAGTCTGTTCACACACCCAAACTTCAGTAACCATGCCTGATACTACTATCCTAACAGTTTTCCTGAACAATAATATTGGAGCTACTTTCTTTCTATTTTTCTCCCAGATTTAACTTGTACAAATATTCTATCAATTTTTTTTAAAAAATAATATGAACCTTCCTTGTCTCTCACAGACTTCCTAGCTGAGGATGGGTTTATTTTCTGATGGAACACAATTCATTGCTCTCAGCATACTGTAATTAATCATAACATACCAGTGTGTTTTTCTCTATACATCTATAGTTTAGTAATAAATAACAGAAATGACATAGAAAAAGGAGTTATAGCCTAATTTATTCCTTATGAATCAATCTTTAAAAAAGCAAAACTAGGGACTAACCTATTGTCACAATAACATAAGCCAATTTGAAATAGTACCACTTTTTGCTTGATAACTGCAGGAAAACTCATACTACTAAGTGGTTAAAAAATAAACAAGTAACTCATCTAATATTGATCTTAAGTATCAACGTGCTCACTCAGACACAAGCACACTAAAAAACAAAACAAAACAAAGCAAAACAAAATCTGCCCTCAGTTAACAGGAACTGAATCCTTCCATTTGCTCAGGTGAAAATCCTTGGCATCATCCGGCCTCTGTTTTTCCTATCCCATCTCTCCTCCAAACTATGAATAGATTATGTTGGTAATACCTCCAAAGACATCTAGAATCTTAACACTTCTCACCCATCTCTGTGTTACTACCCTTCCCCAATCTACTATCTTGTCTCACTTGGATTATCACAGCGGTCTCTTACGTGGTCACCTAACGCCTCCATGCAGAAGTCAGAATGATCCAGTTAACATAAAGGTCAGATCTGTCATGTGTCTCCTCAAAACTTTCTAGTGCTTTCCTTTCTTCTATGCATGCACAGTAAAAGGTCAAATTCTTCAATGACCTTAAACTCCCTATGATATCCGGCCTCCTATCTCTGACCCTATTTCTACCTATATTTTCTCACACTCACTTCTTTTCCATTTCCTCAAGAGTTATTGATCTTCCTTGATCACCAGGGGCATACTTCTGCCTCAGGACCTTTGCACTTGCTGTTTCTTCTGCCTGAAATGCTCTTTCTTAGATATCCACAGAACTTACTTCCTTGTGTACTTCAAAGTCTGTCTTTAAATATTTGCATATTGAAGGCTTCCATGACCAATCTATTTTGAAAATACTGTACCCAGCTCTCCTACACCCCCTGCTACTCTCCATACTCCTTATTCCACCTCCATGCTTTATTTTCCTCCAAAGCACTTCTCATCTATAACACACTTAATTTGTTATGTAGTTATTATGTTAGATTCTTTTTTTTTTTAGATGTTGGGGGTAGGAGTTTATCAATTAATGTATTTATTTTTGCTGTGTTGGGTCTTCGTTTCTGTGCGAGGGCTTTCTCTAGTTGTGGCAAGCAGGGGCCACTCTTCATCGCGGTGCACGGGCCTCTCACTATCGCGGCCTCTCTTGTTGCGGAGCACAGGCTCCAGAGGCGCAGGCTCAGTAATTGTGGCTCACGGGCCCAGCTGCTCCGCGGCATGTGGGATCCTCCCAGACCAGGGCTCGAACCCGTGTCCCCTGCATTAGCAGGCAGATTCTCAACCACTGCGCCACCAGGGAAGCCCTGATTATGTTAGATTCTTGTTGACATTCCTTAAATAAAATATAGGGTTCACACAGGTGGGATATATTGTTTGTTTTGTTTATTGATTTACCCGACCCCTAGAATGATGCTTGCAATTTAATAGGTTCTCACTTAATATTTATTGATCGAGTGTCTGAATTCATTTATTAATTCATCTATTGCAAGAAAAGGGAACAGAGTCGATGAATGTAAAAAGGTCAGTATAACTAAGCGATCATTGAGGTTGGAACTAGGCTACACAAGTATACTGAAATAAATACTAGGAAATTATAACAGTAAATAGTTTCATGGTTCTCTATCATTTATAAAACACTTCTGCATACACAAACTCTCTCTCTCCTTCACAAGACCGTGTGAGTGAGGAGGTAGTTATTCTTTTTACAGGTAGGTAAACAGCCTCAGAGATCTAAGCGACTTACTAGAGGCCACACAGATTTGAAGAAGCAGGTTACTTTGAGTGCTTGAACAGTGCTATCTCCAAAAGACTACATTTCACTACCTGTTCCAAGGGAACTCTCTAGACCTTCAAACCACCTCCCAAATTCAGATTATTTTGGATAGGATGTTTTAAAAATGCTATGTTCCCTTTTATGGTGAAAATTGGGCATCAAGCACCAGGATAAGTATGACAATTGAATTAACTCTCCATCTTCTTACTTCATAGCTTGGGGTACAAAAGGCATGCTTTAAACTCTGTCCTCCTTTCTTAGATTATCTCATTCTATCCTGTTTCCTTAGCTGAAGTGGAATAGCTTTTCACCCACTGGTGTTGCATTACCTTCAGTACTTAAATTTCATTTTCATTGAAAATGAAACCCTGTTTAATGAATATTTATGAGTATGTCCCTGCAGTGTTCATTCAATGTGCAGACTTCCCTTCACAGCAGGCTGCAGTTTTACATTTTGTTTTTTATTGCTAAAATGTTAGCCATACAAATCGATATTGCTTAGGAAATATGAAAATAACAGTTCCTCTTCTAACTGGAACATTTCCACCAGAGTCACTTGGTGCAACACTGATGGTGATAAAAAAATAAAAAATAAAAAATAATAATAATTAGAATAATAGGCCCCAACCCCAGGGTAATATGCAATTTACATTTTTGATAGATGACATTAAAGTATAAGTCTCCCAGTAGGTGCAGAGTTTCCTAGCTAAAACATTCATCATTTCTAAAAATCACCAAGTGCAGATGCTGGGATAGATATTCTCTTCTTGCCATGAATAACATTTACTAGTTCTTTCACTATCAGGTGTCATCAGGAGGAGTTCTAGGGAGGAATTAATTTGAAAGAGCTTATTGGATAGACATACACTTTAATAAAGAGATTTGTTCCTCCCAGAAAAGATTTGGGAAACTTTAAATTGCTCTTTTTTTCTTCTTTTTTTGTAAATGACAGTGATTACCTATAAAATATTCCATTATAACTACAGAATCAAAAGTCACATAATTCCCATCCATTCAGCAAAAAGCTAACTTAAATTAAAATTGGGTGGTCTGACATCTGATACTGTGTGGGCAAATCTGACAACCTGCCATACACTTTAAATTCCTTTAAGGTGAATGTACAACTTAGCTGGTAATTTGCAAGAAAGAAAGAATATGCAGGAATGCAAAATAAATGACGCCAACCATATGGCGCTCAGATTGTAAACCCTTGATGACAAGAATATAGCTGATCACCTTGCAACTGTCACAAGTTTTTCCTCCATATGAAGCCATTGTGAGGCATTGAATTATTCAAGTAGCACATTGCTCCTTTCAAATCAGGGGAAAGTAAGAACTTCATGTAACTTTTGTTCATGAAACATGGATTAAATGGAATGTATCTCATTTGCCAAGTTGATATAAAACCTCTGGATTAGGTATGTCTATAGAAACTGACTTTCACAAGAAAATTCAGATGTTCTATTAATAGAGAATTCTATAAGAATGGTATTTACAACTATAATTGACCTTTCTTTTAAAATTTTATTCCTTTCAGAAGTTAACTATACTTTGTCTATGTGAGCATACTTCTAAATGTCATGCCATTGTTGATAGAGGAAGAGAAAAACAAATCTCAAGTTGAAAATTAAGGCAAAAGCCATATTACTACCTGTGAAACAATTCGATTCAAACAATATTAAGTGCCTTCTATGTGTCATACACTATGTGACATAGTCCCTGCCCTCAGGTATTATAGATTTTAATTATTCCAATAAGTCCCTGAGATAGATATTATTATTTTATTTTAATGTAAGATCATTGAGATTCAATAGTTTGTCCATGATCACAGATGGTAATGTACCATTCAGTTGGGGTACACAGCACTACTCACAAGGCAAATTGGAAAGTTATCAAAGTTTAACTGGCTTCCTAGAGAACAGAGGATCAAAAGGCTCTGTCACAAGTATGTGGGCGTGGGCAAAATAATTAAACTTTCTAAGTCTCAGTTTCCACATATAAGAGAATACAAATACTAACCACTCCCTATGATTAACAATAGGTAACTCAGCACTCAGGAAGTAAAATCTGAAGTTTTATATTAAAAATTGTTTAGAACAACTCCTTGGTCATGGCAATAAAAACAAACAATAGAAATCTATCTATACTTGTATTCCAGGAAATCTGTGTGTGACCCTGAATGTTGGGGAATTTCAAGGACTCAGAAGAGGGTTCTGCCGTTCCTACATACAAGGCCCTGGGCTGGACATGACCAGGTCTTCAGAGAAGCATGAGACTCTGAGCCCCTCTTCCTACCACTGCAAAAGCAGGGTACAGGGACACAAGGGGTAGGACCCCTCACCAGCTGCTCCCCGGCTTAGAATGAAGAAAGGCTTTGATGTTCTTTTTGGCACACATAATGACTGGATGAGAATGAAAGACCAAGGTCCCCCCAATGGTCCCCACTGTCTCCATCAATCCAAAAATGAGGCCACTCTTGAAAAATGTACAGACACTCACAATTCCAAGAAAGCTCTTTCTAACTTCAAGCTCTCTCTTATTCTTCCTCTCTTTCCACAGCCTGGGGAAAGCCAGAGAGGTACAATAGATAGGAAGAGTAGGAGAAAAGACCAATTGTGTCCCCATCCCTGCCCATAACTTCCTGAGCCTGGGTCAGGCCTGAGTTAGGAGAGGGGAGAATTCAAATTTGATGAGATACTTCAGCTTTGACAGTAGACTTTAAATATTAAAAATTAAAAAAATATTAATTCACAAAATGTCCAGGAAAGGTATAAGAATATTTTCAATTATGGGAAGAAAAAAAATGATTTGCCAAAGCTTATTAAAAGGGGAAGTGATAATAAAGACTCAGTTGGCTTTTTGCATATACCCTACCAAAATCAAGAGGTAGTAAAACTACAATACAGCTATGATGATATTTTGAAAGAGGTACTGGATTACTGGATTGTCTTAGGTTTGTTAACACTGGGTTAAGGCTTATATTGAAACAGGAGGGAAGGGGGCAGGGCAGATCTTTAAAAGAATGACATAACCATAGTACTTGACAAAAACTAGTGAGAACCAACTAGGTCCACGATGGCTGAAGATTCTACTTCCAGTAGACCTTGAGCCTCATTATATGCTCATTGTAATACATTAGCATAAGCTAAATGACACACCCACCAGTGCCATGACAGTTCTGAGGCTAACCATAAAAAGCCAGAAAGTAGGAGGTGGCCCAATTCCTGGAAATACCCACCCCTTCCCCAAAATAGTTGGAATAATCCTCCCACTCATTAGCCTATGAAATTACCGAGCTTATAAATATTAACCACGCCATATTTCAAGGCCTCTTGCCTCTTGCCCTCCGAGATGGCCCACACTCTGTCTGTGGAGTGTCTTTCTCTCTAAATAAATCTGATTCTTACCTATCATTTCATCTCTGAATTCTTTCGCAACGAAGAAAGAACCTCAAAATTCACTGGCAACAATATCAAAATCAGAACTGATAATGCATCGGACACTACCTCCACCCATGCCCCGCCAAACTCAGTTTCTTAAAATTCTTAACATGGATGTGCTCCCTGCTTTCGTGGAGCATGTAGCCACATATACATGTAAAAGAACTTTACAAGACACATATATGATAGGTACTAAAGATAGAACCAGTAATAAAAACCTCATGAGATCAAAGAAATGAAATTCACTGTGTACTAGTCCAGAAAGGGAACTAAGTTTTAATGTGGATAGAATCTGGATGGGTGGTAGAGGATGAGGATATGTGAATATATAAAACAAGTGGGTTTGTTTGAAGCAGATTATTCTTAGAATTTAGTGGAAAATAAGGTTGGAATTGGACAATAGGAATCCCTACAAAGCAGACTCAGGTGAACTTTAATTTCTATGGGAAGCTGGAAGTTGATTTTTGAGTTTTACGGTTGGAAAGGGAAAATGAAATAAAAGAGTATTATCTAGGGAAACTAGAGTTGGGGACATAGACTTTTTTGAAGTTTCATGGTGTAATTCAATTACAATTAGGAAAACTAAATTATCTTTTCCAGAACACAAGAGATAACTTTGGTAGTTAGAAAGGTAGTCTTTTATGATCTGTTAATTCATAGATAACATGAAAACAGAAAAAAACACAGCATTTAAAGAATGAAATTATACTTTAACAAATTATCTTTAGGCCTAGAGATTTAGAAGTATTTCATTGCATGGTCATTATAAACTATTTTTAAATAGAACTAGATTATAGTAAGATCTTAGAGTTTTTAGCATACCATCATTCTAATGAAAAGGACAGCACTAAAATAAAAATGAATGACAGCTAGAGAAGTTTTGAATGACATTTATAATTTTTAAAAATCTTTGCATCCTAATTGGAGTGGGAGAAATCAGAACAATGACATAGATGTTACTTTAAAGAAATAAACTTTTTTTTTAAAGGTATTGTTCTATTTCTTAATCTGGGTGCTGATTTATTATTATGTAAACTATGAATATATATTTTTCAAACTTTTAAATCTATGGTATATTTTAAAATAAAAATTATAAGTTAGAAATGTTTCAAATTAGTCTTTTTAGAATAAATTTACAAATATATATTTGTCAACAGATCCATTCTTCATGGGAAAAAAACCATAATTATCTTCCCCTGTTCTATAGATGGGCTTTGCTCTGGGAGCAGGCTCTCCCTTTCTTTTGTTCTATATCCGGAAATGGGACTGTAATTCCTTCAGCTCCCAGGTTAGCGAGAAGAAGCACGGTGGTTCTGTGAGGTGGGCAGCTAAAGAAAACATCTGGACAATAATAGCTGTTATTAGTCTACATTTTGCCCAGGTAGATTTTCTTTTTGGTTTTTTGTTTGTTTGTTTTTGTTTTAACATCTTTATTGGAGTATAATTGCTTTGTAGTGAGATGGATGGACCTAGAGTCTGTCATACAGAGTGAAGTAAGTCAGAAAGAGAAAAACAAGTATTGTATGCTAACACATATATATGGAATCTAAAAAAAAAAAAAAGAAATGGTTCTGAAGAACCTAAAGGCAGGATGGGAATAAAGATGCAGACGTAGAGAATGGACTTGAGGACACGGGGAGGGGGAAGGGTAAGATGGGACAAAGTGAGAGAGTGGCATGTACATATATACACTACCAAATATAAAATAGATAGCTAGTGGGAAGCAGTCACATAGCACAAGTAGATGTTTTTTAATTGTTCTGAATTGGTAAAATAAAAAGCATCTGCCCCAGAAGTTTCTCTCCTTATTCTTGAATGCACTGGGCTGGTTTGTCAGTCAGAGTTACTACTCTTTGAATTTTTTAAATGAACTATCTTTTTTCTTCAAAATGTTGTTAATCCAAAACTCACATCAAAATACCAACACCCCCAAAAGAACCTCAGTGGCTTAATTTCATTATCCACAGAGAGCTTTCTAAAATGTCACTTTTTAATTAAGTACTTTAAATGGATTATATTATTAACATCTACGTAAGGGATTTTTCTATTACAATAAATAGTGCTTTAGTGAATATTCCTGGCTTCTCCCTTCCCTCCTACTCTTCCCCCCAAAATGACCCCAAAGGTCTGGCCTATCATGTCTTTCTATGTGTGTGCTCTTATTCCTTTTTTAATTTTTAGGAAGACTATCAAGTTGTCAAAAAGAATTTCCACACCAAAAAAAAAAAAACTATAAAAAATTGAAAATAGGTTTTTGAAGATCATAACACTAAATATTTCTAAAGCAATTCTTGATAAGATTTCAAATAAAATTTTATTAAATGCACATAAATATTACTTTATTTTCAAAATAATAATATAATCTTAGGACCAGATGATTCCTTAAAAGGTTTCACCAGTCTGTGGTTTTTAGGTATTTTTTTGCTCATATACCTTCTAAAGGAATATTTTTAAAACTATGTACTTTTATACATTTCTCATCTAAAATGTTTCCTCATAAATTTAAGACTTGAAAATATGTAATTCCCAATACACCATAAATACTGGCAGGTTAAAATAATGTTTGTAACTCTTTTATTTGTATCTAATTGTCACATCAACTTAATAACCACCATCATATATTACAAAATAAATGAAATCAATAAACTTAGCTGAAACAGTCAAAATATTTTACATTTTCTTTTTATTATTTATTTTTGGTATAATAAAAATATACCCCATGGCCTGAGGGATCTTAATTCCTCCACCAGGGATCAAACCTGAGCGCTCAGCAGTGAAAGTGCTAACCACTCCTGGACTGCCAGGGAATTCCTATGAATTGTTTCTTTCTACCCTTGAACTTTAGTTGATTTCACCTCTCCCTCAACATTGTATTTTAATAGAATAAATGTTTTACATATGAAAGACCTCTATTCATCATTCTCGTACAATTTTTCTGCCACAAAAATATGTATATAAAAAAACTTAAGTAAAAATCTCCTGTGATCATGAGAATCTGTGTTAACATTTTTACTCCAGTTTTAACTTTTAGTGTAACTATTTTTAGTATATACTTGATCAAGACAAATAAACATAAGTTTTGGTAATTACTAAGCAAAATAAAAATGTTGGAAATTCGTTTCTTCATGAGATGGATGGCCCTTGATTCTACAACCAGTTCTTGTATTCACGGCTGAATATTTTTATTGCTCTAAAAAGATGGTATTCAAAATAAATTTTATTGTTAGTTTTTATATGTCAGTCCTGAGAAAACTAATTCACATAAATAAGAAAGTGAGAATAGAAGGAAATTTGTTATAGAAGTGTCATCTGATTCTTTAAATTCCTTCCAAATTATGTGCCAGAAATCACACAGTAATCTGTAATAAAAAATTACCGTTAATCATCTCTTAGCTGACAACTCAATTAACATCACCTTCAATTTTGTTAAAAAGAAAGAACTGGAAATTAACTGACTTGTAAAAGGATTTTTTACTCAGCCATTCTCTTTCTCAATAAAATCACCAATATTCTAAATTTTCTTTAAGACTCTGAAGATTTTTTAATTCATTTATCAGCTATATACTGAAGATTCCATGAGCTAGAGAGACGGAGATTATATCATGTATCACTTAGAAAATTTTAAAAGTATTTCCTCAATATTGCTTCATCTTGGAAGATGTTTAACCCATACTTGAGAATTTTAAACCACAGGGATCAGTAAACGTTGGGAAGACAGAGATGGATGTTGTTCTCTATGAAATGCACTTATAAAAGGAGAAGAAGAAAAGGAGCACATGTAATACCTCCAAAGCAGTCACCTTCTCAGACTGATCCATCTTAGAGTGGAGTGTGTATCACCATTCAGGATGGATATTGATTCCTTTAGAAATACTGATTCTGAAATCTTTGGAATATCTTGAACTTACAAGATTTGCTGGTTTAGTTTGAGGATCACAGTTATCAGCAGGACCCTCTACTAAAAAGTCCAATCTCTCCTGCTTGTCCTCTGCCCTCTCTCACAGACCCTAGTGACCATGGTTATGATTTTTTTTAAATTGTGTATGATCTTTTCAATTATTACAAAAGCAGTTCATGTCCATTACAGAAAAATAGGAAATACAGACAAGTAAGAGGGAGAAAATATAAAAGGTGTGTAATCTCACCAACCACAAATAATCACTTTTATAATGTTGTTTATCTGTCCATACCTTTTCCTGTGCAAATAGTTTTTTTATAAATGGGTAATTCTTACATAACTGTTTTGCAGCTTAATATATCAATTAATATCACTTGCATATTTTTTCAATATTGTCAGAAGTTGTATCTTGTAAAATGTACTGTAGGACTAAATTCCACCATTTCTTCTAAGAATTTATTTTATTTTTTCACTTACTTTTTAAACATTTTTTTATTGAAGTATACTTGATTTACAATGTTGTGTTAGTTTCAGGTGCACAACAAAGTTATTCAATATTTTGTAGTAACGTGTAAGGGAAAAGAACCTGAAAAAACTATATATATATACGTATGACTGAATCACTTTGCTGTATACCTGAAACCATGGTTGTGATTTGACTTTTTCCCTCCCAGCCTTTCTTTTCATCTCCAATTCTAAGACCCATATAATTAAAAAGATTTGAAAATATTGGACTAGAACATCTATCTCATCTTTTAGCTTTTTAGGTAAGACTCTGCTAAGAAAAAAAATATATATATATATGTGTATATGAAACCACAAAAATGACAATAATTATGAGAGCAAACAATTATGTAACACTTATTTTTGCCAATCACTATAACAAAAGCTTTTCATACATTAACTTATTTAAATCTCAGAACAGCCTTATGAGATGGGCACTACTGCTCTTTCCATTTCACAGATAAGGAAACTGAGGAATGAAGAGGTTAAGTGATTTGCTCATAATATTTAACCCCCAAGCAGTATGCCTGCTGTGACTGCACACCTACCACTATCCCAGAAAAAAGTCATACTATTAGTCAATAAAATTGTTTTCCAGAGAATATACATAGCATTGGAACAAAAAGGCAAAGTGATAAGTTGTTTCCAATAAAGAATTTCCAACTTCTTTTTTCCAATTACCTTCACCGAAAATCTGCCATCTTCCCTATTCTGAGAAGAAACTCTGCAGTTCTTGAAGATGGATGCAAAATTAATAAAAAATAAACTAGGTTGAAAAAATTCAGCCAATGCCCACTTGGGATAAATTTTAAATAATTGTGTGAAAGTATAATAGCTTTTATAAAACATAATATTAAAGTATTTATCTATTTCTTAGGAATAACTTCTCAATTTAAAAAAGTGTACAAATGTGTTTGGATGCATGAAGAGAAATGGTTCTTTCTAAATTTGAGCTATATTTCCTAACAAAGTTAACATTATATATGAAAATTTGTTGAGAAATAATTAGCCACAAAATTGAGTTGATTGGTTTTAAAGTGAAAGATGTGGTATTTGAAAGACATTCAATTTTCTTATCAATTTTCATTGGATTATATTTTCACATTTAATATTCATGCGGGAATTATAATTAGTTGAAAGTTACAAAAGGAAAGCATTGTGATACTTTAGCTTTTTAATGGTGAAAAATGCAGCTCTTAGCATTTATATAGTATTTTTATTTTAAAAGTAATATTAAGTATATAAAATATATAGTGAATACTATTGCTTACATAATTATGATATGGAATCTTTGTAAATCATTGTTAGCACTAGTAAAGATTATTTAACATAGTAATATTTGCTTTCATATACCCAAATCCTGGTTTCCTTCAATAACCCACATCAAATAGCTCTGAAAATCTGTAGAATATGGTTTGTAAGATGACTATTGGTCAGAACTTTTTTTCTTGCTCATTTGTTTCTTTTACTATGCTGTTATATGTTAATAGCTATAAACAAGATCAGTCATGATTAAAATAACTAGATAAAAATCTATGCCACCATGACAAAATATATTTTGTGAAATTAAGTATGAATGGTCCCTTGCTAGATAATACAAGGCTTTGTTATTTATTCATGTTTTGTCCAAGTAAATCATATTGTATTTTTACTAAATTGAATCCATAGTTTATCTTAAAAGGAAAACAATGAGAAATCAAAGAAGGAAATAATAAATGCACAAAATCAAATTTGAAAATATATAAAAAGTTAGACTAGCACACATAATTTTATACAATAGTTATAAAACAGGTATATTTATATCATTTAAAAAAAAACAGCACTTGGGCTTCCCTGGTGGCGCAGTTGTTGAGAGTCCGCCTGCCGATGCAGGGGACACGGGTTCGTGCCCCGGTCTGGGAAGATCTCACATGCCGCGGAGCGGCTGGGCCCGTGAGCCATGGCCGCTGAGCCTGCGCGTCCGGAGCCTGTGCTCCGCAACGGGAGAGGCCACAACAGTGAGAGGCCCAAGTACCGCAAAAAAAACAAAACAGCACTTTATGCTAATAGCACAAGTCTCAAACCCAAATGCCTGCAGTGGCCAGGAAGGTAACATAAATATGAAGTGGGCTAAGTCGAGAGTGTGGGAAAGGGAAGTTTCACTCTCTGTCTAAAAGAGGTAGCCATTAGTCAGCTACAGAAAATGGTTGCCAGAGTTCAGTGGAAGACAGAAATACGGATTTTTTTTTTAATGTAAAATATTCCAGTTTTTCAATATCGGCCATTGGCTCCATTTCTTTTTAAACTACTGTGTTAGTTTACTTTCAAGATGGCCACTATCAATTCTTTAAGCTCTATATGCACATGACATTCCCCGACAGGGAGCTGGCACAAGTGACACTGTATTGGCATCAGACATACTTTTTAATAAAGTCAGGGCCAGCTTCACACCTTGCTCTGGGCTTCACAAATTACATACAATCCGCCAAGCCCTGAATAGGACGTGCCATCTCTGCTTCCTGGCTCTTGTTTAGAAGTCCGTGCTGCTCTGCTGCAAAGAGTGGCCGCACAGAGGAATACAGAGGCATCTGATGTGTGAGTGAGGAAGCCGTTTTGGATGTTAAGCCCACTCAAATCTTCAGATGACTAGAAGCAAAGAGATCATCTGACTGAAAACCCATGAGACCTAAATGAGAACCACCCAGATGAGCCCAGTGAACAACAATATCATGAGACAACTCAAAAATAAATTGTTGTTTAGGCCACTGCATTTTGGGTTGGTTTATGTGGCAATGGATAACCAGAACAGGCACCCTGTGGGCCATACAAATATGTGCCTGCGGGCCTCTATGACCTTTGGTCCGCTAGCCTGTGGCATATATTAGCCCACTGACCACCAGGGTTGATGGCTATGAAGAAATATTCATCAAAATATTATTTTATGTTGGTATTTTAAATGATTTTAACATATTGATTATACTGTTTGAAGAGTTCAGACAATAGATTTTCTTTTTTTTCTCATATTGAGCTGTTTTATCATTTGACCTGATATTAGACAAAAAAATTAAAATATGATTTAAATTATTTGAAATGGTTGCTATAATTTGCTGCTCAGTTGATGTACATTTGATTAGCGTATGTTGCCAATTCAATGTTTTTGATTTTGTTTTCATCTGAAGACAACAATTTGATTTGAAATAATTGCCTTATTACTGAGTCATTCCAGATACCTTTCACAAACACGTGTCTAACAAGCCATCAAATCCTCTCCCAAGTGCTCAATTCCCACTCCCCTCACCCCCAAATCTAAAACTATTTCTTTCTTCCAGAAGACAATTCCTCCAAACCTTTAGGCCAGGTACCTTAAATCATTCATTTGAAGGTGCTATGAAAACAAATGATTAAATGATTCTCTTTGATTTTATTTTAGTAAACATGCATATAGAGACAGATTGCCTGAACTATATTTATATTTTCTTTCTTCTATCATGCTTGGCAAATAACCTGTGTTTGCCTGATCCTCTCCATTTGAAGTCCAAGGAGAGTTTATTAATGAAAATTGATCAAAAATATTAAAACATAAATATTTAGTTTTTTATGCAACTTGGTTTTTATTCCAAGTCAGAAATAAAATCTATTTCTATATTCTTCCTTAAAGATTTCTAGTTGTATCACCTGGATCACTGAGGATGTTTCCTTAAAACATTATTCTGTAAGTGTTATATTTAGCAAATAATCAAGGAACACCACCACCACCAAGACATTACACAAGACTTAGGAACTGTCTGGCACCACCCTGGTTGCTAAGGCCTTGAACTTGGCCTTGCTATATATCTTTTGCTGTAATGCATTCAGAATGGCACAGAGGAAAATGTTCTGCTCAGGATAGAAAGTGAGTGACGAGTAAGAATAGTCATGTCCTCGGGGTCTGTTTCAGTCAATCAAGAGATTCAAATAATCCCAAGTACTACAATTAGCACAGATCAACAGCACTAAATTCTTCATGGTGTCACTTTCTGATGTTTGTGCTGCCCAAGTTTTTACATATAGAAGAAGAAACATCATGGTGAGAACACATGCTAGTTAGTAAGAATCTTTAGTTTCCTTTCTCATTTTGACAATCATTTACTGTATAATTTGGGACAAGTCATAGAATTCATACACACTTTAATTGCTTCCTTCAATGAGGATAATACAATCCTGTTGGAAAAATGCCTTGATAATCTCTTAAGTGAAGTGAAAATTCATATTTATCGGTTCAATTAAATTTGAGTTGTTGAGAAATGATTATTTTCTTAGGGTAAAATAGATGAGATTTGATCACAATCAATATAAAAGAAACCAAGCCTTTAGATGAATGAAAGAAAGCTATTTTGAATATCTCCAGATGCATTCCTAGTATCAACTGAACTTGAACACAGAAAAAATAAATCACTACGACCAAAACAACAGATTACTAAAGACAACTTCATTGTTTCTACTGTATACACAATAAGCATCGAAGTGTTGTAAAAACAGTTGATGTACTCCATGTAAGTTCCGAGTTTTTTTGGAGAGTTTTTTAGGTTTAACTCATTTTGAGTCTCAAAACTTGAAGTTAACATGTTAGTTGAAAAATAAGTCAATAGATCCTGAATTTGAAACACATACGCTGAATTCTAATTTACTTTTATATTATGTACCTTGAATTTATAATTCCATGTTTGAAATTACAAACTGTTAATTTTAAAAATGTTAATGCATGTGACAACCAGGTATGAAGTGCTAGAGCAGTGATTTTCAAACACTTCTCCCTCCTTCCATCTCTCTCTCTCTCTCTCTCTCAGTCAAAACAAACTAAGAACTGAAAAGCTCTGATGACATAGGTTGGGAGGCCTGGAGCACTTATCCTTCCTTTTCTCAAGAATCCTTCCTTCTTCATTTTGGTGGCTCCTAAATGAATTTGTGAAACAGTTTAAAACCTGTAGGTTGGGCTAGAGATTGGCTAGGTTACTACATAGGTAGAGTAGAATACCTGATAACTATAAGTAATAATCTTATTTCCATTTTACTTTAGTGCCTTAAAGAAATTGTATTTAGTCTTATCAGATTGGAAGATCAATATTGGAACTGCTAAATTCATAAGATATAAGGTTTTCTCCTCTTTTCTCAGTGTCTCATTGAGAAATATCTCAACTATTCAGGGCAGTTTGCAGTCTAGGGCCCCTCTACTAAAACTTAAAAAAGAAATAGCATCTCAGCATGCTCATTTGATTAAGTAAACACTCTTCAGCAACCATATTAACATTTTTAATATTATTTATCTTTTAAAATGTATATAAACCTTTAAAAAAGTATTAATTATCTGTTATGAAAGAAAAAGGAGATTACCCTGAATTATTAGGGTGGATCCAGCAAAATCATAGGAGTCCTTGCAGGGGAAAGAAGGAGGCAGGACACTGAGAATCAGAGAAGATGTGATGATGAAAGCAAAGGTCAGAGAGAGAAAATGAAATTTGAAGATGCTGGGCCTCTGGTTTTGAAGACAGAAGAAGGGGCTACAAGCCAAGGAATGCAGGCAGCTCTAGAAGATAGATAAGGCAAGGAAATATATGCCTCACTAGAGCCTCCAAAAGAAATGCAATCCTGCCAACACCTTGATGTTTGGATTTCTGATTTCTAGAACAGTAAGATAATAAACTTAGGTTGTTTTAAGCCTCTAAGTTTGTGGTTATTTGTTACAGCAGCAATAGGAAATTTACACAATTAGTGAATATAAGAAATGACTTAGAAGAGGCTGCCACTCTACGCATTTTAACATTTTGTTGTCTAATACCCTTTGGAGATGCGTAGCAAGCTACAGAGAACTGTGATGATACCTGATAACCAGGTCATTTCATGTTGTAACACATCATGAAAAATTAAATAAGTAAAGTGAAGATCCCATAAAAATATATACCAAAAGGATTACAAATATCGAACTTTGAAGATATTAATAAGTAATAGTTAATATATTATTTATATTAATAAATAATAACAAAAATTACTACATTTGACTGAATATTTACTATGCATCAATGAGATAAGTATTTTACAAACACTTATCTCATTTAAATGTTAAAAAAGAGATAAGTGTTCATACTTCAGTTTTACAAATGAGAAACTAAATCTATGTTTAACTTGAAAAAGGACAAACAAAAAGAAAGTGAAAGGATTTGAACCAGAGTCTGTTGACTTAAAATTCCATGTTATTCATCAAAAATAAATTGAGATAAGGAACCAAAAATGAAAAGTTGAAGTATAAGAGGTTGCTCTGTGGGAAAAATTTGTGAGTACCTCCTTCCTGACTTCAGATGATAGTATTTAAACTTGTCATAGATATGAGGCCTCTCAAACAAGGTGGAAGGCATCAGGCGTCCCAGAATTTCTGCCTTACTTTTAGTTTGAATATTTTCTCTAATAGGGAGTAACTGGTCTAACCATCACTAGAGAACTCAGGAGTGGTCATTTTAGGTCGTGGCTTAGAAAAATCTAGAGGGAAAAAAAAGGTATGTTTACATACTTTCTTTCATAGAAAATCTGCTTTTGTATTCAAATGATGTTCTAATGCTTGCCATTTTCATGAATATTGATTTTTACCTGGTCTTATACCAGTCACCATAACATATTATATTTTATACATATTAGTGTTCCCATTTTTACAAAAGAGGTACCTAAGCCTCACAAAGTTTGTCTAAAATTACACAATTTATTTCCATTCGTGACTGACTCCAATTTATGATAAAAGTATCAATCCAGAGAAATACAAAATAATCCAAAAGATCATTATCTCCTTTAATCTTCCTTTATGATAAAATCCAAGAACTTCCTCCTCATCCAGTGAAGCTATATCAGATTCTGCACATCAGATCTTTCATCTCTAAATTTAGCCCTATTTTCTGTTATGTAAATTCTCAAATTCCCTTTGGAGTGCACTTGCTCAGATTTTCTTGCTAGAACTAGTTTTTAAGCAATGTGTACCTTCTTCCTTTTCTAAGTCATTCTCACTTAATTAAGTAGTATGCTTGGAAGTCACTTATTCTGCAACTGTAGTCTAAAGTTGGGAGAAAAAAAAAACACCCGAACTGACACAAAACAAGGTCTGCTTTCTTGCTCTCTGCTTTCTTTGACAGTTTGGTCCAATCACCAGAAACCATCCAGAACATTTCATTTGCTCTCATCTTCCAACATTACTCTAATTAAAGCCTTTAGATTTGTTCTCAGTTTTCTCCAGGAGACAGTGAACCCTAAGCCTCATAATACTAGGATATCCTTCATGGATAAACTAGAACATTCATTCTATATTACAGTCAGGTCAAATTCAAGCACTTTTATGAAAAGGTAGCCTCATCTCTGTTTCCCATACATTTTGTGTAATCTTCACTAAAATATGTATCTTTTTAGGCTTTACAATAATTAAGAATTGCATTAAAGGAGACATTCTACGAAAACTGCTACCTTGAAGGTCACCAGTGATTAACTGGTCACCATTTTTAGTGGTTTTCATGCAATCCTTTATTGTCACTATTATGACATTTACAAAGAACTTTTACATGTATCCAATTATTTGATACTAAATATTATAATTAGACTGTATTGTAATTATGTGCCTCCCTTATATATTTCCTTAAGCTGGAGTTTAATATTTCTTTGTTCCAAAAATCCCTCAACTTATAGTGATCAATAAATGAATGAATCAATGAACGAACAAAATATTTCTAGCATGCCACAGGTGTGTTTGACCAATTGTGTTTGTCGCTTCATAATACAATAGATAAAGTATCTTCAGCACAATATTAATATCTTCCAAAGTGTGGGATTTGTAACTTTTTAATACATTTTATATAGGATGTTAACTGTAGTTACTGAGTGTTTCATGATGTTTTGCAACATGAAAGGACCTAGTTATCAGATATCATAGTTCTCTACAGCTAGCTCATTAACCTCAGCAATAGTGGGGTAGCTGAAAGGGAATTGGACTCAGACCCCTCAATGTCTGATGATCATAATAAGGAATCATCATCACACTAACTTTTACTATGTATTGATGCTACTGTATATGCTTACACTGTGCCAGTTTAAATAATGTGCTTATCTGATCTCATTCTCCCAAGAAGCCTAAGATAGAGTGAATCATTACCTAAATTTTACAGATTTGAAAACAGGTTTAGATAATTTAAAATCATGCTCATGACATCCATGTTCAAACTATGTTGCCTCTCTCACACAATCTTAATTCAGCCTAAAATGATACTTTAATCCAAAAAAAAAAAAGAAATGAGAAAAGAATAAGAAAGATTAGGATAGGTAAGATAGGCATTAAACAATGAGCATGAATTGGAAAAAGAAGCTGCATAGACATTGGAAATAAGAGGAGACAAACACATTAGCATTACAGTTCTTGAAAAATAATTTAAAAGACTAGTCAAGGCCTGAATAGCAGAGCAGCAGATGACAAGTTACATGACTTGAGCTTATAAAACTGCAGTTCACCATCACTATTTCTGACACATTTACTACAGAATCTGCATGGCTTAACAAATGAAATGGGTATTTATTAAGTAGATTGTATATTACCAATGCTGAAAATAACTCTAGAAGTTACTTGATTAGTTGTAAGGTAAAGAATCATAGGCAGGAGAGTATGTACATATTTTTTTCCTTTTTGAACGCTCTTAGGAAATGTTGAAAAACTTAATTGTATGTTATTCAAAAGCAATAAATTTCCTGCCTGCAGATACAGACTTCAGTCTACCTGTCAAGAGTAAACCATGTTTTTAATGTGAATTTGTTTTATCTTGATATCCATGTAGACATTTGAAAATAAATGAATCAATTATGTCTTCCATATGCAAAATGCTGGTTACTCATAAGATGTAGGTCATAAAATTTGAGTCTTTTTCCAATTGGAAATCAATTCCCATTGATTTGGTCACATTCTCTTACAAAACACCCCTTGAGACCAGAAGAGTCATTTCAAACTGGCAGGTTGGGGTTAGAAGTCTAATCTATAACCATGGAATGGAGTCAGGTTAGCCAGGTCCGAAGAAATTCATGCCTGAAATCTCAGCCCTGTTAATATGCTGCCCAAACAAGCTAATCTAAAGGGCCAAAGTCAAACTTAAGGTGGAAATGATAAAAAAAAAAAAGTCACAATTAATGCTATTAGTAATTTTATTAAAACTCATAATCAAAGATCATATGTCATTCAAAATAAAATCTCATGCCACATTCAAATACAAGCACATCAACTAATGAACATCCCACCACACAAGGTATGGCACTCTTTTAAGTTAAAATAAAGTCAAAACAAATAAACTTGAAACAGTTATTGATTCATGAAACAGTGATCTCTGGACCTGACCTAGCATTAGTTTGAAGGGCCTATATCAGGGAACTCAAATTGTTACTCCACTCAACCTGGTGATCTTGTCGTTATTGATTCATGTTTGCTTTAGCCTTTCCCCGTCTCTAGGCCTCTATGCTTTCACTTTCACATAGCAACAAAAACCACACACACACACACACACACACCACATACACACACATGACTTTATCGTGTGTTTTGTCCTGGACTGTGAAGGTATGCATCTCAGTAGATAATACTGTTTTTCCTCTCTCTGTATGTTCTCCTTTACCTTTTTCCCTATTTTAGTAGCCTCTGTGCTTCATTGCCTCTGGGGATATATAAGGCTGATCACAAATCAGGCAGAGCCTGTAAGGCTTGCTGGCTTTTTTTTTTTTTTTTTTTTTACATCTTTATTGGAGTATAATTGCTTTACAGTGTTGTGTTAGTTCCTGCTGTATAACAAAGTGTTCTTGGAGTATAATTGCTTTACAATGGTGTGTTAGTTTCTTCTTTATAAATAACAAAGTGAATCAGCTATATACATATATCTCCATATCCCCTTCCTCTTGCTTCTCCCTCCCACCCTCCCTATCCCACCCCTCTAGGTGGTCACAAAGGACCCAGCTGATCTCCCCGTGCGATGCAGCTGTTTCCCACTAGCTATCTATTTTACATTTGGCAGTGTGTATATGTCAAGGCCACTCTCTCACTTCATCCCAGCTTCCACTTCCCCCTCCCCGTGTCCTCAAGTCCATTCTCTACATCTGCGTCTTTATTCCTGTCCTGCCCCTAGGGTGGCACACATATATAATGGAATATTACTCAGCCATAAAAAGAAACGAAATTGAGTTATTTGTAATGAGGTGGATGGACCTAGAGTCTGTCATACAGAGTGAAGGAAGTCAGAAAGATAAGAAACAAATGCCTTGCTGGCTTTTGCTTTACAAAAGCCTAAACCTTTTGAACACAGGCTGAAATGGAGCAGAGGTTCCCTCTGATTCAAAAGTGATCTGCCCAGGAATTTGGGCCAGGGGAGAAGCCTGTGGCTAACAGAGCAATGGGAACTTAGCCACATCCTAGAGAGAGATGAGATCTCAAAGAGAGATGGATGAACTAGGGAAAGATGGGTGAACTAGGGAGGGAGAACCACAGTCCAAAACTATGACCCATGCATCATAAGGAAGCACAGGGCCACCAAATTTCAAGAGGCCACTTGGGCTTGTCGGTGAGACTGCCAATGACACAGTACTGGACTAAAGTGTAATTTCCTTGTTTTGAGTATACCATATAAGTCCACTGGAGTGTGGTGTGACTTTGGCCTACAGAGGGGACCCTAACAATGAATGAGACATAATTTGCCAAGACCAGCAGGATAGAGTTTCAGTCTATATTTTTAATCTTTTTCAATATATATCCTTCTGTTTTAAAGCAGCAACATAAAATTCAACAGAGACTCTTCAGGTACATTAAGAATCACCTCATGGTTGGAAGCAGAGCAGTCTTGGTAAGAATACTGTAAAAAGGCATCAAGCACTTTTCTTTGGCTATTACTGAGGTCTTCTGCTTGACATACTTTTTGCATGAATTGAAATGTGGCCTGTCCTTGCCAGAGTAGATAACAGTACCTGGACACCAGCCAGCTTAACTAGGATGTTGAGAGAGGAGAGCATGTCAGCATTCACTGTGAGACTCATCCAGCTGCCTCGTTCAATGCCTTCTTATCTGTCTTCCTCACTCCTTCCTGGGCTGTCGGCACCGAACCTGGCACTCAATGAACCGCTCGACTGCTACTTTAAAAACTCAGCTAGAAAATCATGGCTCTTAGTTCCTGTGATCATTAGTTTGAGGTTAGAATGAATTTTTAGTCCTACGGAAAAAACTAGAAGGTGGACTTACAGCTGTTCCTTCCATATGCTAGGATATCTAAGGTCTAAGTCCTAAATTTAAAAGAAAATTGCGTTCCAAATGCAAACCACACCTTTTAATCAACCTTGCAAATTGCTTTCCCTTCCACTCACTATCTCCTTGGTGCATAAACTGCAATTCTTTCACACATGGATTCTTTCTTGAAAAGTCTTTTCTGTTTCTCACTTGAAGCAGCACTGTTCTGGGGACATAAAGAAAATGTTCAACAGTGTTAGCAGAACCACATTTTAGTTCCTGTCTTGGAGTTTGGGTGAATGGTTTTCTCTTAAGTGAAAGAGAAAGAGGGACATAGGGGGCATCCCAGTTGCTGCAGGCCACTGAGGGTGCTCACCTTGCCACTCCAACCTCTACATTTTTTCTTTCATTATATATTTTTAATTGAAAAGATAATAAAGTACCATAAAGGAGGTGTTCTACATTAATACAGTAATCACTTATAGCCATACTACCTATACTATTTTCGTTTGGAAAACTACCTTCTTCATAAATGTATATTTCACATGAGAGTGTATTATAAAGCCCATTATTCTACTTCTGCTATTTGTAATGCTGCTGTTTTTATATTAAGTTATAAAAGTTCCCCCATAAGCCCTATTTTTTTAAGATCAAAATGTTAAATGATTACATCATATTTAATTGTTGATATACCTAATTTACTAGTATATAATTTACTAACTCATATTTCTAATTCAGGCCATGTGGATTGTTTCCACGTTTTTGCTTTACAGACGATGCTGCACTGAGAAGGACTGCATACTAAGAGCTCTGATAGATACACGAGGCCTAGACCAGACACCTAACACACATGGTTTATCAGGCTCCCAATCACTGTTCAGGATGGATACTCTCCAGTCTGCTTTACAAATGAGGAAACTTGCGGCTCACAGAGGTAAAATACTTCCCCAAGGGCACTCAGTGAGCAAGTGGCAGAACCAGGATTTGAATTTCATACCTAACTGATTCCAAATCCCATTCTTTCTCCCCTATGTCACAGAACTTTTTCTTTAGTGGAATTTCCTCAAGACAAAAATCCCAAGAGTGAAATTGTGGAATCAAGGAGTGTGACTATCTCAATGGCCCTTGTTACTTACACATCAATGAAAATTAACAGTGAAAAGGAGACAAGAAAATTTATGTGCAAGCCTATTGTCTACCTCCCCTAAAGATCTCATGCTCTTTCAGATGGGAGGGGAGAACTATCAGGTTCCATTTTTTTATATTTGAGAAAATGATATGCAGGGAAATTTAATTATTAGCTCATATTTCATGCAACCAGATTTCTTGTGATTTTATGAAAAATATTAGAAAAATGCTGCTCAAAATTTAGCACATTGTAAGTAAAATATCATTATTATCATAAACTATTTAAATACTTGTTGTTTGCAACTCTATTGGCATAGATGGAATTCTTAGTAAACAGAGAAACACATATTTAATCTGTGAATAAATAAGGGGGCTTTGTGTAACAAAAATTAGAGGGGCCCCTTTAGCCAGAATAAAAATAAACGTCAAGGAGACAAAGGGACGCTTTCATGGTTTGAGATACACTATTATTATTATGCCTTTTCAACAAGTATCAATGCTCTCTCTTCCCTTTCACTGGAAACAGTGGAACCTTTGCTGAACTGACAGTCAATTAGAGCCAGCCAACAGAAACTGCTTTGGGTCACATGGCACCAAGAACTGTTGTTGCCATCGCAACTGCACTATGATAAATTAGCCTGTCTCCAGTAAGTATCTGGTTTGCCTACATGCCCTAGAAGGTGCCGTTTTGATATTCTCCTTGACAGTTTTGAGCTAATCTCTGATTCAACCTTTTCAGCAGGCGAGCTAACATTGACATATATTGGGGGAGAGTAAAAGAAAATTAATATTTTTGACTCATTAGATACATGTGTCAGTGTTTCTGAATGATTATCATATTTAAGGAGTATTTTTGCATTCTCATGAAGTTTGATCATTGTTTTAGAAGCCATTTTATGCAAGGTTAATATGAATTTATTTCACCTTTTAGATACTTGCATATTAGTGTCACATAATAATTGAGATAAACTATTAGATTTAGCAAAGCTAGAGGAAAAAAATGTTAGCTATAAAACCACTGGAGCTTGTAATAGCTTAAATAATTATTTCTCAAAAATTAGCACTTTTTTTTGTTTAGGGGATTACTTTCTTAATAAATTCTGTGTGTATATTATAACAGTTTGTTTCTTTCTAGAGGTATGGTGAGTTTAAGGAGTTTTGTTTTTTAATTTACTATCTCTCTTTTACTTAAATTTAATGAGGTTCGTTGATATTGGCATGTGAAATGCAATAAAACATACTGTGATTTCAGACAAGGTATACGAAAATAATGAATCATCAATATTTAGCAACTATATAAAATGCTTTCAGTTACAAGGTGTTTCACATAAATTTCCTCTTTTAATTATCATACTCATTTTACAGATGATGAACAATTTAAGAAGATAAGAAAATTGCCAGTTAAAATGAAATTAAAACAGCCCAAACAAAATCAAGTATCTGACATCAAACATAGATTCTTTATGCTGCATCACTACCAAGGTGATTGTTTTCCTCAAGCAAGCACATAACTATTTACATAATATACACATTGGCTGAGAGCTTTATATATTATTTATAAAAAGTTAGTAATCTTAAAATCTTAAATCCAGTAGAATATATACGCTGAAGTTACATGTAAATCTGTATACCATATATAGAACTTAAAAAAAAGGACACCAAAGAAATATGAGCTATATTAAGGAATTCTCTACATAATTTTTCCCATTTTTTCCTGTGTGGGAAATGAAAAGAAGAAAGAAAAAAGAGTCACAATAGAGCAGAATAAAATAGTAGCAAATTTCAAATTTTTGACTTAGAATGATCACATGAATTACTAGAAGGGAGAATGAAGGCTGGTATTCAGTTTGGTGAAGGAAAAGATTGCATTCTCTCCTCCTCTGTCCTTCATGGATTGGCTCATTCCTAAGCCAATGCTTCTCCAAGTGTAGCCCCTGGATAAGCAACACAACCTGCATCACCTGAGGGCATTGGAACTGCAGAATCTGAGGCACCACCCCAGTTCCACTGAACCAGAATCTGCCATTTAGCAAAGCCCCGGATGATCTATGTGGCCTTTAATATTTGAGAAGCACTGTATCCACTGGAACTTTTACCAACAATCAGGAAAAAGAAGAAAGATATTGAATATCAACCCCAGTGGTTTCAAGTGCATGGATTAAGACTACAGTGACTTTAGGGTTTAAAACTAGGAGGCCTCTGGGTTAATAAATTTCTCACCCATTGACCTGACAGATGAGAAACCATATAATTCATCAGCAACAATGAGCATCTTCAGGTGAACTGATTGCTCAATAGCGGAGACTGAACAAGTTGAGTCTTAAAATGAGATTGTAAGGTCTAGGATGCCAGGGACTGTACCTGGCACAGCACACACACACACACACACACACACACACACACACACACACAGAATCCCTCCTTTTGTTTGGGAAAGTCCTATGATAAAGGATGATCCACAACATAGGCCCCTGGGAACAATTTATCCACAGAAGTATCCAGAAGGAAACAGAAGATCAACAGCTTGCTAGCCTTGATAATGAGTTAATCCCAGGGTTAAAATGAAGTTTGCATTGCTTTTCTTTTCGAGATACCAAATGCCAGTGTCTGGGCTTTTTCTATACCTTAACTGAGCCTCCCCAACTCCCCTCAATCAAATCTTTCTTGCCTTGAATCATTCCATAAGGACTTCCTGACTTAGTAACTAGCTAACATAATAAAATGCATATGCTAGTCATTTCCTAAAAATGAATAACATTAATTTTGGGAGACAATGTCCTAATCTAAATGTGTGCCAGTAATGGAAGAATGATCCATTTTCCTGTCCCACTGGTAGGAAGAGGTACTTTGTGATAGTTGAGACAAATGGTGACTCTTAAGGCACTGGGTTTAAGCTGCTTGAGTCTGGCCAGTTGATGTTATTACATTTTAATCTTTAGATAAATTAATAAAGCTAAAAAATATCTTTAGCCTGCCAATAGTTCCCATTAAAAAGGTTTGTACAGACATTAAAATTATGTTAAAAGAATACAAAATGAAAGAAAAATAATTATTGTGCAGTCCCTCTATTTCAACAAGCCAAATCATTTTCATTTTTCTGAAATGAAAGAAAAATAATTATGGTGCAGTCCCACTATTTCAACAAGCCAAATCATTTTCATTTTTCTCTATTTCCTTCTGGTCTTTTACAAGCAGTGTCTTTTTTTAAAATATAATTTCAGAAATGACATCAGTACTAATTGCCCCTGGCTTTGCCAACCCCACTAGAGTCACAGATATCTGCCACCAGTAGGCTTCATTTTGCCTGGTTCCAGAGCCAACTCTGTACTAGACAGGTTTCAAACCCAACACAGGCAGGTGGTGTTATATTGGTGGGTGTGGGGTGATGGGGATAGAAATCATTATTGTCCATTAAATATTTAAACTCTTTAAATTTTTATGTATAATAAATAATTCTGAACTCTTCTCATGTAGCTCTTCGCTTATTCTGAATTATTTCTTTAGGATAATTTACTACCAGTGAGATGATCAGATTTAGCAATGCAAACATTTTTGTTGCTCTTTAAATATTATGAAAATCACTTTCAAAAAGCATTTTTTGCTCCATCCCTAAGGGTTTGGGGTGGGGATGGAGGCTGGCATACTGGAAAGTTGGAAGAACTCCCCAGGGTATTCTGATGCACAGCCCTGAGTTGAAATTACCAGATGAGTGTGATGTTTTCACTGCAATCAAACTAGCCTTGGTATTAACATTTAAATACTTTTTTTTTAAAATTTAGTAGCTGTAAGTATTCCCTTAATCCCTTATTTTTATAGCTTTAACTGACATACATTTATTTCTACAGAATGTGCTGTTTTCTCCTTTTAGCTCTACAGTATGTTGAAAAGTGAAAAATAATTGAAGCAACTGTAAGTCACACCTTCTCTAGGATGTTTCTTTCATAGTCAGTTGAGACTGACTATGGGACTTCATATGGGATAAGAAGAGAGAAAATGACTTAGCTTGAGGACGTAGGGACATGGGGAAGGAGAGTGTTTGTCCTTGACTCCAAAGAAACCCTCTGTGGAATCCTGCACTCTGGAAATACCATGAATGCACTGCTCTCCACCAACTGAAAGGGGCAATGCACATTTTAAATTGTGCCTCAAAGTCAGAGGGTATCACCTGACATAATACTTCAATCTGAATAACAAGGACTTGCTGGGGAAAAACTCTTACACTTAAATATCCTTTCAGAAAGTGAAGTGTGGGGCTTCCCTGGTGGCGCAGTGGTTGCGCGTCCGCCTGCCGATGCAGGGGAACCGGGTTCGCGCCCCGGTCTGGGAAGATCCCACATGCCGCGGAGCGGCTGGGCCCCTGAGCCTGCGCGTCCGGAGCCTGTGCTCCGCAACGGGAGAAGCCACAACAGAGGGAGGCCCGCATACCACAAAAAAAAAAAAAAAAAAAAAAAAAAAAAGAAAGTGAAGTGAGAAATGCTGGTGGTGGCATTTCTTTATAATGAAGCAGAGCTGTAGGCTCCCTGGGTTTTGAATCTTTCCTGCCTGCTGAGCCTGGCCAGGGGCAATAATAAGTAGATATTTCATGCCACCATTTTTTCCTCTTTAGGTTTTAATGATGACTAGGCCCAGACAATGGGAAAGACCTTCAACTGTTCCTAGAGGGCAAAAATGCCAAAAACTATACGAGAAAATAGTTTACAATTTGCTTAGGATTTGAGCTTTTCAAAGACCTTTTCAAGCAGTTATTAATTAATTAATCAAAGAGAGCCTTAGTAAGGTAGACATTCTTAATATTTCATTAAAAGAAGGGGAAAAAAAAGGAAAGAAATCTAGTGTTACAGAAGAAGTAGATTTGAAATAGTCCAAAGAAGCAGCCACTGTTTTGGCTCTGTGTTGGGAATGATGGAAAATGTAGTTGTAACTTTATCACAAATTTGTTTACAAATAGTAATAGTTTGTCTAGATAGATGGCAGTGCATTAATGCTCTGGAATTTTTCAGGGCAGGGTGATATCTCTTTTATATTCTTAGAAACTATCACAAAGTAGGTACACAATAAGTGTCATAAGACATTGTCTTATCAACACAAGTCATAAATTAGTTTATCAGGTGCTTATTAAGTCAAAAGTAGCAGAGATCTATAGAGTGGGTGAATTGGATAAAGAAGAGAATAGATAGGAAGAATGATAATAAGACAGAGAGCGACATAATCCTGTGCAAAGAGCACAGGCACTTAGGGGCCAGATAAAGTTAGATTCAAATTCTAACTGCTATTAACCTAGTTGTATAATCATAAACATATTACTTAAACTCTCTGCTTTCAAATCTCCTAATCTATAAGAGTTGTTAGTAGCTAGTGAATAAATACTAGTTTTCTTTCCCCCTGAAATCAAAGAGAACCAGTTGGTTAGGGTGCTTCAGTTTCCTTGACTAGAAAGCCATAGTACTGGAATCAATGACCCTAGTGTTCCTTCTCTCTCCAAGAGGTCTTTAATTCTACAATTTATTCACGTAGCAGAGCTCAATTTCCTTAGTATATCACAGGGATATGTTCCCTGTGATTAAATTTCAAGGACTGCCCACAAACTGATGGAAGAAATTTTTATTTCTGTTAGGGCAAGAGGTCTCAGAACCCCACAAGTCCTACCATGTCAGTGACATCCATTTTGCTTCAAGGAGAGACTATGTGCTGAGACTTCCTTGCAGTTATAGAGGCAAATCTGCTAGAGAAAGTGCTTCTGGATCCATGTCTTCTGTTATTTTTACCAAACATTTCTGTGCTTGCTTGAAATGCCCCAAGTGATGTATTTCTTATCACATCCATCGTCACTGGCAGATCTGGTAATATAAGTCACAGACAGCGTCCAACAGGCCAGTGTATGCCACAGGGCGGGCCACATGAGAGGTCTGTCTTCTGCTGTCTTAAAGATTTAGGATAGTGATAGGCCAGGAATGGGAAATGTCAGGAACACATGCCATTACTGCCTTTCCTTGCCGATGGAATGCATCCCTGATAGACCAGGGCTCTCTCTCACTGAACTAGCATGAAGCCTTGGCATCCTCCTTAACATGTTGCTCTAAGCAGGCAGTACAAATTGGGGTTGGAAGTTAATATGAAATCTTTGGCTTTCCTTGCTCTAGAGTCATTTTAACAATTGGGCTGAAGTTGCAAATTCAAACTGTGCAAAATAAGAATAAAGAAATAACTAAGACATTTGCAGTGCCATTCATCTGTAGAAAATTAATATAATCTGGAACTTGTAGGAATAGACCTCAGCAGGCCTGAGGCCTCATCCTGCTATGGAGATGGTCCATTTGGGAAATAGAGATTAGGCAAGCACGTAGAGAGATTCTGGAATTGTTACCAATTACCTGCATCAGGCAGGTAACCAGAACTTGCCTGAACTTATTGTCAGGAGGTGCCAAGGGTGTTCAAAACCCCATGAGACTAGAAAGGAGAGCTTTGCCAAAGTCCTTATAGTATCCTCACCTCAAGAATATGGTGGAAGCAGTGGTATCAGGGTCTTTCTGGGGCCCAGAAAGCTAGGGCACCTTGGTCTTCTCACCGGGAACACGGAAGTGTCTCCAGCTTTGTGTAGTTTGTATTGGGAAGCTTATTCTTCATCTCCCTGAGTGGAGCTCACTCTAGTCTACATCCGTTGGCATTTTTCTGTCAAATCTTATCACCATCACTTTGCTGGCTACCAAGCAGGCACACAAACACAAACATGTCTTTATATGGTCAGATCTGGCCCCAAGCATTCCCTCACAGAAGTAGAAGTGATCCAGAAGAAGAAATGAAAAGGTGTGCCACCCATATCTTCTTCCAGCCGCCATGCTGAGGATGGAAACTTTCCGTGGTCCTATATGTCACGTATTTGTACTTGCCTACTTGAAAGCTGAATGGAAAAAAAATGCTATCTACTCACATATGTACAAAAGTATAGTCCACTTAGGAAAAAAAGGCAGAAAAAATAAGGCAAGATATACTTTTAAAAGAGGTGAAAGTTAAAAAGAGAAAAGCAGGAGAGAAAGGGATTCTAACCACTTGACAGTAGGGATAGCCTCTTATTCTTTTCCTGTTTCCAGGGCTCCCACAAAGCCTCAAATGTATTAGCCCAGGAATAAATATTTGTTGGGCCAAAAATGAATAGAGGAAAGGGAGAGCTAAGGAGACAGAAAAAAATGAGAAAGGAAGATTTTTACACCATACCTCTTTTTTTTTAAAAAAGTCCACACAATAATGAAATAATGTGTAGTGCCTAAAGGAACCCACGAGAATTTATATGTGGACTAAAAACCTCAGAAAGTTTGACTTTCAAAAAATAAAATAAAATTGGCAGCCTAAAGTTTCATAAAATGAATATATTACAAAGTTCCTAAAGTTCAAATTGTACTGTCATGTAGAAGACCTTCAAAATTTCTTGGAAAAGTAAATCTCTACTTCAAAAGTAAACTTTGTAGCTACTTGAAAATGGAAAAAGAAAAAAAAAAAGAGAGCACCTTCTGAGTCTGTGCTGGGGAAAGAAAGACTATAAGTATTTTAAAGCCAACTTCTAGAGGGCACACCAGGATTAGAAAGGATGTAATAAAAGATCCCCTTACAGCTCCCTGAAATATATGACAGTATTTCAAGGAATTTGGCTGAGACTGACACTGACTCTCATTTGAGACTTTAAAATAGAAGACAAACTGTCCCAGCTTTCAGCAACCGCTTCGTTGTTTCAGAAGGTATATACCCACAGGTATAGTTTCCTACCTTCTCTCCTATTTCCTGTACCTCAAATGCAACTGCCTTGATGAGGTAGCCCTGGCCTCACCAACAGATAATTCTCACTTTTTAATCACCTCTTCCCAGTCTGAAGCTGCCATCTGTCCCTTATAGAAAGGAAATATGAAACTGCAGTAGTAGAGAGCTTTATTACTTAAAGAATTTAAAGGAACATTTTTATATTTTATATAAATATTTTATACATATTTTTAAATGGTCAAAGCACAAAATTAGATCATCATTATCATACAAAAGCTTTTTAACATTAGCACATACATGTCCTAAGGTAAAAGTTTCATCATCTGTTCAGGTCATGATTAATCCTGATTACTCCATTTCCTTCACTCATTCAGTCGGTAGCCAACTCTGGTCTGGTCTGTTCTTTCTCCAAACCATCCCTTCTCTTCATAGGAATCCCTCTTCCTTAGATCTAATCAACACTCTCCCGGATTGTTACAGATCCGATCTGATAAGGCCATAGCCCTCCTAAAAGCCCATCAGTGTGGTGTCCTTTTGTCCCCCCAGTAAACTTCTTAATCAAAGAGGCAATGCCCTTCCTGACCTGGCCATTGTTAACTTCACAAGTCTCTTCTCCACGCTAAACGTTTCTAGACCTTTACATGTGCTGTAAAGGTCTAGAAACGTTTAGCGTGGAGAAGAGACTTGTGAAGTTACATTCGCCCTGGGTAGGATGTCCTGATCCACTAAAGCTAAGTTAGGTGGCAAACCCAAGGGCTCTTATAGTATTTTCATCATGGCAGTAATAGGACAGTACTTTGTGTTTATTTGTCTTATCCTATGGAAGCTCTTTAATACAAATAGTGAGTCTCACTTTTGTTTCCAACACCAGAACACTGTCTGGCACATAGTAGTTAGGAAATACATTTTTTTTTTTTTTTTTTTTTTTTTTTTTTTTGCGGGACGTGGGCCTCTCACTGTTGTGGCCTCTCCCGTTGCGGGGCACAGGCTCCG
>NC_041214.2:67123220-67141375 GCF_002837175.3 Physeter macrocephalus | reverse complement strand
CAGAGGCTCCGGACGCGCAGGCTCAGCGGCCATGGCTCACGGGCCCAGCCGCTCCGCGGCACGTGGGATCTTCCCGGACCCGGGCATGAACCCGTGTTCCCTGCATCAGCAGGCGGACTCTGAACCACTGTGCCGCCAGGGAAGCCCAAGAAATACATATTTGTTAAATAGATGCTCCTGATATCTTTAGACTGGACGCTGTGAGTTCACAGAATATAGTCTAATACAATTACAATCGTGTTCTCAGCTGGCCCAGAAGCAAGCCAAAATGCACTATTCCATATCTACTCCAAGCTTCCTCAATGACGAAGAAAAAAAAAAAAGAGTAAGCCTATCTATCCTGTTGAAAGAACCAATGATCAAATAGTAAAATATAGTTGCCAGAGGCTTGCCAGCTGAAAAACTGAGTTGAGTAGCCCTGGTTACTCAAAGATCATGTGTAAGAATAAATACAATCTTAAATTATTCCATTTTGTGAAAAGCAAGTTTATGTAACCATTAGAAAATGTTGCTATATGAAATCAACTTGACCTATAAATTTGAGATATCACATTTTTCTTTATCCTTACACAAACTCTCTTAAAAATCACATTTTTAGTGCCAAGAATCAGCTTTTTTTTTTTTTCTTTTTCTTTTTTAGCCACACTGCACGGCATGTGGGATCTTAGTTCCCGGATCAGGGATCAAACCCTTGTCCCCTGTAGTGGAAGTGTGGAGTCTTAACCATTGGACCACCAGGGAAGTCCCAAGAATCAGCTGTTTCTAGTCCTGAAATCCTCACCAGACAAGGAGGAATGTGAAGACACAGGCCAGTCATGTATCCATCCCTGTGGGAGGGCCAACACAAAGGACAGAAGCTGAGACCCTTATGTGGACTGTTTCATGGGTCCTATCCAAGAGGAATAGGAAAACTGTGGGATTTGGAAAAAGTTAAAGTATCCAAGCTAAAAGAAGTTGGGATACAGGAATATGGCAGAATGAGGGAAACTGGAGGGTTTCTTGAAAAAGTATGAGCACTGATTAGGATAATTAAATAACATTTATTGAAGGGCTATCTGTGTAAGCAACCAGATTTTGGATGCCAAGCAAAGTGCAAAGCTGTCAAAATAAAATCTACACCAGAAGATCTGATCATTAGTTTTTATACTAGCTTGTCATTAAAATGACTTAAATATAAAAGTTGTATTTTAGACAAGCAAATTCTATCTGAAGTTTCAATATATACTGTGTAATTTTGTGAGACAAATGGCTCTGTCTCTGATATAGCAACTGCAGTACATCCTTTCAATTCAGTTCAGAGTTCTTGAAGGGTGGTGCAGTGATTGTCAAAGTAAATCAATAAAATACCACACCATTTTAGGGCCTATTCTTGAAAAAAGAAGTTAAATCCCCTGCATAAATTCAGATCATTTCCCAACATAGTTTCCAAAATGAAATGAGCAAAATCAAAATGTCTCAAGTACCATGAAGAGAGTTACCACTATTTTATACTTCAGTTTTGAAAAACAGAATACTTTATCACTTTGTAGGGAATCTTGGAAATGAGGATTTCACTTACCTAAGTTTTATACACAAAATATGCAAATCTTGAAAAAGCAAAATAGGAAATATTCTTTAGGGGGCAGGTAACAAATAGAACAAACTCCAAAATGAGATTGCAAACAGATTTAACTGTAATTTTATATTATTCAACTCTAACACGCAATAGAGAAAAATGCCAAGCGGCTGAAAGAAAACACATTTTTTTTTTTTTTTTTTTGCGGTACGCGGGCCTCTCACTATTGTGGCCTCTCCCGTTGCGGAGCACAGGCTCTGGACGCGCAGGCTCAGCGGCCATGGCTCACGGGCCCAGCCGCTCCGCGGCATGTGGGATCTTCCTGGACCGGGGCACGAACCCGTTTCCCCTGCATCGGCAGGGGGCACCGGTTCGAGTCCCGGACCAGCGAAGCCCTAAAATACCTTTTGAAAGGTTTGTTTTTCTTCCTCATTAACTACCTTGGGAGGAAGCAAATGGAAAGTTTTATGAAGGATAAATAAATAAACAAATAAATAAATAAATAAATAAATACTTGAGGAGGCAGCTCTGTTAAGATCGATCTTCCTGGACCGGGGCACGAACCCGTTTCCCCTGCATCGGCAGGCGGATTCTCAACCACTGCGACACCAAGGAAATCCCACATTCTTTAAAAAAAAAAAAAAATCACACAAACAACAACAAAAAAATCATACTAGCTTCCAAATATTGTTTCTATTTCTATTTTTTAGTTATTGGTTTCAGAAGCGAGTCTGTGTATTAATTGTGCTTCTTCCTTCCTCCCCCCTACACCGTGGTGGGCCACACACTGTACATGAACATCTTAAAGAGAGCAATGCATGTGAATTCTTAATGCATGCTCGGTCACAATGCCATGTTCAAATCTGGAAAAGGGTTTTTCTGGAAGGTGAGGGAAAATATATCTATGTTCTAGATCCTGCTAGGCTAAATGACATTAACTGAATATTTTTTTTTTTTTTTGCGGTACGCGGGCCTCTCACCGCTCTGGCCTCTCCCGTTGCGGAGCACAGGCTCCAGACGCAAAGGCTCAGCGGCCATGGTTCACGGGCCCAGCCGCTCCGCGGCACGTGAGATCCTCCCGGACCGGGGCACGAACCCGCATCCCCTGCATCGGCAGGCGGACTCCCAACCACTGCGCCACCAGGGAAGCCCTAGCTGAATATTTTTAAATTAGATGGTCAAAAAGTCCTAAGAGAGAATTTCTATGTGCTTTTCTTGAACTCTATGCTGCTTTCCTTGAAGAGCAGTTGCCAAAGGTAGGAGTTTGGAGACAGAAGACTTGGATTTAAAACAGGACTATGTTAATTATCACTTTTACGACCTTAAAATAGTCACTTCATAACTACCTAGTTTTCTCTGCAGCAGTATTGGCACTATATCACACATCCCCTATCAGGATAAAATGCTAAGCAAATAATAATTAAGCCTGAATTGTTTCACTGAGTTACTAGGATTACTTTCTTGGTCAAAATAAATGTTGCCATGTCTCAATGTCAATTCTGTCTCTGAATCTTTGTAATTTGCATATCTGCCTTCCTCTGAAACTCTGAAGACCTCAATGGTTTGGGATTTGGCTAGGTAATCCTAAGTAAACCCTGCCTCTTAAAAATGAGAAGTTACAATAGATTCTCTCTTCTACTCCCCCCACCCCCATCCCCCCACAGTTATGAAAACCTACACAGGATAGAGATGGAGACAGAGTTATTCAAAACCACATTTAGTTATAAGGAAAGTAATAAAAAGGGAACCATGGGGAGAAATCCATGATTTTTTAAATTCCATTTTTGCCTTCATTTGGCCAGCCTTAATCCAGGGATGATTACTTCTTTTCCTCTGGTTGGTTACGTGCATTTGCATATAAGCAGGTCAAATGACATTAGGGTATAGTCACATCTACAATGTAACAGATGCACCCAAAGCTATGGTCAGACTCTGAGAAGGTCCAGATCATTCCAGTCAAAAACTTGGGCACATTTTAAAGTTTATGTTTGAGAAATCAATGTTTTTAGCATTCAGTAAAAAAGAATACAATATCATTATGAGTTTTCTTCTTTATTTTCTTTCTTGAGCATTATCTTTACTGATCTCTTTTCAATATTTCCAAAAGGCTTTGCCCTTTTATCCTCTGTGTTTTGGTGAGGAGAGAACATGAGGAGTAGAAGATCCACCAGTTGCTCAAGAGCCACTGGCTGGAGACAACTGAGGGGAAAGGGAAAATCTGAACACATAATCTGTAATGAACTTAGTTGACTGCATATGCATTGTTTTATTTCCATGTTTAGATGTTTCATAATTAACTTATGTAGCTCTTCGATATCCTTAAGAAAATTGTTGATTTTGCTAATTTGATTCAAGTAAAGGAATGGAATAAAACCATCAAAAAAATAAGTATAATTTAGTCCCTGCTTAAGCAAATTTCTTCTGTAAAGGGACATACAGTAAATATTTTAGGCTTTACAGGCCATATAATCTCTGTTACAGCTACTCAACTCTGCCATTATGGCCTGAAAGTGACCATAAGGACATGTAAAAGAATGGGCATGGCTGTGTCCCAATACAACTTTACTTATGGAAATTTAAGTTTCGTATAATTTTTACATCACAAAATATTTTTCTTTTGATTTTTCTCAATCATTTAAAAATGCAAAAATCATACCGAGCTCAGCAACTGTATAAATCTGGTGGTAGGCTACATGTGGCCTACCAGCCAGTTTGTCAAGCCTGGTTTAATCTCACTGGTCTAGTTTAAGTAGGAGCTGTAAAGCAGTGACCAAGGGTCACTCATGTTCCCAACTGAAGAGTTTCATAGAGGTAACATCTTTCAGTCTTGTTCAAAATGTTTTTGAGAGAAAGATAAACAATGTAGTCTACTAATGCAAGTCACTCTAAATTATTTTTTACCAGTTAGTTTGAAAAAAATTTCAGTGCATTTAATTTTAATCACAAAAATCATTAATGCAGACTCTATTTCAAGTTCAGCAAAACTTTGTGTTCTGAGATCATCCTTTAAGTTTTGAAGCTTATGTACCCCAACACCTCAAAGCTTTTCACCTCTGCTAAAGTAATCAAAGCCCACAGTTTCATGGAGATTGAAATGGGGGTGAGGAAGGAAAAGTAGAAGGAATGGAATTGGCTTCCTGTCTATCTTATTTTGCTAAAAGATTCAGAGATGTATATGTCTATCATTCTCTCTCTAAACTGAATTATTTTAACACAATATTTTCAAATAATTCTATTATCTTTGGGAAAAACTAATTTCTTAACCCACTGATCAAACTTGATTTTTTATTGCTACTATCGTTTTCAATGTTCCTTTAAGCTCTATCTGAATCATCCACAGGACAATTTCATCTTTCCTTTAAATTTCAATTTGCTTAAAGTCCTTGGATCTCTTTGAAAGTGTGTTGACTCTGTGGCTGATAGTCTGTTTATTACAGTGACTATGGTTGGTACCTTGTCAAGAAGTGCACAACCCCATTACTAAAAAAGGATTCACAGTTCATACTGACAGTTTTACCGCAGAAATGGATAAGTCCCTAGTAACTGCTAAAAAAAAAAAACAAAAAAACCACACAAACAACCACCACCACACAGATGACAACAAAAACAAAGCAAAGCCAATTAGCCAGTTCCTTTGGCTCCCCAGATCTAGCAGCTAAGTATATTAGTGAAATGTATATACCCTGATATCAGTGGTATGCTGGTTAATACTTTAAAAACCAGCTGTCTGGGGAGAAGAGCCCCAATTTGTAGCTTTTGCTGATTTCTATGGTGTGAATATTCCTACCATGGCCCATTTTAAGCTATCAATGTGACATATTTGAATGCAGAATTGGGGAAAGATGGATGCAATTGGCTTTTACAAACCAGTATGAGCTAGCTCCAGGACATCACTGCCTGCTACTGTATTAAGAAACTATAGTAATTTTTCTCCCTATATCTAAAAGAGAAACTGAAAAGCAAAACTCCTTCCTATATTTACTTAAGCAAAATGTAAAATAAAAATGCATGGTGAAATATAATTGTATAAATGTACAGTTATAAAAATAAAACCCTCTAAATGATTAAAAGATGGAAAAATATTGGACTTAAAATACGTCTTCAGGATAACTTACAAATAAAGGGCTTGACATTTTATATTTTTTAGTAAGGTTCAAAATTGTTACATATAACGAGGGGACATCTAGCAGAAAGATGATCATTTACATCAGTAGAAGCTAATTGTTAAGACATAACCTTTCATTAGATATATTTTCTCTTTCAAATCTTGGCAATTCAACTATAATCTCAAAATGCATTTCTTTTATGTGTGGCTTTTAAATCCTTTTTTTCCTCAATATTAACTTTTTACAGTACACCGTGGCTTTTATGAATAAATCTGATTGATTGAAATGACTCATGTAGTCTAAAAGGGGCAAGAACACCCTGCTATTTTATTAATATTGATTTGTAACATGAGTGGTAGATGTTTATGGCAAGGAGAGAAGAAATCTATATCTTCCTTGTAGAACTGAGTCCCTAAAGTTTATCCAGCTCAGTGAAAGACTTTCCTCTTGTTAAGATATTTATTGTTTATCTTGCCTTTCACTAGTTAGAACAAAAACGCTTTACTTGTTCTACATTCAAGTGAGGGTATCAGTATGACGGTATACCTAACCTAGACATAATAAGATCAAAATGTAAATTCTCACTGGGTTTAGGGTACACACTTTAAAATTAAAATCTCTTTATTAGGATGAACCATGCCTGTTGGTGACTGAGACTATATTTAGACTACACTTAGTAGCTTAACAACTTATCCAATCTTAGATATTCATATTTACAACCTAATTTCTAGGTTACAGAGCCACAGTGGGCATCAGCCAGTGTGTTTATTTAATAATATATTTATAGGAATTGAAAAGGGTAGCAACGATATGGAAAAGTACCCTTTGAGGGAAAGTACCAAATCTCACTCTCTCAATTTAACATGGTAGTTATTTAGGGAAATAGTAGGTGCTTGAAGATTTTATTACAAAGACATCTAGGTGCTACAAAGGTGATGATCTCTACTAGGATTTCCAGAGGGGAAAGCAGTGAGGCTGAATCTTGGGAGATCTTATTATGAGGCAAAAAAAGTCCAGAAAGATGGTAAGAGTTTAAAAATATGTAACAAACAGAAAAGTAAAAAATCATGGATTCAATGGAGTTGAGTTTCAAAAAGGAAGTAGCTAAATGCAAAAGAGAAGTAAGGTACTTGCTTGTGAGTGACAGAACATTGGTCTGACAAAGAAGATCTTTGGGGACCCTGGAAACAGCATTTGGTAAGGCATAAGAATAATTTATTGCAAAAATTTGATGGGATGTATTTACTAGTAGGTTTGGGAATCAAGGCAGGTTGGGAATACCAATTGACAATCCAGTTCAAGGAAGGGGAAAAGGGAGTGTGACAAGGGAGGAAGTATCTATTTGAGTGAAATGAGAATTGAAGTCAAGGTCCCTAGCTGAGGAAGAATATGATTAGGTGAGAAAAGGGGGTGGGAGTGATGCTACATAAGAAGGCTGCATTGAAAGAACTGGAGATTTCAGGGCTGAGAGGCACCTTACAATGATGTATGCCAATGTCCACTGGGTGAATGGGAACTACAGTCCAAGGTTGGAATGGAAAAGAAAATGAAAAGCAGAGGTAATGTCAGAGAATTCCTAATAGAGCATATACCAACTTTGCTCCACATGCCTATATTTTGTAAACCAAACAAACACATGCCAACTAAGGTCTTAAATACTAGGGAAGTAAAATGCCTTTCCAGGGCATGGGGAATTCGCATAAGCAATCCCCAAACCTTGCTACACTGGAGATGGAAGCCTATCTAGTTCTTTCAGGTACTTCACAGCAGGATATTTGGAAGACTCAACTTAAAGGAGATGTCCTATTTCCCAGAACCAAAGAGACTTTTATTCTACATACCATAAGCCTTCTAGTTCTCAGACGGACTAGGCTGACAGTTATTATTGGGTTCTGTGTACGCTAGGCAGAATAATGTTCCCCAAAGATGCCTATGCCCTAATCCTGAGAACCTGTGAATATGTTGCCTTCCATGGCAACAGGAACTTTGCAGATGTGCTCTCCAGATAGACCTAATCTAGTTACATTAGTTCTTAATGAATCCCAGCCCCACCACTGCAAGAAACTGAATTCCGTCAACAACCTGAAAAAAACAAGGAAATAGGTTTTACCGTAGAGCCTGCAATAACTAACGCATTCCTGCTGACACTTGATTTTAGACCAGTGAGACCTGTGAAAGACTTTCTAATTCCTTGACTATAAGATATTAAATATGTGTTATCTTAAGCCACTAAGTTTGTGGCAATTTGTATGGCAGCAATAAAAAACTCATATACTGTATGACTCTGAAGTATCTATTAGAGTGTATCTTTACACTCAAGTAAGAACATCAAAGAAGAACGAGAGTCAATTTATATAATCCTTCAGGACAGTGAACAACTTGGAGACTCCTTCCCCCACCCCAAGTGGTTGGAAAACTTGTCAGCTACCAAGGACTACTCCATTCTCATAAACGTGAGATGAACTGTGCCTGGCAATGAGCTTGTATGTCTTCCTTTTACCTCTTGGTAAGACACTATTGGTGTCTTACTGGTAAGGCTCCATTGGTTCCCCAGGCTTCTGCTCAGGTTCCTGTTAGGTGTTGTGCTAGATGTCAGCATCCAGTGGGACCAGAGTAGCTATATAATGGTAATAACAATTATCATACTGTTGCATTATTATTATTGCAATACTCCATGATAGTGTTACAATGGAACTCAATACCAAATCCAGTATGTCATAAGAGAGAAAGCAACCAGTTTGGGAATGGTAGGAAAGAGGACATGGAGGTGCTTCATGGGATTTTAAATAGCGAATAGGAGTTTGAAAGTTGGATAAATTGGCAGGATGTTTCAGGCAGGAGTAGGGGCACAAGTAAAGGCAGGAAGAGGGGGAATGACTTTCGTTCCTTCTCATTCACATCCTGCATGAAAAATAATAAAGGGTATAAGTGGCAGGAGGCCAAAGATGTTGTTAGATAAATATTCAGAGTTCATATCATGCAAAACTTTCTATGACGTGAAAAGGAGTTTGGGATTTATAAACAATAGGCAAGCTACTATAGAATTTTAAGCAGAGGAAAACAAAATTGTATTTATGCTTCTGGGGCAGCATAAAGGACAGATGGAGGTGGGTTAAGCAAGAAGTAAAGAAACAGGTTAGGAGCCCATACAATAATGATTATACCAAAAAAAAGATCAAGGACTAAGGCAAAGTGATAGACATAAGGTGAAGATCTGAAAGTACTTAGAACGTGCAGGATTTGGTAACCTGTGGTGAGGATGACTAAGGAAAGAGTCAAGGACCATCATTAATCATCATGGTCATCACCATAATTAATTTTTGCTGGGTCTTAATATATGCTTGTCACTATGTTAAGTATTTAACTTGGATTATATCATGTGACCTGCAAAATAATACTAAGAGAAAGGTATGATTCTTACATCCATTTTAAAGATGGAAAAACTGAGATTTAAAGAGGTAAACTAACCTTTTCAAAGTCACACTGTTAGTATGAGAGCCGGATTCCAAATCATGGCAATTGACCTCAAAACCCACTTACCACAAAAGCTGTGCTCTTAACCACTATGTCATTGCCCACAAGGCTTACCCCCATGTTAATGTCTTGGATGACTGGGTGGATGGGGGTATCTCGAATTAGAAAAGTCAGAAAAGAGAGATAAATAGCTTGAGGCTGGAAATATATTCAATTTAGGACGTGGGTTTGAGGTGTTAGGAGACATCCAGGTGGAGAGCCAAAGGGCTCTTAGATATTGGGATCTGATTTCTCAGAGAGTTGTGGAAGGGAAATACTTGTTTCCTGTCTGAAGCTCAGGCTGGGTCAAAAATTAATGTAACTAGCAGGTATACAAGAGGCAGGGGCCCAGGAGATTCATAGCTGTAGTATAGATTCACTTCAGATATTTAAAAAAAAAAAAAAAAAAAAAGGCTTCCCCAAATTTCCAAGGTAGTACAACATCGCCACCTACTGCAATGACTGTCAAGGACAATATATCTTCTGAGTCAGCTTAAAACCTCACTGCTGGTTATGGCAGTAACCCTTTGGCACTCTTCACTTCCCCTCCCCCTCTACCTGCTGCAGTCACTGTCCTCTGTTACCTCACATTTGCCTGCCCCATGGTTCCTGAACCATAATTGGGATATAGAGCTGGGTAGGAACCCCACAAGAGTAGAGAGATATGGAAATCATAGTAAGTGTTCCAATCTATAGATGTTATGATATAATGCCTTATGTCTCTCATTTCTTAACTGTCATTTTCTTTTTTTGTTGTTTTGTCTTTTCCTGGTTCTGAACAGTGTCCTGATACATTAGCCTGTGGGAAGTTATACACTTTTTGAAACTCAAGTTTTCTTCTCTGTAAATTGGGGTTACTATTAGTTACCTAACAGTGCTATTCTGAAGTTTAAAAGAAAATGATGCATACCAAACATGTATAGGAAAATCCTAATAATGTTTTGTTCCTCTCACCCTTCATCTGGCCAACCCACATTTAGAAAGAATGCATCATATCTCAAAAAAGAAGTTGCATAAAATGGAAACAGAGAACAGAGATGGCAAGAGCTATTGGAGGCCATGATATAGAAACTTACAAAGTAGTCTGTGTTCACAGGCCCAAAACAGAAAATGGGAACTAAAAACGAACATAACACATACATAAAAAATGAAAATGCATAAAATAAGGCAATTGCAAAAACCTATTTAAATATGTGTAACAAACTCTGATGTAAAATTTATTTAAAATAAGTAAGTACTAATAAAGTAAAAATAGATGATTTCTCTCAGTTATCAAGTTTCCATGATAAACAAAGCCATTTCATTTATGTTCTTCAGTAGAACAGTGATGCAGGTGACTGTTGTGAAGTCTGCTTCCAAAACGTAATTGCTCTGACCTTGGCTGTAGAATATGCATTCTGCCATTTAGTGCACTTGCCTGCATATTCATTCATCAAGTATTTATTACTTACTGCTAGGTGTGAGGCAATGTGCTAGAAGCAATTTTGTCTTTTCTGCACTATGGGCATTATTATGACTTGAATAGGACAGAGCTGGAAGGTTTATTTAGGGATAGTATAATTAGATTTCATTTGATCACTGGGTGATGAACCTTTCTGAATTTGAATATGTTGGATTTGAGAAGAGTCCCCAGGATACCTCAGTGGGGGCCACTCACACCCACTATCCTGGTAAGCTTTGGGATTGTGCTGGGGAGGTTGGCAAATGGCCCTAAACATTGGCCAGGAGTAAATCATCCCCACTGTTCAACATTTGTGGATGTTTCAGCTAGAAAAAATTGGATTCGGGAATTTTAGAGGTAAAGGTAAAGGTCAAGCTAGGCATACAGGTGCCCAGTACATCCCTCTTCACACAAAGGTGAAGAGGGATGTAGTGGGCAAAGGCATAATGTACATAAAAAAGAGAAATTATTTTAGGGTTGTGCTTGGACCAAATGCAATACTCTGCAGGGATTTGAAACCCTTTTTCTCTATAAATATTTTAAATGATTTTCAGATTATTCAGATAACTTGAAAATCCAACAAAATACCACATCAAGTTACAGAGAATCTAGGGAGATATTATTAGCCTACAATGCTCCCAGCTGGGAACCAAGAGATCAATACTTTTGGTTATTTAGTAACCATCGTGTCTGATCAATAGTCCAAAAAATGAACAGTGTGCAGTATTACTGTTGTGTCCAGAAAGTTCACAGTGCTTTACTGACATTACCTGTCAACCTTTCCAACATCTCTGTGTTGCATGGAACAAGTGGTCTTGTTTCACCCTGTTTCTCACAGAACTAGACACGCAGGCAAGGCTTTGGTTGGAGAACAGGTCCTTAGCGGGAAAGAATAAACAGAAAAGGGCCATGTCTGCTCATCTCCACTCTTCTCCAGTCTATACATTGTTCCCTTCAAGATAAACACTCAGTGATGAAGGATTCAATATTTATTTCCTTCTAGTTTTTTCCCCAAAGTTATTTAATTGAATTCTCATTACAGGTGCAACCAATTCTTTTTCTATTTGTAGCTGAAAACTGCCATAGCACACAGATTCCGACCATATTTTAATGAAGACTTTTATTAGCGCAGTGGCTCCTACTGTCACGTGTGAAGGAGCTCTCAGATTTTCCATTAGAGGCCACACTTTGGATGGGTTTATAACTTGGAAATAAACCTTTTCATCAGGTTGAAGTAAGGTAAAAATGTTTTAGCCTTAAGAGTACTTTGTTATTTCATGATAATAAATCAATTTTCCTTCAAGATCAGAGTGCAATAACAATTTGCCTCCAATGCTATCTCCTTGTATTTCTTCAGGTTTATATAAATGACCACCTTTCACACGTTTATATCTCCAGAAAGCATTTGTTTGGGGTCAGGGAAAAGGGTTCAAGAGTAAGGCAGTTGAACATTTTGTGCATGATGCTAACGCAATATCCAATAAGGGCGGTTAGATTTTATACTGTGGAGCATCTCTGTACCAAAGGCACAGGCTGCATCTCTGATCCAAGCAGCCTTTTCACAAATGCATTCTGTCAATCACCCAGGAAATAGACAAGCGTGTGTGGGAGATTCTAAATAAACCTCTCACCACTCTCTGAAAAACAACTGAGGGGATAGGTCCCAGGAATGAGAGTCAGTATTTTGGTCTGAACACATGAAAGACAGTTCCCTGTGTGACATGGGAATTTAAAAGGGAATTTCCTCTCATAGTCCAGGTTAATACAGAATGTTAAAGGGGACAGCTTTTGGTTGCAGATTCCTACGCTATACTCTTTTTTTTTTTTTTTTTTTTGCGGTACGCAGACCTCTCACCGTTGTGGCCTCTCGCGTTGCGGAGCACAGGCTCCGGACGCGCAGGCTCAGTGGCCATAGCTCACGGGCCCAGCCGCTCCGCGGCATGTGGGATCCTCCCCGCCCGGGGCACAAACCCGTGTCCCCTGCATCAGCAGGCGCACTCTCAACCACTGCGCCACCAGGGAAGCCCTATACTCTTTATAGCTAAGTGGACTAACTGAAAATGATTACTGGGTAACCAGAAAATGATACCGAGCCCAAATAAACTCATATAATTTTACCTAATCATACACACACAAACACATGCTCACACACGCATACACAAAAACATTGAACACTTTATTTTTGGCAAAATCTCTTCTGATTTCCACAATTCGACACACTCTTTTTTATGTCTATGAGATTGAGGAATTTAAATGTTTTTTCGAGTCATTCAGAATTGGAGTTGGTGATGGTGCTTTTTAAAGTATAAATTTATACACTGTATATCTTTTGGAGGATGTGTATTTTGTTGGATGCATCTGAATTAAACAGCTTTCTCAACCAGAACAACTAGTCCTTATTATTGCTACTGGCAGCCAAACAACTACCATGGTTGTTGCCAGACCTTATGTTTGCTGTGTTCTTTTATTCCTTTTCACGTTTCGCTGTCTTTCAGACACAACCATCCTAGCTACCTTCTTTAGCATAAATTGGACAGGATTTTAAAACATCATTTAACAACAATGAAAAACCTTTTACTTCTTGACAACCCAGAGTAATGGATCCTTCTAAAGAGAAACAGATTGCTTAAAAAAAACTTCATGTCACATCTAAATGGTCAGGCCACCGAGCTTTATGATAAAAGGTATTAACCCTTTGGGATTCCTACACTGAACTCTATTTTGCTCTATTTGTCAGCCTCCAGCATAGCAGTAGCAGGTAGCTGGCTAGAGACTACAGTTATGCAGAAAGAGGACAGAGAGGCAAGATGGCTGCAAAGATGGGTAATCCACCTGTCAGCAATTCACAAACCTCCTCCCCTCAATAACCATCTTGTCGAGCTGCCTATAGTCAAAGCTCCTTTTGCTTATATGCAGCTCTGAAAATTATGCTTATTTTGCCATGATCTCAAAAAGGCAAATTATTATTATTATTCATCCCCATGTCCTACTTTCACCCTGAACAATTATGACTTCAGATGAGAAATAACAGTTTCACATCAAAATGCTCAGACATTTATGGAAATACATAGCTGTCATTCTGCATAAAATTAGAAGCTTTCAATTTTGGTTTCAAAATTATTCTACGTGCAAATAGTGAATACAAACAAAATATTTCTATAGCTGCTGTGAAATGTAGTATTCTACCCTAACAATAGGAAACTTCCAGCCAAAGAAGTTAATTAACAACTAAATCATGATAAACCTGTCTTTGTGCATGTCTTGTAAATGATGAGCTGTCAATAGTCCATATTCAAATGACAAAGAAGGTAAAAAAAAATGAGGACCTCTGAGTCTTGGTTTTAACTGGGACACTGCAGAGTTGAAATACTCCCCAAAAACACAATGCCCTCTTCAACACCTGAAAAAAAAATCATGTAGGTACATAATGTAGAGAAAGACACACTTCTCAATAACTTTCTGCTATCTATTATTTTAGGTAGAAGTTCTGGGGAATCAAATATTCATATTAATAAAATTTCATAGTATAATATACATTCATTCAAAAGATTAGCCTATATTGAAATGAGCATAACACAGAAATATGTTCAACACTATTTAGTTTATCTGTGATGTCAAGAAGCACTTCAGTATCTTATTTTGCTTTAGGATAGCTGTTATTACATCAACTATTATTGGACTGGGAGGTTCAGATATGTTGATAATTGAGAGTCCTGGGAATAGAATAAAGAGGGTATTGTGATTCACAAAGATTCTATTCCCTGCCTCATATATGCATATCACATACACCAACATGTTCCACTGTCACTGGCAATAAACATTTCCTATTGATGCTACATATCTGCATTATTTTAAGGAACGAGATACAGTTAGAATATCAGTTAAAAGTCACTTAGAAAGTTCTAATTAAAGTTCATAAATTATTTCCTTGAAAAGAGCTCATATTTTGATGATGATGATAGTGGTTGAAGTGTGTTTTTTTAATGTTGTTTTGAATCGTCAGAGTGAAATTTTTATAAATACAGATTGATAATTTTAAAAAACAGTTATTAAAATAATGATAAAACTTAGATCTCTCTCAGAGCTGGCTATTTTTAGAAAGCAAAAAAATATGTTTCCCTAGTATATTTAGAAAATGGCTGTGCTTTAAGACTAACCATGGAAAATTAGAATTAAAATTATCCTCAATAGCAACATAATATATTGGATAGAGCACTGAACAGGAGTTGAGAGACTTGAGTTTTCTGTGAGAACTCTGTCTCTAATTAGCTGTTGCCCTTCACTTAAAGTTTTCGAAATTTTAGTGAGGTGGAGAGTGGGAATTGGATGACAGTTTTTACGACTTGTTCCAGCTCTAAATATAATACATTTATTTGATATTTTAGACAAAATTTACCAAATACTTTTTTATCAAGATCACTAGAAAAGTTAAGTCCACATTTTGACTGGACTTTGACTTTACAAGTCCAGCATTTAGCTACGATGGTGAAAGAAGTCAAGGAAACAAAATTGAGAAAAGATGTATGAGATCTGAATTATGAACTACTTAGGCTTTTATTGATAAAATGCATTATTAAAATTATTTTTGCTTCTAAAATATTTTGCCTTATGTACAGTTTAAGGGCTTAGTTTATAATGCAAGTGCTATGGAAATCCTGAGAACCAGAGGGATGCTTGCACTTGCCTCCTGTTTAATACTCTTTGTCTTCATAAGGAAAGAAAAATAATAGTTGGTAAAATTGATGAAACTGTTAAAAATGTAGACTACGTATTAGAGTATTTCTAGTATTCAAGATGCAAATTTTAAAATTTTTATACCTAACATTTATTTTTGCAGTTAAAAAGTAATATCCATATAACAGTAAATTTGAGGAGTAGAAGAAGGAAGACAAATATTCCTCATGGATATGAATGAGGAATGCATTATGAATCTCCTTCATAATGCACATAATTTTACAATTTTGAAGTGTTTACTTTCATTTTCTTTTTGTGTCCTTCTTTTACATAGCTATAATCATATTGTTTTTATCATTTTGTATGCTGATATTTCATATAGCATTATATAATAAACATGTTGCCATGACTTTGCAGGGTCTGGTGACCATTATTGGTAATGGCCGCATAAGAGTCTTTGTGTACCATAATATGCCTAAATAGTTCTCTACTGATGGGCCTCTAGGTGGTATGAAATACTTCTGTCTTAAATAACATTGAAACAAGCATCCCTACATTAAATATTTTTCATATTTTGGATTCTTTCCTATTAATGAATTCTTTGTAAAGGAAATAATGACAAATAATGTTATCATGTATATGATTTCTGATAAAAATTTCCAATCACTTTCTAAAAAAAATTTTACCAATCAAAATACAACTGATGCTATAAGATACTATTATTTAACAATTGTTGATTTGGGGACTAAAAATAGATTTTTAATGTCATTTCAATGTATATTTCTTTACCTACAGGGGGTTAACTCTTTCTTATAGATTTATTAATTACTTTTTTTGGGCAGTGATTACTTCATGTCTTTGTCCATTTATCTTCTGAGTTTTAATATATTTCAGTATTTAATGCTTTAGTAATAAAGATTTGTATTTTTTAATATTTGCTGAAAACGATGTCTCAGACAACTAATTTTTTTTTTCTTCCCTACAGCTATTTCTTCCCTGTGTTTTCTGTTTCCTGAGTTTTGATTTTCAGCATTTAAAAAATATTCAAGTGTTTAACTGAATATTTAGTGAATTGATAATGTTGACATACATTTTATTTCCTGTAGATACTTATCCCTTAACACTTACTGAATGACCTTCCTTTTTATTAATGATCTAAAATTCTTACTTGTCATGTATTTAATATAGTACATATATCAAATTCTTATATGTAACAGAATCTATTTCTAGGCTAACTATATAGCATTTACTATCTTAAGTATTTTAGTTTTGTCTTAAAGTGTTTCCTTGCTTTCAAACTCTAATATGGCAATGACAATAAACAACTTAGCCATTCTTTCACTTCTCAATCATCTACTGTACCTAGCACAAGTACTTTGAGTTTCCTTTATATAAAGTGCTTCAGATGAGCTGGACAGATATAATGTATTTATGAAAAAAATAACAGAAAACAGGATATGAATATTCTAAATTGTGTGGGAAGTTGATTACAAAAAGTACTTTAAAGAATAAAATTGAGGTCAGGGAAAAATGTGCAACATAATTTCACAGTAAAACATTAATATTTGCTAGATTCCTCAGGAATGATCTTCAGAGGATTGTGAACAGTTGCGACAGTTTAGCTGAATCTTACTGTATTGGTAGATTATATATGTGTTTATCTGATTTTAATTTATATGAGATAAAAATACGTGTACAGATAGAGTCTAGGGTTTTATGCATATACATACATAGGGGATTTCCTTTCAGTTTCCTCTGCGTGTAATGGGTGTATGTGGGTGTAAAAATTCCAGCTCACTCCAAAGTATGTAGGTCCTTATTAAGTAACCGAAATCAGAACTTCTCATCACTCACTGTTAACGATATGTTAGCAGATAGTACAGAAAGTGCTATATTTATATTTTTTACTTGAAGATCACTCTGAACAGATGTAGGGCAGGCCATAAATCTGAAACCACCTATATTCTAATGTGTCTCATTACAAATAGCACATAAGGGTAAAACTTTAAGACTAGGACTGGTAGTTTTAGCATGCCCAGAAATAGAAATTAGGTTCTAGGAGACAAAGTCATAAATTGAAGTTGATCCCTTCTGTCCGATTTTTCTGGCTTATTTTTAATATTTAAAAATATCTATTTATAATTCTATCTCCTCCAGAGAATTCTTGTCAATTACAGAACAGAGAATTCTGTGTAAAGGCAATATAAATTATTTCTTTAATGTTGATCTAATTTCATAAGAAAGAAAAACTCTGAATTATCAAACACGTCAATAGGTTTAAAACTTAGAAAGAAAAAAGCATATCTACTTACAGACTACAGGTACAAAGTAATGAAATTTAAACAAAGTCTAGAGAATTTATCTATCCAGTGATGGTCTATCTGCAAAATGCTATTCTGATGCTCAAAGCACTTTTTTTTTTTTAACATCTTTATTGGTATAATTGCTTTACAATGGTGTGTTAGTTACTGGTTTATAACAAAGTGAATCAGCTATACATACACATATATCCCCATATCTCCTCCCTCTTGTGTCTCCCTCCCATCGTCCCAATCCAACCCCTCTAGGTGGTCACAAAGCACCGAGCTGATCTCCCTGTGCTATGTGGCTGCTTCCCACTAGCTATCTATTTTACATTTGGTAGTGTATATATGTCCATGCCACTCTCTCACTTCGTCCCAACTTACTCTTCCCCTCCCTGTGTCTTCAAGTCCATTCTCTACGTCTCTGTCTTTATTTCTGTCCTGCCCCTAGGTTCTCCAGAGCCACTTTTTTTTTTTTTAAGATTCCATATATATGTGTTAGCATACAGTATTTCTTTTTCTCTTTCTGACTTACTTCACTCTGTATGACAGTCTCTAGGTCC
>NC_041214.2:67090941-67121919 GCF_002837175.3 Physeter macrocephalus | reverse complement strand
TTCTTTTCCGATTTGGATTTCTTTTATTTATTTTTCTTCTCTGATTGCTGTGGCTAAAATTTCCCAAACTATGGTGAATAATAGTGGTGAGAGTGGACAACCTTGTCTTGTTCCTTATCTTAGAGCAAATGGTTTTAAGATATTCTTGAGAAATGCTTTCAAGAATCATTTTACATGGAATTACATTTCTGGTCATGGCTAAGTGGCTTCTATTGGAACAACTATCCCAAAGATGACAACTATAAATTCTGACAATTATCAATCACACAAAACTATCTGAAGACACTGGACAACAACTGCAAAGATACGCATATCTTTGGAAGAACATAACAGAACCTAGAGTCTCTACAATATATCATTCATGATATCCATTGATATATTCCAAATTACATTAAAAGAAAAGGAAAACGTGATACACACTCAATAAAGAGGCAACTATGAAGACTGATTCTAAAGTACCCCAGGGTCTGAATGAATAGACAAGGTTTTTAAACAGCAGTTATAACTATACTCAAGGATGTAAAGACACTATACTCAACATTAATGCAATAATAAAGTATGCCAGGTGAGAAATAGAAGCTGTCAAAAAAAATGAACCTTTAGAGCTGAAAAATATATTATCTGAAATAAAATTTCACTAGATAGAGTTAACGTTAGTGGAAGACAATAGAAAATTCAGTGAATTTGAAGATCGATCAACAGAAATTATTTAATCTAAAGAACAGAGAAGAAAATATTGGAGAATCAGTTTACCAGGACTTTCTAAAACATTTCTGATGGGTTTTTAAATTGTCACAACTTCTTAGGCACTAATGTTGCAAACAGGTCAAAATATATAAATATCCATATAACTGTTGACTCAGCAATTCTACTTCTAGGAATTTATCCTGAAGAATATGAGATCCTTGGACTTCCCTGGTGGCGCAGTGGTTAAGAATCTGCCTGCCAATGCAGGGGACGTGGGTTCGAGCCCTGGTCCAGGAAGATCTCACATGCTGTGGAGCAACTAAGCCCGTGTGTCACAACTACTGAGCCTGCGCTCTAGAGCCCGCATGACACAACTACTGAGACCGCATGCCACAACTACTGAAGCCCTCATGCCTAGAGCCCGTGCTCGGCAACAAGAGAAGCCACCACAATGAGAAGCCCTCATACCGCAACAAAGAGTAGGCCCCGCTTGCTGCAACTAGAGAAAGCCTGCGCGCAGCAACGAAGACCCAACACAGCCGAAAATAAATAAATAAAAATAAATAAATTTCCCTCCTACCGCCACAAAGAATAGGCCCCGCTTGCTGCAACTAGAGAAAGCCTGCGCGCAGCAACGAAGACCCAACACAGCCGAAAATAAATAAATAAAAATAAATAAATTTATTTTTAAAAAAAGGAATATGAGACCCTTAAGGGCAGAGGATAACTTCTTTTTTTGTCTGCTATACTTCTGGCACCTAGAACAGTGCCTGGAACTAGTAGGTAAAAATAAATAAATATATTTGAAAGAATGAATGAGAAAAAGTATGGACGAATGCATAAATGTATAGATGGAAAATGATACAAGAATGTATAGGTGACCCTTGAACAACACGAGTTTGAACTGCAAAGTCCTGCTTATAAACGGATTTGTTTCCATTTCTACCATCCAAGATTGGTTGAATCCACAGATGTGGAACCTCGGGTCCAGAGGAACTGCATATACAGAGGGCTGACTATAAGTTATACGTAGATTTTTTACTGCATGGAGGGTCAGCGGCCCTAATCTTCTCATTGTTCAAGGGTCAATTGTATATACAAGGATCTTTATAGCAGCATTGTTTCTTAAAAAAATACCAAATATCCAAACCCAGATACTTGATTACATGAAGTCTAATATATTCATTGATTTAAATGTTTTTCATATTATAAGTGATGAAGAAGAGTATTTATCTCTAATATATTCATGATACAATGTTTAGTGAAAAAGCAGGTTGCAGAACAGTATATACATGCCATGTATTTTAATAGAGAAATGTGATTAAAATCTTTTCATTAAAATTTAAAAATAAAACCCATAATAAGACAAAAAAACACTGAGGTCATTACTAAATAACCACACCTTACTTTTTATTTAAAACTACCTAGCTCATGTGGCCCTACATGATTTTTAAAGACCAATTATGTATTGCTGGTGATGTTAACCTTGATCACTTGGTTAAAGTAATGCAGTATCTGTCAGGATTTCTCTATTGTAATGTTATTATTTTTTCCTTTGTAATTTCACATTTGGGGAGGAGGATACTTTGAGACTATACAAATATCCAGTTTCTGTTTAAACTTTTACTCACCAATTTTAGCATTCATCAGTGGATCTTGACTAAAGCAATTATTACTTTGGGGTTTAATGGTGATTTTTCTTATTTTCTTCATTCTTTCTACATTTAGTCACTGGAATTCTTCTCTAGAAAAAGTTGTCACTTCAACCCCATTCATGTATTTATCTACTTACGTATTTGTGTCAGTATGGATTCACAGATATTTATTTAAGATTTGGGATATAATCTAAAACTTATTCATTTATTTAATATATTTATTTATGCTATTTATTTTGTTGGTTAAGTTGTTCTACCTTTGGCCATTGGGAGCTATGTCAGGTTAGCTTCTGTGCCTTTTGAATATGCCCCATTTTTTTTTAGCGCTTTTTACTTTCTGGCAACACAAGATGCGCCAGGCTTATCTTATGTTTTCTTACCCCAGCTCTGGAATCATATAATAACTTTTAAAATCACACTATTTTTAGCAATCCTACATATTTCTTTCACAGAAATGTAATTTAACAATATCGCTCTAAAATTTTCCAATTATTGTTTAATTGTTTAATTTGTTTAATTAATATTGTCCCTTCATTAATTGTTCTAAACTGAAAGGTGTTGTTTCAATTTTATGCATGTAAAAAAACACCTGACCATTATTTTAGTTAATCAAAATTAATCAATTCTTGCTAAATTTTTTAAATAAAATGAAGCTCCCCAAATGTTTTAAACTGAGATATAAGTATTCGGTGACTGAGTTACAAAGAAGAAAAAGTATTTTGTAAAAGTGATTTAACCTGTTCTGACGCACAACCACTGCAAATGTACTATTAAAATTACCCACTTCCACAGGTGTCATAACCTACTGTTCAAAACTTACACATCTTGTTTCCTCTAAGAACTCCTACCAACTTGACATTTCTTAGTATGTTCCTGCCTTCCAGGGGAATCAATTTGATTTTTCAGCTCTTTAGCACTGTTACTGTACTTAGAATGTTATCACATTGATCAATCACTATCTTCAGTTTTAAAATTTTCTCAGGGATTTTTTGAGAGGATTTTCAAGCACGTGGTAAGCTTTAAAACCTCTTACCTACCCCAGCCTGACCTGCACTAAATTCTTTGTAAGCATTTCTTACTGGGTAGTTATATTTCATTTACAAAGTACATCTGAGGTTCTGCTTGCTGATCATATGAAAATAAGTCTGTCATTCGATTAGATAAAATGTTCAACTGAAATGCTGAACTCTTGTTAGAATTTTAGAAAGACAGAAGTTTCCTAACATCTATCCTGTTTAATATAAAACCAATTGAAAACATAACTCTGTAAAAAGGTAGGACATTATTAGGAATACTTCTGGACTAAAGATTTAAAATCAAAGTACTTTCTCATTAAAAAAAATAGTGATGCCATTTTTTATTTAAAATTGTTTTGAATAAATAAAAAGTCTTGCTACATTAATTTTCATTTATGAGTACAATGTTCAGTATGCTTATTTTTTTTTTTTTTTTTTTTTTTTTTTTGCGGTACGCGGGCCTCTCACTGCTGTGGCCTTTCCCGTTGCGGGGCACAGGCTCCGGACGCACAGGCTCAGCGGCCATGGCTCACAGGCCCAGCCGCCCCGTGGCATGTGGGATCCTCCCGGACCGGGGCACGAACCCGTGTCCCCTGCATCGGCAGGCGGACTCTCAACCACTGCGCCACCAGGGAAGCCCCAGTATGCTTATTTTTACTATCATGTTATTAGCCATATTTGCATTGTGTTTCACAACTTACAATAAATGTTTTTTGCATGTATTACTACATCTGATGCTTTAAACAAATCTTTTTAGAAGACAGAACAGATTTTATAAATGAATAGTCCAAGGGTGAAGGAAATTCAGCATACAGTGCAGAGTCAGGACTTAAGTACAGATCTTATGAATTAAGGTTCCATACACAGAGTTTGCCTGGAAAGTAAAGTTTGGATGAAAGGAAGAGGGAGCTGAAAGTCACTGCCACGTGGACAACGAATAATTGCCGTGGGTTCATGAATTTCTGTACTGAGTGTCTCAGCTCTTTAGGGCTGCTGTAACAAAATACCACAGATTGCCTAGCTTATAAAATGACAGAAATTTATTTCCCACAGTTCTGGAGGCTGGAAGTCAGAGATCAATAGACTAGCACGGTCTGGTGAAGGCCCTCTTCCATGTCTCAGGCTTCTCCTTGCATCCTCACATGGTAAAAGGGGCTGAGGAGCTCTGTGGGGTTTCTTTTCCAAGAACACTAATCCCATTCATGAGGGCTCTCTGTCTCACCTAATCACTTCCCTAAGGCCCCACCTACTAATGCCACCACCTTTGGGAGTTAAGATCCCAACATGAATTTTGGGGGGACACACACATACAGACTAGAACACCACCCCGGCAAAGCACACATTCTAGCAGTAGCCAAACATCTTTGGTGCTTTTCTTGTGGTGCTCATGTGGTGCTGGCAAAGTCTGACAGGGAGTGAGGAAGCTTGTGAAAACTCTTTGCTCTGTTACAGGAAAACCAGAGAAGACAGGGTTTATACCCCAATACTCCTTTGCCTTTGAAAACCAAAGCCTGCTAAAATTACTAACCATGACTAGTTGCATTGCCTTTAGAGAATGTACTCCCTAAACACGTCAAAATCCATTAATTAAAAAGGGCACTGTCTTAGGGCTCGGTAGGTTTTCTCCATCTGTAATCAGATTGCTCTCTCCTTTCATCACCTTTCAAAAACACTCTACTAGTCACAAAAGGGCATAATTAAGAGATGGAATAGATCTGTGCAAATTTATTTATCAAAATGTACCTCCTGTTAGGTAGTCTCAAATCTTTACCTTTTTATACAGTGGAGATCATGCTGTTATTACTGCTCTATGACAGGGGTCCATGACTTCAGTCTGTGAACTTGGATGAGGAAAAATATTACATGTCTATCATCACTAACCTCTAACTGAAATTTTGCATTGTGTTCCATTTTGAATGTAGGCAATAAACCACAGCAGTATTAACAGTACCGTAACTATGTCATCATTACAAAGCACAGGTATTTTCATATCACATTATAATTGATACAGATATGCCAAAGTATTATTTATGCTCATCACTACTTTGAAATGATGTTTGTTATTAGACCCACTTGCTAGATATTGTTATTCAATGTGTTAATAAGAACGCCCATATAATCTTAAACTTTACATTTAAAAATTTGTTGATATTTTATATTTCCATATAATTGGTTTCCTTTATAATTTTACATATTTTATTTTATGCATTTAAAACATTATTCTGAGAAGTGATCCACAAGATTCATCAAATTGCCAAAGGGGTCTGTAGCCCAAAAAACGTTAAGGATATCTTCAAAAAGTGAAAAGCTAACAGTCTACACAAGTGTATATCTCCAGGGGTGAGGACAGGAAGTCTCTTGACTGTCCAATATCATAAGATAGTCACTGTCCAAAGTCTACAATCCAAGAGACAGGATGTGTAGCTGAAGGAAGAAAATATGGTATCTGAAACCCGGTCATGACAATTTTAAAATACTAAGCTTTCACAGTTGACCAGGATATTCTAACTTGCATAAAAGACTACTTCAAAAACATTTACAATATTTGTAAGTATCTTTTATTTTATTTATTTTTTTTTTTTTGTGGTATGCGGGCCTCCCCCTGCTGCGGCCTCTCCCGTTGCGGAGCACAGGCTCCGGAGCGCAGGCCCAGCGGCCATGGCTCACGGGCCCAGCAGCTCCGCGGCACGTGGGATCCCCCCAGACCGGGGCGCGAATCCGGTTCTCCTGCATCGGCAGGCGGACGCGCAACCACTGCGCCACCAGGGAAGCCCGAGTATCTTTTACTAAGAAAGAAAATTCCACAATGAAACGAAACAAGAATTTTAAAGAATTTCTTGTTCTATATAAATATGGAGCACAAACATCTAGAATTACAAATGGATCCATCTTATAAATAATTTTTAGTTAAAACTTTGAATAGAGTTATAAGTTAATTTTCATTATATTGATAAAAAATTTTAAAGCATCTCCTTAGCTTACAATATTTTAAAATCCATAATACATGGATTTTTTGCAGTTAGCAAGTAATAATTGAGTTCCTTCATGTGCCAGGCTCTGTTGACCTCATGGTTTGGGTCACTTCATTGTAATACGATGTGAGTGACATCATGTCATCAGACTCTAAGGTCTGGCTCACTTCCTCTTTCACCTACTTTTCCTGTATCCTGTCTCCCTGTCTAATAAAGAACAAAAGACAAAGCTGCCAAAGGATGAAGGGAAGTTCCAGATAATATCCAAGAGAAAGCCCTTTGTGCAGGGAAATAAACTAGATACTTAGTGAGATTATAAGCTTTAAAACCCACTTCAAAACTTTATTTTTAGAGAAGCCAAATAGAAACCAAACAGAAAATCCTTAAAGCAAGCTGCAGGGCCTCAGTGGAAAAGAAAAGGAGTCATTCTGCTATCCCTGAAGGCACTTGGACTCACCCCAAACACTGAAGAATCCTATGCAGTGGGCCCTCTGGTTAGCCTCAGGGAACTAAGGAGGTTCAGAAAGCTAACACACACACACACACACACACACACACACACACACACACACACACACCACACACACACACACACACACACCAGGTGGAAAAACTTTTCTACAGCAAAAGTAGCAGAAAAACAAATTCCCTTAAAAAACAAACAACCAACAAAATTTTATTTAGTCAAGCCATCGTTGGACAAATCCAGTGATCATTTAGGCATTTTCCCAGAGATCCTGCCTGCCCACAGAGATAACGAGAACATGGCAGAGACAGTACAGAAGTCGTTTGTAATTCTAGATTTTTTTGCTTCGTTTTAGTTCAGATTACACTGCAGTCTAAATCACAGCTGCTCAGTCATTAACACAGGCCCACACTGGAGACACATTAAAGACCCTTCTATTGCCCACACGTTCAATTTAGACTAAAGAGCTAGCCAGTTAGTCTGTCAAATCAAATTGTCCTCCTGACTGTGTAGCGTTGGCCAAGGGTCTCCCTCGGTCCATGAGAGGGAGGCAACTTCCAATGCCCTTGCCCACATGATAACACTCCCCTGTCTCATTACCCAGCTACCCTGGCTGCAGCTAGCACTGCCTCACCCGGTGGATCATCCAACCAGTCTTCATTTGTTTAAATTATAAGCCAAAGGTGCTGTTCAGCAATTTATTTCTCATGAATTCCAGTAAACTGCCATGACTGTTTGACAATAAAATGTTTTACGGATAATAAGTATTTCATATTTTATTTTAATGTCACGCAAGTTTTAAAAAAATCTTTTTTTCAAGTTTTAAAATTTTATATCCTAAGTAATGTCCCAAAAGTTCCCAGCCAAATCAAGACAACGATTAGGTATTTCACACATTACCTGAAGCAGCAAGCATACCTGAAATGCGTGCTCTTGTGGCCTCTATCAAGACCATTCTAGACCATATCTGCACCATTCTAGACCATGCTCCTGTGGCCTCTATCTAGACCAAGCAGCAAGCATACCTGAATGCATGCTCTTGTGGTCTCTATCTGGACCATTCTTCTTCCAGATGAAAGGTATCAACAGCAGCAACATGCAGGTCTGACCCAGTTGGGAGCTTGTCCTGATACATTATCAAGATTGTAGTCCAGACATGACTCTATTGTACCAAGTTGTCTGGGTTTCAGGTATCGTACACATGTTTAGCTACTAGTAGGGCTATACTATCTTTTGGAGAACAAAAACCAGTGATCTATCTCCAACTTGCTTTTTAACTGAGACTGAGATATTTCAATTCAAACAACATTTACTGAGATCCTCTTATATGCCAGGCATTTTGTTAACTCCTAGGGAAACAACACTCAAGAAGATCTTTCTGCCTCTGGTGGCTCCTCAGTGTAAAATCCTCACTGAGTAAACATTTAATCTCACACTCTCCCATTTCACTGAGGGCTAATATAAGAAACATGAAGATTGTTTCTGTCCCTTTTGAAAAACTATAAAGCTTCAACTATCTTCCAGCTTGATATATTTTTAAATTCAGAACCAGGTAAATCTCTCATCCTGGGTACTCCTTTTACTGGACCGTTAGAGCAAAACTAAAACAGTTCCCCTTTTTGCTGGAACTATCAGAAACCTCTGAGCTAAGACAGAGAAAGACAAACACCTATGATCTCACTTATATTTGGAATCTAAAAACTGACAAGCATGGACTTCCCTGGTGGTTCAGTAGTTAAGACTCCGCGCTCCCAGTGCAGGGGGACCTGGTTTGATCCCTGGTCAGGGAACTAGATCCCGCATGCTGCAAACAAAGGAGCCCGCATGCTGCCACTAAAGATCCTGCATGCCCCAACAAAGATCCCATGTGCTGCAACTGAGACCCGGCACAGCCAAATAAATAAAACGAAACAAAACAAAACAAAAAAACTAACAAGCAAACATAAAACCCCAAGCTCATTGGCGGTGGGTCGGGGTGGGGGGAGGCAAATGGATGAAGGGGGTGAAAAGGTACAAATTCCCAATTATAAAATAAATAAGTCATGGGGATGTAAGGTACAGCATAGTGACTATAATTAACAATACTCTATTGCATATTTTAAAGTTGCTAAGAGAGTACATCTTACAAGTCCCTATCACAATAAAAAAAAATCTGTAACTACGTAGGGATGTTAACCAGACTTATTGTTGTATACATTTTGCAAAATATACAAATATTGAATCATATGATGTATACCTGAAACTAATAAAATGTTGTATATCAATTATATGTCAATAAAATATTTTAAAAACTTAAAAAGAAGAAAACACTGAGCTACATTAGCACTAAATTTTACCTAAAACCAACCTCTAGGTCTCATGTTTTTCTAGTTATTTTTAATTTCCCAAGCTGCTTCAAACTAAGCAAGTATTTATTATTTCAACAAATAGTCAACAACTAGGTGAGATGTACTTTATTAGGTTTTTGTGATGATGTGGTCCCTAATTTCATGAAATTTATAGTTTTTGGTTTTGAAATCAGGAGCAGATATACATAAATAAATTTATTTAAAAGCTTGAATTTCAAATAAGATAAAAATAATGACAAAAATATATTTAGGCATCTTAATAACAGGCCTGAAGAGACACATGGTAACGTGTATGGTAAACACTAGAGTTTTTTGATGCAAAAGTAAGCATCTCTGCTAAAACCTAGGAGGATGTGTTCTGAACAGACTTTCTGATAATCCAGCATGCTTCACACACTGAAATGTATTTGTACTGGTCAGCACTTCCTCTCTCTCAGCCTCTGGATCTACTGCTGAACATCACAGCTAGCAATGAAGTCAGCCGTGTCTAGAATAAAAGATTTTCTTTCAAATGTGTGCTTAATTTATCTGAATCAGATGCCTCTGCCTGCTGGAATTCTCGATACAGACTGAAACTAATTTGTCCTCTGTCAGTCATCTGATGCAAGCAGCAACAAAAACACTAGTCAAAGAGACAATGAATTAGAGCCTCATTTGCCATATATATATATGCATGTATATACATACACACACACATATATATAATACATATATATGTATAATTCCATAGAGGCCAGTACAAAAATTGGGAAGTAGAAGTGAAAAGATGTGCTTTCTCTCATGCTGATTTGAGGGCCTCTTCCCACACCAAGGAGCCTGTGTTTCCACTGATGTGGTCAGGTTAGGTTACTGACCACCCGCAAATGCGGTTTCCTAAAGACAGACTTTGTCATTCATTTCCTATTCAAAAAATAAAAAGTGTCCCCTTAAGGTAGATTCTGGGTATGGATTTTAAGAGAAACTTCATTCTTCCTTACAATAAAAGATTATAGATTTCTGGTGTCCAGGGAATAAAACCAAACAACATTTTCCATAGGCCATTAGTTAGCATACATATACAATCCTAGATATGATCACCTCACAAAGTTCAAGATTATTTATCATTTTCATCAAATTCATGGGCATTCTTTAGTAGGATTTTTATACGTAGAACTGGTTTTAAAGGCATATATTCATTTCTCTGTTGAGAAAACAGCTCATTTTTATCAAATATGAGCAATCAGTAATTGAAAGGAATTGCTTTTATTTCTTCCTGAATCTGATAGCAATTTCAATAGTGGTACATGACTCTGCCATTTAAACTACAAAGTTCAGGTTTAATGCTACTCACCATTTATCTGCACTTAAAAAAAATAATGGTATAGCCAAATGATATCCTTTGTGGTTGGAATTAACTTTTTTCTGATCTATTGCTACGTTCCTTAAAAGTGTGAAATATCACTCAGTAAAAATATACTCAAAAATATGAAAAATGACATTTAAGTCGAGAAGAGGCTATCTTGTGCTCTTTCAGAATCTACCGATAACTTTTGCCTTTTAGTCCAACTGAGGGTGTTTCTAAGGCTTTTCTCCTCTTTCTGTTTTCTTCATTCTCTCTTTCTCCCTTTCTCTCTCCCTCCTTTGCTGCCTCCTTCCTTCTCTGCTTCTTCACATTTTCCAAATGCCTCATGCAAATATTATGGGTTTAGTCCCAACTGGCGACTAGGGTACCTCAAGATATGGAATATGGTCAGTGGAAATCTGCCTTAGAGTATCTGAAGTGTGTGTAAAATGCAAGGGTCTTGTTCCACCAGAACTAATGAATCAGTATCCTTGGCCATAGGACCCTGTTAAGTTCACATTTTTACAAAAGTTTGATATGCCTGGTGAAGCTTGAGAGTCACTGCTCTAGACTTTCTTTATGTAAAACTTTAAGCAGTCAGACCCTGCCTGATTTCTGGTTGAATCCTTCTTTTTGCCATAACTAGAACCATTTTACTCTCACTCAAAGATGTGGAAACCACAACCAAGAGGGACACAGATGTACGAGTGCCTTTTTATTCACTAATAAGTGAATAGTGGTCAATGTAACTTTACTTCGTGATTTACTGTATCCTAATTATTTGAAAACAACAACCCAAGTAAACTCTATATGATGCCATATAAACTAGAATCTCTGGGTAGCGAAAACATGGTATTTTTCAGCTGCTGAATGATATCAATATAGACAAAGGTGGTGACTGAACATATGCAGATAAAACATTTGAAATATTACTGCCTTCGGTATCTTCCCTTAAATTCTTGGCTATCCAATCTCCTTATATTCTCACATTTACCTTCTCCATACTCACCCACATCAACTACTTCTCCCCCCACTCAGTAATTGGACCCATAGGATTCTGTAACTGCTGAAAAAAAGCTCAGGACTCTCCAACTGTTGCACTTTTACCAACCATTTACCAATCATTGATGTGAAGAGAAAGCCATAGATATGAATTGGATGGCATTTATGAATGTAACCGGGAAATATTAGAACGATACAGTTTTAAAATCCACATTAAAATTCGAAGACATGTAGAAAATCTGGACTATTGTCCTTGCAGAGATTAAGGTTTTGGATAGTGAGTTACTTTAAAAAAAAATTGCAATAAAGCCACATAAAAACACTCTCCAGGGCTATAACTGGAAAAGCTAAAGCAAATCTAACTCTCAGTTGGAACAAGTGAATCCTGGTCCACCTCACTTTGAAAAAATATATATACATCCAAGTATTCTTAGTAACTGAATTTGAAACTTCTCAGCCTATCACATGTCCCCCTTACCCTGCCTCTTCAGGTGATTATTTTCTAGGAGTGAAATGTGCCTACATTATTACAATAGAAAGAGTAATTGACATATCCTCTCAACCACCATCACCTAATAATAATAAACCACCTTTGTTCACAATGTTAATTAGCAGTTGCTTGATAATTAATATTAACCAATATGTTAGTTTACTAACAAGCCATGAGGTAAGAGAATGTATGTAGATTGTATGTTCCTTTAAAAACTAGTATAGTTGGTTTAACTTCTGGAAAGTAAATTTGTAATATTTATATTTGACATAGAATTATTCATAAATATCCCTAAAAATCAGCTTATCTATCAAAGATAGATAAAAGTCAAAACCATAATACAAGTGACACACACTGGTAGTTTCAGTAACCTTGTGCAAAAACTTCTAAATTAGCAAATACAGAAAAATATATATTTCTTTTCATCTAAGACAGCCTGTTTACTAGATGTATGAACTCAAGCTATTGGCCACAATTGCCTCTACTTTCTGGTCAATACGGCGAACACATTTTTGCTAGGTTGAAACTAAATTTAGGAGACACAGCTGACTGATTGTTGTGCTGGGATCTGATATCATTTCTGTAGACTTGGTAAAGAGAGGGTTACATTTTAAATTTTACTTGACGGTTTCTATACAAATCAGTTTTGAGAGTGCTAATTAATCACAAAATTGATCCTTAATGTGCTGCTCAGATCTTCCTAGTAGTACAGACAGGTTGTATTGTTGGAAGATAGTATCATGTCTAAGACAGCCATAAATATTCAAATACAGTTGGAAACTTGCAGTTCTGAATGATGTAATTTTCTGTTTTAACTCTTCTCCATTTTTACTCCTCTTTCCCCATAAAGACATTAGAAATGTTGCACATTTTTCTGGAATAAATTAAACCCTATTATATCTAAGTACAGGAGAATTTGGACTATCCCCAAAAGGGTGCTAGGTAACTAACATCATCACTGTATAAATCTCCACTACCAACCTAATACATATATTCTTAAATAAAAAAACATGGCTTTATTGAAAAAGTGGTCTCTTTGGTGGCTATGTGTTAACACAGGCACAACATCTTCCATGAGATTCCTTTTTGTTTAAAACCTGAAAATCAATTGGATGCTGCTGAGGTTTCAAATTTGATATTGACTAAAACTTAGTTGAGAATATAAAATCAACTCTATGTACGTCAATTGTCAATTTCTAAAATAGTTTTACTCATAATAGGTGATATCAAACACATGACTGCTTTCTCAAAAAAACATCATTATTCTCTCACCCTCTCTCACTATCTAGTCTTTCATATAGAGAAACAAACCTTAGCTCCTATTAACTATATAATGTAGAAAAAGAATTACTGTTTATTTAATTACTGTCATTACTGTTTTCAAATGTCGGCCCCCCATCATTAGAAATTCTCAAAGTAATGAGCTGCCTTATTATTTGCTTGCAGAGCATTTCACAAAAATATTCTTGCAACCAGATCTTCCTAAACCACAAAATTACCCTCATGAAAGAACAGATGTCAGGCTCATGGGAAAGAAACAGATGTGTTCATAGCTGTCTTTTTTTTAGGGGGTTCTCTCAACTGTGCAGGCCTGGTGCTGTTAAACTAGTCACCTGAAGAGGGAGCCTACCACCCCTTACTTCTCAGACTCCGGAACACATGGCTAGCAGCATAATACAGTTCTCACACATTTTTCTAATCAAAATTGTCAAGCAAGGGTCTTGTGTTTCTAAGATTCTAGCATCTCAGCTCTTTGTCATATTTCATTCACAAAGAGCCATTCCTCTTCCAATGTCAAATTTATACTCATCAAAGTTTTCCTTCCTTCATTCATTTTGAAGCATAAATAATGTCTACTAGCCATATTAAAGGGCATCCTTCCGAGAGGCATATGTATTTCCAAATATCAAAACTCCATGTTTAAGATTTAGGGCAAAGTCTGGAATCAAGCCACCTGAATTTAAACTTGAAAATTTTTAGTTCCCAGCAAGGTTACCTTGATCAAGTTTCTTCATTTTTGTGTCTCAGGCTTTTATCTGTAAGCTTGCAAATATAACAACAGTACCTCTCTCATAGGGATGCAGTCAGGAGTAAACTACTTAGTGTATGTAAAGAACTTAGCGTGGTTCTTGGCACATTATACGGTCAATAAATGTTGGCTATAATTATGCATGCATGAGAACTAAGCACAGTCATTGAGGTTGGAGCATTTTGGAGGCAAGGAAGTATTGATATCTTTCCTAAAGGCACTGAAACAATAGTATATATGTGATAGTATAATACATCGTGATGTTAAGACCTTAAGATGTTAAGAGTAAAAATGAAGAATAAATACAACTGGGGTTATATTTACTTCATACCAAGTCTTTAAAATAAAGCTAAAGATGTCACTTAATATGGAGTAGCATTTACTTTTGACAAATATCATACTGCACTCACAGTCTTACTCTGGAATTAGTACTAGCTAACTGTACCATTAAATTGACAGTCCAATCTGAAATAATTTAAACAAAGTTTCATTAGTTAAACATCATCTACCTACACTTTCTGTTATACTCCCAACAAAAGCTGATGGATTGGCACACGTGATTTTTTTCCCCTCAAAATATAGTTCAGACTCTTTTACTCTATTTTTTCCATCTCCCTTCTCCACAACCCATGTGCCCAGAGTTCCTCTACAAATAACCCCTTTTTACCAGTAGAACTGTTTACTTAGGCCTTTATAGGTGAAAGGGATGCATGTGCCAGAGTTAAAACCGTAGAAGTGGCTTCTGCCTTCAGAGCTGACCAGAAGTGTTTGATTATACCTTGCACTTAAGTTTCAGTTGTATACATAAACACTGCCTTAGTCTACTCAAATTTTTCATGGCATGGTTACAAAATTAATGGCAAAATAATTACATATTGAAGGTAAAGGAAAATTTCAGCGTTTTGGAGAAGGCAAATATCACAAATATTTTTACTAAAAATAAAATATTTTTCATTATTTTTTTCAAGATGCCAAGTAGTGTGAAAATTCAAAAATTAATTGATTCTCATTATGGTTTCCTCCTTTATGTAACTGTTTTGGTAAAATTGCCTCATGATAAATAAAGATTTTGCTTAAGGGAAAGAAATTTGTCATCCATGATGTACATAGATTAAAGACAATGGAAGATCACATTCTAATTTAAAAAGTGACAGTAAATGATAATCTACTAAGTAAATTGCCAATATGTACATCAATTAACTGTCACATCCATGAACTAGGACAAATTTATAATATGTTACTTATATCTCATTTCTAAAATGGAGACAAGTGGTTATTTTTCCTGTCATATTATGCTAGTTAAATAAAGAGTATAATATCGTATTTCTTAAATACTATACTAAGTTTTTGCATTTAAACAAGCCATTCAACAGCCTATTATTGGATTGACAGCTTTATACCAAAGCAAAATGGTTAAATTTTTCCTTTCTGATCATAATTTTTCCATTTGAGACAAATCATTACTCTTCCAATTTTCCTCTCACCACCATCATCAGAATATCAGAAACACCTATGTCAGGTTGTACTTTGAGTTTGAAGAGAAAATTAACTATGTCTGTTACAAGAGACTGATCAATTTCCCTTTATTAATATAAGATGAAGACTCCATGACAACTGACCAAGTTCTCCTCTGCCTGAAGACTTCCAGACCTCATCGTCTAGGTTACTGTGTTATGGTTACCATCCTACTGTGGAGTGCCAGTCCTGTCAGTAACACAACTGACTTACTTAAAGCTAAATCAGAGCAGCAAATTACCTCTGGCATCTTGCATTTTAAATACTTTTGCTTTCAGCTTTAGTCTAAAGCCTGAAGGGAAATGGAAACTCATCGGAAGCCATAACCATCAAATTAGTCCATGTGCAATTCTCCCTTTTCCTCACTCTGATCATGACTGAGGCTTATTGTCTATTAAAGACATTCAGAATAACTTCATTGACACAAGTTCTAGCACATTCACAATGAAATTAACTGAGGAAGTAAATGCCATTACATACTCTTGTACTCAACAGGATTTTATTGTAGACAGAACTTACAAGAAAGAAGCATCACTCTGCTTATCAGAATTCTAAAACCTAAAAGTAAGCAAAGATTTGCTGGTATGAAGGATGATAATGAAGAAGCTTTAGGAATTGTATTATCCATTTTGGAGAAATCTGGATTAAACATAAACTGCAAAGAAAGGCAGGTATATGCCATTGACAGAAATAAAAAGGCACAAGTGAGAATGTTCTGTTTGTAATCCTGAGCCAAAACAATCTGGAGTTAACTTTTTAATAGCTTTTTTATTTTAAAAATGAAATGTGTGTACAAATAGATCATCTAAAAACTACAGAGAGGAAAATAATAGAAAAAATAAAGTTTTCCACCAGCCATCACTCACATTGCTATCTGAATGATTTTTAATTTTAATTACTGAAAGCTGTTCGTTCTTACTAGTTCATATAGGTTATTTAACAAAACAAAAGCTTTCATCTATTGCATACCTTCTATTGATATATGTCACATATTATATTAAGCAATTTGCTTAAATTTATGAATTCTTTCCAGAAATATTTAAAGAGTTACTGTTGTGCTTTTGTGACTGACCTGGTCTGGCTGCTGAGCAGTGAGCAAGGCACAGAGAGTTCCTATACGTACAGAGTTGAAAACCTGAACACTGGAAGCACAAAGTAAACTAGGTTAAGTTAGATATCCTGCCAACTAACTTATCTAGAATCTCTTTTATGTTTAAAATTGTACTATATAATCAATGCATTATTGTAGTGAAACATTTATTTAAATAATACAATGGAATACAAGATAAAGCACTGTCCAAATAGTCACTGTTATTAGTTTGGTGTGTTTCTTTCCTGATACTTCCATGAATTGATTAATAGAAACATATATGTATCTTTATCATTCTTAAACAATCAGAATATGTAATACACACAATTATATGTATTATGTTTTTATTTACTTATAAATATATTGTAGTCCTCTTTCTATATCAGTAAATACAGATGTAGTGAAACATTTATCTGAACAGTGTTCTTTGCCTGAATATAGGATGATAAATAAATTATGTCACACTCATAATTAAATATTTTCAACCACATAGAGAGGTATAAAACTAAAAGTTCAGAAACACACACACATATACATAAACTTCAGTCCACCTGCACTATCCAAAGTTTTATTTGTTCTGTTGGCAATCATTTTAACTTTTACTGTTATTTGTTAAATATTATAAATATTATAGTTGTGTATTTACAATTACATAAACACATACATGCCAATTACTGGAATTACCAACTCATAACCATATCTATTAACTCACCAATACAAAAAATAAGAAATTTAGGAGACAAAACACTATCCCTCTCTTCCTCTCCATCTCCCAACTCTGGATTTTGTTATTTCTTTTATTTTATCACTATTTTCAAAAAATTTCTCGTGGTTGCCATAAGGACTTTAAGATTTATAGACCTTTACTTTTTTCTCTTGATTTGCCAAAATCACACATCATCTATAGATGTCACAGTATAAAGATAAGAAGAAGTAGTCACTGTTCTTTCAAAACTGTACCTTTTCCACCATCTAATATGTGTTATTTTATAATTATTATTTTTATGTTTTCAAGGTTTAAAACATACACTTTTAATTTTGAGATATAATGAAGTCTTCCCTGACTTTACAGTAGGCTAATTAAGAAAACCTAAAAACAGATAAATGGCATTAAGAGTATAAATCATGTACTATATTGAACTATAGAAGGATATACAAACCTATATTGTAACTCAAAGAAGATGTCTAATACTCTTTGGCTGTCCATTTATGTTTATGCTGACTAGTATAGGCAACTGGCATGCATTTCTTTGACAGTCTTATAAGCCTCTATCCCATAGGCCTGTCCTTGAATGTGCCCTCTTACTGAAGCAGGGCAGGCAGACAGACATTGTGGAAGATTCTTCTTTAAGAACAATGTTATGAAGAATTAAGTGAGAGAGTAGCATTGACATATATACACTACCAAATGTAAAATAGATAACTAGTGGGAAGCTGCGGCATAACACAGGGAGATCAGCTTGGTGCTTTGTGACCACCTAGAGGGGTGGGATAGGGAGGGTGGGAGGGAGGTTCAAGAGGGAGGGGATATGGGGATATATATGTACATATAGCTGATTCACTTTGTTATACAGCAGAAACTAACACAACATGGTAAAGCAATTATACTCCAATAAAGATATTAAAAAAAAGAATTAAAATCATTTATATTTCATCTCTTTAGACATTATTTCTCTTTATAAGAGAATAGAGGTTTGGATATAAACGTCCTTGCCTTTTGGAATCTTTAAGGAATCAACCTGATCACATTGTTCACAAGGGTAGGTTATTTACTCTTTTAAATGTATTTTAACTAATCTGTTGATGACACTCATCCTTCCTCCTGCTATAATACATATATATATATCTATACCTTGATTTCTTAATTTTAGAAAAAGTTTCTGAATCTCTGGAATGAAATAGATAATATTTTTATAACAACAATGGGCCACAGAGGAACATTTGAACAGACATAAAATAACTGATAGGCTATAAACTGCAGTAAGAAAAATCAATATAACTAGAAATTTAAAAGTAGCCAACAATTCTCAGAAATTCAAAAACAAAAAAAATCCATATAAATAATGCATTGGGTCAAAGAAGATACCATAGTGGAAATTTCTAAATACATAGAAGAGAACAACAGTCAAATATTACCTGTAAAATATTTGAGATACATCTAAATGTTAATGTTAAATAATTAATAAAATATTTACTAATGTTAAATAAAAAGTAAACTAGGGTTAATAAACTAAGGGTTCTAATAAAAATTATAAAATATAACAAAGTAAAACCCAAACATTAAAAAGGAAGAAAAAATAAACAAAATAAATAACTACTAATAAGGAAAATAAAGAAACAAAACAGTGAGGGTTAATAATATCAAAAATTGGCTCTTTGAAAGATGTATAAAATAAACAAAACTCTGGTAGGATTGATTAAGAAAGTAAGAAAGGAGCACAAACTTTAAAAAATTAAGACTAAAAAGGAGTAGGAGTGATATAACTACTGATACCCTTGAGATTTAGAAATATCATGAGAATAGTGTGAACAACTTGATGCCAAAAAATTTTAAATTTGGATGAAATGGACAATGTTTAGTGTACATGCCCTGTATAACATCTAAGAATTTCAAATATGTAAAATAAGAGAACCCATTTATACATTATGTAGTTCAAGTCCCTAAATAGACAGATAAGAAACTGAGGCCTAGGGAAGAAAATTCAGCTTTTCAATGGGGGGAAAACTATTTTAATTAACTGATTTTATTTACTGTATCAATGGAGTCAAAGAATATTATCAAATGCCTCTTTAACTGTTATCTCTCTCATTCATATCACATGAGAGTATTGTCTCCTAAGGACTAAAATAACAGCCCTTAAAAATATTTTTCCAAGACTCCTACCTGCATGGTGGTCTCTCTGAATACACTGGGTGTGGCCTGTTATTGGTACAAAGCAATAGACTAAAAAACAAACCAAAATAATTTTGCTAGGTCAGAGTTACATATGCCTGAGAGGCAGAAAAAAAAAAAAAAAGAGGCCCAAAGGCATACTTTTTTAGAGTGCAAGAGTACTAACAGGAAGACAGTGTTGTGTTGGTTTTTTTTTAAAGTATAACAATATTGTAAGCTCTTTGAGAGTGTGATATCGTTTTCATAGTATTAGTTATTAGGAAGATGCTTAAAATACTTTATTATTTACTGTCAAACTAGATAAAATACCAAATCCCTTGAATTGGGAAGATTTCATTTCTTTTCTTTCTTTCTTTTTATTTTTTCTTTCCCTGAAGTATTTCAGGCTTCATTGCTGTGCAAAGTGAGACAACAACAACAAAGTGAAATTAAGCCATACAGAAACAGAATATTAACTATACATATTTTTATTAAGTAGAGAAACAATTTGAATTTATACTATGATTTTCTCCAATGTAAAACCTTAGAAGTTTTTACTGTAGACAAAAGCTAGAGAGGCATTTTCAAACTAAGACATGATCCATGATTTCAATTAACTACTGACATTACTAGTGTGCCTTCTATGGTTGTGAAGACGTGAATAAGTGATCTGAGAATCATTTTCAGACCTAGAATGAGTATTTTGCAGGGACATTGTAGTAATGAAAAATCAAAAGCTACCTGTATGAACTATACATGCAATTTATTCCTAATGATGAATAAGGAGTTTCATATAAAAATTTCATTTGGGCTCAGTACTACAGGTTTAAAACTGACATTCCAAATGAAATGAAATCAAATAATGTATGAGTTAGGAATTATCATGGGAACCATCCATGCTGACTCCTTTCGATATTAAAGTTGTATGTTTACAATGAGATAACTAATGATAGAATTCATGACCCATTTTAATCAACAACTGGGATAAATAAGAGTTCAGAAATTGGAAACCTATTCAAATGGCAGTGCTCTCTGAAATATATCAAATCTTAACATTTTACCCAGGCTGTACATGGGTTTGATTACTAGATTATAACTTTAAAACAGAAGGTAACTGTTTTTCCAGACCTTGAAAAAGGTGTCTGAAATTAAACATCCCAGAACAGGAAATGACAAATCATTCTATCCTTCTATTTTGTCTGGTGTATGGATATAGGGAAAATATATGACTCAATCTAAAGCAGAGAAATCTGATGGACCTCATTTTTCTTCACTCATGCTTCTTTTAAATCCAGCACAATGTTGTCCTCTGAGATTTCAAAATGGAAAAGAAAAGGCTGGAAATCTCTTTCCAGGCTCACTATGCAAGTGAAGATGATAACAAGAGGTAACTGCAAAATGAAGTCATTGAAATAGTAAGATATATATGTATGTGTAAATATATATATATACGTGTGTGTGTGTATATATATATATATAAAATACAAAGAGAAATGTTTTTGTACCTAGGGCAATACTGAGATTTAAACAGTTTTTAAAAAAATATTGTTTCTATTATTAGCACTTGGTCATTATTGATTTAATTTTTTTTAAATATGCTTGAGAGAGGGAATAAGGGGATCCTGGAATTCTTGGGCAGTAAAATAAAAAAAAAGTAATATCCTGAAGATACCCAATAGAGCCCAATAAATGGAATCTATTTCAGAGGCCGCAGTCTTTAAGAATTTTATCCCTCTTTTCTCCTTCCAAGGTGGTAACATGATTTTTCGCAATTTTTTTTTTTTTTTGGTACTTGTAGGTCAATTTTCAAAGCTTGTTCAATATTGCCAATTCGCAAAGTATTTATTTCGTGCCCACTTTGTAGGACTGGGAGGTGAGAGAGGAGGAAAATCACTGGGGTGAGTTAAGAAAATTGGAAGTTAACTTGGGTTTTGAAAAATAAATGATAAAATCTCCAAGACGGATATGGGAGGGAGTCTTAAGTTGAGAAGACTGTGTGTTTCAAATCGTGATACTGGGGATGTTTAGGGTATACAGGAGACATCAAGTAGTTTTTTAGGATTTTGATCACGAGTGTGCCAGGCATCAGCAGTCAGTGGGTTCAAGTTGGATCAACAGTAAAATTTGGATCAACCCAAATTACCGTGGCTCTCAGCTTCAGTCTGCTTGACTTAAGGCATTTCCACTCAAGGCCCATCCACTTCAAAGCCTTTGGCAGTTATTCTTACATGTTTCTAGAATGTTAGCCAGTAATTCTTACATGAACTTCTTCTTGTGCTCAAGAATGAGTCTTAAATAAAAACATGAGCCACATGAAAGATCTTGTTTCTTCAGTTTTTTCTGTTTTGCTTTGTTTTTTTTAACTGATGTCCTCGGAAAATGCCAAAAGAATGTTTTCTATATTTCCAAGTTCCCAGCGTCCCCAAAGCCAGAGTAATGTTGGGTTCTGTGTGGTAGAATGGTGACTCCGCGCAATTTGTACTTCCCTGTGAATATGAGCTCTAAAGTTCATTCTATACTGAGTCTCACAAAACCTGTCATGAATTGCATCCGTCAACCTCTGTCTTTCCAGCGATATTTTGGACCTCTTGCCATTTGCCCTACACTCTAGTCTTCTACTACTCCCTGGTCTTCCACTTACAAACCAACTCTCATTTTCTTGGGATTCCCTGTGGAACAGTCTCCATGCATATGCATTTATGCAAATAGATTCCAGGAAGGATCATCAACCTCTCTGTTTTTGCAGAGCTGGTTTTGAATCTAATTTGGACCGAACTGTCATATCGCTGCCACTTTTGCTGGACAATAGCTCCTGGCTACAAGGAAAGTTTTCTGTGACAGAAATATACGTGCTACTTTCTTTTTTTCAACCTCTGGCAAATACAATTACTAAATATCAAGTTTTTTATCTGTGTTCAGACAGTTTTCACCTGAGAGAGATCTGCCTTATATTCCCATTTCAACTATGTGACTTAGACAAAGCTTTTAAACACTCTTTAAAATTCAGTTATGCTCAGTTGGAAGACAGGATTAACACCTCCAAAATACAGGTGGTTTTAAGGAGTAAATGAGATAGCATGAGCAAGTAAATAATGTGTAGTGAAAGAGCTACAAAAATGCTACTCATGTTTGGCAATGTTACTATTACTACTATGGCAACAGCATAAACATGTTGCAACTACACTCCTCAGAAGTGAAGTCTCTGCAACATTAGGAAAGCCTCTTTTTTATTCTATCTACACCAAAATAAGAGGCTGTACACTTGACAAAATACCCGGAGAGGAATGCCTCAAGATCCTGATATTGGACACAGCTGAATAACAGAAGAGAACTAGGATCTTTCCTTCTCTTTGCTGTTGGTGGGAAAAATAAGACCTGGCAATGAAAATTCAGGGAGAGAGAAGATTCTGAACAGCATTACTATTTCATCACAAAGTAACTGATATGATGAGGAAATGTGAAATTAAATGTTTTTTTAAGGGATGATAGTGCTGTGGCAGTGTATGGTCCCCAACCATCAGTGTGGCCGCCATAATAATATAAATTATAAAAGATTTGGCATATTTATTTATAGAGTTGAATTGTAATGTTGCCTTGTCTCTACTGGGAATGATGGGCAATACTCAGAATTATCTAGAATTTCATGTTAAAATTAGTTACAGTATTTCTTGACATTCAAGCCATGTATGTTGAATAATAGAAGTTTGTTAGAAAGTGTTAGTATTGGCAACTCTCTTTGAACAGTCATGGTCATCCTTTACTTTACATATGACAGGCCTCTTGGTGTGTGACTCTTAGGAAAGATTACAAAGTGTGGCACATCTTGGAAGACTACAAGAATGCATTATGTTGCCATAGACACATCTAAAATTAATGTTTCAAATATGTAGGCTTAGTGCAGAAAACTCCTTTGCCAAGTACATCTCAACTTAAAAAAATCAAGACTATTTTGTTATTAGTAGCTTCTAGTTAACTTAACAAAATAGACATTTATTAAACAATGTTTAGAGTATAGTTACTTCTAAAAATTTTAAATATTTTCATGAATATTTTAAGTGATAATTTTATTTTATTTAGACATACACACTTGAATAACAACATGCAAACATCCAGAGGAAACAACTTGAGCAAAGCAAATGTTTTCGTATTAATTGTATTATAATTATTCTTCCAAAGAGTCGACTTTAGTCAGTAACTTGGTACACGAACAGGACTAATTTTAAAATACAAGTTTTTTATATCACCACTTTTATGAACACTATCATCAATTGTTAATGTAACGATCCTAAAAAAATTCATCCACATTTTGGCAAATACTGTTTGTTAAAGCATCTAAAGTGAAAGACTATGTCACATTTCCTTTTTACTCCTTCCTTCTAATAGTGAAAAATGTGATATAGTGCATTAATATTTATAAGACAGGATTGATACACTTTGCTCTACCAAAAAATAATTCTTCATGATTTTGAACAAAACGTTTAGTCTCTTCTGATTTTTGATCTTGTAGTTTGCTCAAACAAGCAAACCAGCCTGGCAAAGATCTGAGCTTTCTTTGTTCGACTCTTCTAGCAACTAGGTATAAGTAGGAAGGTAACAATCTTGCCAAATCTCATCTTGGCAAAACAGTAGTGATACCTTTCTACATGTCTACCTCTATTTCAGGGCTATATGTCTTTCAAGCCCCAGTTCAGTTATCAATTCCTCCACAATGTTTTTCCCAATGAATATCAATTTTAATGGCAATCCATCCCCTGTACTTCCATATATTTTTATCAGTCAATAATTTTGAATTTATCATGCAACTTTCTTCTTGGGCTGTCATTATTATAATAAAAGAATGAATGTAAATATTGATTTGAAAAGAGCTAAAGGAGTTATTCATTATCCTGTAGATAAAAAGTTAGTCCTGGTTATGATATGAGTGAATATTATATACACACAGAAAGTTAGCACAATTTTATACTCACATAACCTACCCTCTTTCTTTATAATATTTATTATTTCCATATATGCTTCAAAGGAAAGGGTCTTCCTGGGCATCCCCCAAAAGAAGTGAAGCCTTCAGTTGGCATTCTTGCACTGTTTCCCTTTTTGTATACTGAAATTGAAGAGTGGTTATGGGGGGACTTCCCTGGTGGTACGGTGTTTAAGAATCCACCTGCCAATGCAGGGGACATGGGTTCGATCCCTGGCCCGGGAAGATCCCACATGCTGTGGAGCAACTAAACCTGTGCGCCACAACGACTGAGCCTGCGTTCTAGAGCCCGCAATCCACAACTACTGAGCCTGCATGCCGCAACTACTGAAGCCCAGGCATCTAGAACCCGTGCTCCACAGCAGGAGAAGCCACCACAATGAGAAGCCCATGCACCGCAACGAAGAGCAGCCCCTGTTTGCTGCAACTAGAGAAAGCCCGTGTGCAGCAACGAAGACCCAATGCAGCAAAAAATAAATAAATAAATTTATAAAAGAAAAAAGAGTGGTTATGGGACATTTAATTTAGGTAGCAGATATAATTTGATTACTTTAAAATGAGTTCCCAAGTAGCTAACATTTTTTAAAAAGCTATACTGGTGTACTTTGCAAAGGAAAATGGATATTTGAATTATTTGAAAAAAGAAAAGAGGTTATTTTCCCTATATTAAAGGTGCATTTTGCTTTAAAAAAAAAAAACTAACATAAAATTCTACAGCATAAAAGTGATAAAATGAGAACCTGGACATTTGAATGGTAAAAAGTTACCTATTTTGTTTTTTCACATTTCTTAAGTGTTTGATCAGTGTTTACAAATAGCATTTATAAATACATTAAAGATATAGTATTTTTACATATAATGAATAAAAATATTTGGGGTGTAATATATCAGTTATATAAAACAAGGTACATCACTATCAAAAGTATATTCATTTTGGTAACTAACTTGTAAAATGACTGTCACAATAATTTTAATTAAAACTCAGAAAAGATACTATCACCATTACTGCTGACCCTGAGTTCCTAACACACTATTGGGTTGATTTATTTTGATGTTTAAAATCGTGAAATTTCTGAAGGCACAGGAAAAATCTGCAGAAAACATGAAGCTTAAACACAATCTGTCTTTGTTAAGTAATGCAAGTTTTAAAGATTGTATCAGTTTATCAAAAGAGGGGGTGTGGGTTCGATCCCTGGCGGGGGGAGCTAAGATCCCACATGCCTCAGGGCCAAAAAACCAAAACATAAAACAGAAGCAATATTGTAACAGATTCAATAAAGACTTTAAAAATGGTCCAAATAAAAAAAAATTTTTTTAAAAAGACATGTATTCAGTACAAAGACTCAGTCAAAATACACTTAGACACATACAAGAAATAGTTGATGTGTCAGTGTATAATTCAATCCATTTGTGAAATTCAGCCACCGAGCACGCTACAGTGTAAATATGAAATTTTCTCGGTGTTAGACTTTTGGGACACTCGGTAGTGTATTTGTTACACTTATTTTAGATTGGATTTAATGTTGGATCTACCACTTTACTTACAAAAGTACTTCCTCTGTAAAAGGGACTGAGTTTGGAAGAAAAAGTTATTAAGGATATTATTTAAAATGTAACCAACGTTGTATAAAATTCAGTTCATACTGTTTCCTGACTTTTCAGATGTGCTGAAACTATTTTATTAGTTCATACTTAAACTTAATTCTTTAAGCCCCAAAAGCATCAGCAATAGGAACATTGAGAGAGAGAAGTATTTCTCCATCTCACAAATAATTGACTACCTGCCAACCTTATTAAGGAAAGGTATCATTTGTTGCTATTCTTTCTGTGGCAGCACCACCATGCTGACAACCTACAGTTAATATCTGGGAAGACATCTAAGGAGTTGACTAATGAAGCAGGTTACATGTGATTGTGGCTGTGTCTTAAAGATAGAACAGTATGCAAGGTGAACAAGATATGGGTATAAAGGTGTGGAAGACTCAGTGTATTTCTCCTAAATTTCTGATCAGCAATTATATTAAAATAGCAATAATATAGGAAGATTGGAAGATCACAAATAAACTCACTTGAGACTAACTGGAAACATCTTTGCATTTATGCTCTATCAGTATCAGCTTGATGAGATTAAAAACAACTCATCAAGTTGTTATTGATAATTTCAAGAACATAAAAGACTTATAATTTAAGCAAGAACATTAAGCTCCACTGGAATAGAAAATCTACAGAGAAAGGAAAGGAAAGGATGTTTCTCATTTGTTTTTACAAAATAAACATGTCACTGATTCACAATTTTACATGAATCTTAATGCAAAAAAACCCCTACAAATATATTAATAACAAATAGAAGTAAATAAGACATTTAATGAATTATGTCATGATCAGATAGGGTTCACCTCAGAAACACAAGGTTAGTTAAATATTAGAAATTCTCTATAATTCACGACAACATGAATTTGATAAAGCTTTAGATTCAGTACCTTTTATTCCTAGGGAACTCTTCCATGGCAGCTTTTCTTTTTCCATTCTAAACAATTATTCACTTTCAGACTCAACTAGGCATTCATAATTCTGTATTCCTTTTTTTTTTTTTTGCGGTACGCGGGCCTCTCACCGCTGTGGCCTCTCCCGCCGCGGAGCACAGTCTCCGGACGTGCAGGCCCAGCGGCCATGGCTCACGGGCCCAGCCGCTCCGCGGCATGTGGGATCCTCCCGGACCGGGGCACGAACCCGTGTCCCCTGCATCGGCAGGCGGACTCCCAACCACTGCGCCACCAGGGAAGCCCTACTTTGTTTTTCATATGCATTTTATTTAAAAAAATTTTTATTGAGTGAAAGATTCTTTAAATTCTGTAGTGCTTTACAGTTTTCAAAAGTTTCATACCCGTGCTTTCGTATAATCCCATAATAACCCTTTTTAAAAAATCCCCTACGCCTATGTTGCCCCTCCCCCCTTCCCTCTCCCCACTGGTAACCACTAGTTTGTTCTCTGTATCTGCGAGTCTGCTTCTTTTTTGTTATATTCACTAGTTTGTTAATTTTTTAGATTCCACATATAAGTGATATCAAACAGTATTTGTCTGTATCTGAAACGACGTCTGCTTTAAAAATGATCTTTTATAGAAGTGAGTTAGTTCCTCCTTTTGGTAAGACAGGAACAATTTAGTTACAGTTGATTCTTAATGCCAGAGCAATTTTGTTGGTTCATCTTTATCACTTTTCTTTTGTCCTCTTTTTTCCCCTTAAACTGAATTTACTTTCGGTTCTTCTGTAAATAAATCTCAAGTTGTTTAAAGAAGGTGGCTTCCCTACGTATAAATCAGAAGTCTGTCATTTCCTTTTTTTAAAAAATAACTCATTTTTTTGAATTAATTTTTTTTATTTTTGGCTGCGTTGGGTCTTCATTGCTGTGTGCGGGCTTTCTCTAGTAGAGGCAAGCGTGGGCTTCTCATTGCAGTGCGTGGGCTTCTCATTGCGGTGGCTTCTCATGTTGCGGAGCACGGGCTTGAGGCGCATGGGCTTCAGTAGTTGTGGCTCGCGGGCTCAGTAGTTGTGGCTCGCAGGCTCTAAGCGTGTGGGCGTCAGTAGTTGTGGCTTGCAGGCTCTAGGCACGTGGGCTCAGTAGTTGTGGTGGCTCGCGGGCTCTAGAGCACAGGCTCAGTAGTTGTGGCGCACAGGCCTAGTTGCTCCGTGGCATATGAGATCTTCCTGGACTAGGGTTCGAACTCACATCCCCTGCACTGGCAGGTGGATTCTTATTTTTTTTTTGTGGTACGCGGGCCTCTCACCGCTGTGGCCTCTCCCGTGGCGGAGCACAGGCTCCGGACGCGCAGGCTCAGCTGCCATGGCTCACGGGCCCAGCTGCTCCGTGGCATGTGGGTTCCTCCCGGACCGGCGCACGAACCCGTGTCCCCTGCATTGGCAGGCAGACCCGCAACCACTGCACCACCAGGGAAGCCCTGGCAGGTGGATTCTTAACCCCTGTGCTACCAGGGGAGTCCTCTTCTGGGGGTCTTCAGTGTCTGTAATTGAGGTCAGTCACATATGTACTGTTTGCTGAGTGACAGACCCCACCCCCACCCCCCAAAATAACTCTTTGCCTAGTGAAAGACCACCCCTGCCCCGAAATAACTGCACACGAGACACCCAGGCTCAGGGGAGCTTCCTGTGGTTCCCATAACCTCCCATGTGTGTTGTCACATCATTGCTGGGGGAATGAAGCGTGTTCTGCAGGACTGCATGGGGAGAAGACCCTCAGCGCTTGCCTCTGGGTCCCATTAGACCTCACCCGATGCATACTTTCTCTTTGTTGGCTTTGCTGTGCCTCCTGTTACTGTAACAAACCATAACCACGAGTATAACCACCTTTGGGTCCAGTGCGTCCCTCTAGTGAATCACCGAGCCTGAGGGTGGTCTGGAGGACCCCCAGCCTAGTAGGGTGAATGGGAGTTTGAGTCAGACTAGAGAGCATGGAGGAGGACATCAATGACATGACCTTCTGTGTCCCCAGAAGAGCCAGGGCTGGAACTCTTTAAGCTTTGAGGAAAGGAAGCTAGTTGGAAATCACTGTTCCTCCAAGGAATATTTATGCCTGTTCCGTGAGTAAGAAAACAAAGGTACTGGAAGGCCACACAGCCAGAACAAGGCAGGCTTGGGCTGTAAGTCCAATGGATGCCTGAGACCAGATTCTTATGCCTTCCCAGTTAGTTACGCTTTCCTGGGTGGCTATGCCCACCACCTATCCAGGTGGTGGGATTCTGGGTCTTGGATGCTAAATCTCAACCTTTCTTGAGCCTGGGGGGTTGACCTGATACATGGCCCTTGCTCTACCTCTGGTGCCAGATCCCAAATCCTCATGGTTTTTAGTGTCTGGGAGTCCTGGGTGAAGGTAGATACATCCAAATGGGCTTCTCTTGGAAGCACAGGGGGTTGGTCAGCACTGGGGAGTTAATTCCATCAGTTCAGTGGTAGAACAGGAGTTGGTGGAGAAAGGTCCACAGCCTCTCCGTCCTTCAGAAGGGCTGTGGTCCCCCAGTGGGTCCCCAGCAAGATGGAGCACCCATTGCTCATAAGAGTAGCCAGCACCCCTAGCACACCTGCTCTTGGAGCTTCTGTTTCCCCTGTATGGCTCTCCCTACTCCCTCATTTCTGCTTCCTGCAATCACATCCCAAAAAATTTACTGGCGTCCGAGTGAGTTCCCATTTCTGTTTTTGAGGGACCCCAATCTAGGACGTGTTTCCCAAAATGTTACGTTCAAGTCCTAACCCTTGGTGAGCTGTGAATGGGACCTTGTTTGGAAATAAGATCTTTGCAGCTGTAATTTGCCAAGTTAAGATGAGGTCATAACACTGTCATATCTACATTATGTGTGTAGTATTGAATACAGCAAATGAGAAATTATGGGATATTCCAGTTAGGCCATATTGTGTCCTTATGGGAATCAAGATTCTTGGAGTAGAAAAGCAGAAAGATGTAATCTAGAAAAAGTTTGGTAAAATCACACAGTACTATATTTGAATTGGAAATACCAGAATAAACTCATGAGGTGACATATACTAAACAAACAAAAGATGAAGCCATAATGGAGTAAGGTGGGTTTTAATCCAAGGATGGTCATCCTTGGAGGAAGAGAAGAGACACAGAGATACACACAGGAGAAGCCATGTGAGGATGGAGATGATGCTTCTACAAGCCAAGGAGGACCGAGGATCTCCAGCAGACACCATGAGCTGGGAGAGAGGCTGGAACAGTCTCCCCTGGAGTCTCCAAGAGGAAAAAACCCTGACAACCCCTTGACTTCAGACTTCTGGTCTCCAGAACCGGTAGAAGCTGAATCTCTTATTTTGAGCCCCCTCACTTACGATAATTTGTTACAGCCAGCCTAGGAGACTAATACAAGTGCCAGTCAAAGGTGAACTATTAAAGCCATGATGTTAAGGAGGGACATTTGTGGCCACTTTTAGGGTTCAGTGGAGAGACTTGGGTCAGTCTTCAAGGCTTGTTTTAAAGGAACAAGAGGGCTTGACGCACCTTCTGTGGAGAATGTTCTCTCCACAGAGGACAGCTCAGGAGAAAATGCAAAATAGCACAGGAATGTTTACCTTAATTCAGCTACATATGGGGTTTCAGTAATAGTTGGATCTTTCTGAATACTGCACTAAAGCAACTTCCTTTAATGAGTGTGTTCAGAGTTGCCAAGGCCGAGAGCTGTAGCAGCTCACATCTTGATGTCGTTGCTAGCTCCATGGTGCTGTGAATGCTTTTGGATAGAAGAGGTCTTGTCAAGAGAGGTTGACATTGAACCTCCCACAGTGTCGTTGGGAATGTAAGTTGGTGCAGCCACTATGGAGAAGAGTATGGAGGTTCCTTAAAAAACTAAAGATAGAGCTACCGTATGATCCAGCAATCCCACTCCTGGGCATGTATCTGAACAAAACTATAATTCAAAAAGATAACATGCACCCCGGTGTTCATAGCAGCACTGGTTACAATAGCCAGGACATGGAAGCAACCTAAATGTCCATCAACAGATGAATGGA
>NC_041214.2:67087555-67090297 GCF_002837175.3 Physeter macrocephalus | reverse complement strand
TCCCGGACCGGGGCACGAACCCGTGTCCCCTGCATCGGCAGGCGGACTCCCAACCACTGCGCCACCAGGGAAGCCCTGTATTCCTTTCTTAAAGAGAGTCCTTTAAATTGTATAAGTTTTAGGCCCCGTGTAAACTGGAAACACTCTAATTTACCATATTAATAGGTAAAAGGAATAAAGTGCCAAATGATATCAAACTGCATTTGATAAAAATTTTAAGTCTATTTTAATAAAACTCTTAGCATATAAGAAATGGATGAGGGCTTCCCTGGTGGCGCAGTGGTTGAGAGTCTGCCTGACGATGCAGGGGACACGGGTTCGTGCCCCGGTCCGGGAAGATCCCACATGCAGCGGAGCGGCTAGGCCCGTGAGCCATGGCCGCTGAGCCTGCGCGTCCGGAGCCTGTGCTCCGCAAAGGGAGAGGCCACAGCAGTGAGAGGCCCGAGTACCGCAAAAAAAAAAAAAAAAAAAGAAAAGATTAAAAGACAAATAGAAGAGTAAAGAGAGTCTAGACATAGACCCAAGTAAATATAAAATTCTTAATGTGTACTTCACAAATTATTTAAAGTTAGTAAGGAAAATATTTATTTCAACCAAAAGAGTAGAGAAATTGGCCATCAAACAGGGATGTGTGTCTTTAACTCATTCTGTATACTAAATTCCAGACAGAGTCAAGAAATAAATATTTTTTTTAAATTCCCACAAAGGAAGTACTAGAAGAAGGTAAGAGTAAACATGCTTCTAATCATTTGGTGAGGAAAATCTAAGCATAACCCAGAAATTATAACACGGTGATTCTTAAGATGAGAACTTGCCCCCCGGGGACCTAACAGGATCACCTTGGGTAATTATTATATGTTATTGCATGTCATCATTAATAAGTATGGTCATTGAGAGATGTCTGGCTATATTGCTAAATGGAAATATATATAAATATACACATATACAGATTTATATGTATAAAATGCAGTTTATATAAAATTTTACATTACCTTAGTATGTAAGGATTAATGCAGTAATGCAAACATTAATGTTTGGAAAGTTGCTCATCAAACTATTTTTACTGGCTATCTATGAGCAGTAAGACTTTAGGGCTTTTTACACCATTATATTTTTTTCTGTATTACTTGAGTTTTCTGCAGAAGTATTACACTTTTATGAAGAAATATGTGTGTGTGTGTGTTTAATTAAAACAAATACATTAATATAGAGAAAACATTATGCTTAGGTAAATATATTTCATTTTAGTATATATGACTCTTACATTTGAGCTCAAATGTACTTGTTATATCAATGAACTATGAACACATCTATTTATCGAATGGAAAATTTTCCATAGTCATGGGATCTGAGAATTGCATCACAGTAGAGGAACATAGAAATCATCTGATTTAATCATCTGTCATAATATTATATATGAAGAGGGAGCCTCAGGTAGTTGAGATGAGTTACCAAAATCCACATTAGAGGCTAACGCCAAAGCAGGGATAATTTCCTAATCAGTACCCTTTTTACTGTATCACACTGTTTGCTTCCCATGTTCCCAACACTGCCCCAAAGTGCTTGACTAAGGACAAGTAATTAGCATTGGCTTAAAGCAGTATTTTAAGACAGCATAGAATTCACACCTAGATCATGCTGAATTACGACTCCTAAGAAGTACTTAACATTTTGCACACCACAGGTTTTGTATTAATAAAATAGTATGAATTTTCTTTTCTTTTTTTAAAAATTTGTTTGCTTATTTATTTATTTTATTTTTGGCTGCGTTGGGTCTTCGTTGTTGCACGCAGGCTTTCTCTAGTGGTGGCGAGTGGGGGCTACCCTTTGTTGTGGTGCGCAGGCTTCTCATTGCGGTGGCTTCTCCTGTTGCGGAGCACGGGCTCTAGGCGTGAGGGTTTCAGTAGTTGTGGCACACGGGCTCAGTAGTTGTGGCTGGTGGGCTCTAGAGCACAGGCTCAACCGTTGTGGTGCACAGGCTTAGCTGGTCCGCGGCATGCGGGACCCTCCTGGACCAGGGTTCGAACCTGTGTCCCTTGCATTGGCAGGCGGATTCTTAACCACTGCGCCACCAGTGAAGTCCAAAACAGTATGAATTTTCAAACAAGCTTCTAGTAACATGAACCCTTCTAATGTTTGTAGGTTGTCGGACATATTCAGATGAAGCAGCCACTGCACTCTGCAGTCTCTTGCTTTGCCTAATTTGTCTTATGGTTTTTTAGATGGCTGAGTGACAACACATGGAGTCAACTAGAGATCGAATTTGTCATTTTTTCCCTTAATGTCTATAAAGTTCAGTAGAGACTTAGAAAAGTGACTAATCAATGTGAACTAAAATTAAGCGCATATTTATCTGGAACCACATATAGAGTAATTCAAACAAAACAATATCAAGTTGAAGGAAAAAATATAACTCTTCCCCCCATGGAAAAAAATGATCTTTTAATTATACGTTACTTACTGTAAAGCTTATATAGTATTTCAAAAAATCATTTGTAGTCCAGGAAGAGTTGATGATAAGCTGTACATAAAATGATTAGAAATATCCTATGTCCCTCCTGAATTTTTAGGAGGTTGTGAACCCTTCAATTGGTTTCTCATCTCATGTGCAACTTGCCACTCACCCACCCTTCCCCAACACACTTTCTTTATGCGTAGAAAACAGCTTTTCTGTTCTTTATGAGTGGTTTAAAAATACATCTATTGCAGGTAATTATAGCTTTTTTTTTTTTTTTTTTTTTT
>NC_041214.2:67035982-67087429 GCF_002837175.3 Physeter macrocephalus | reverse complement strand
GGGCCTCTCACTGTTGTGGCCTCTCCCGTTGTGGAGCACAGGCTCCGGACGTGCAGGCTCAGCGGCCATGGCTCACGGGCCCAGCTGCTCTGTGGCATGTGGGATCTTCCCGGACCAGGGCACGAACCCGCGTCCCCTGCATCGGCAGGCGGACTCTCAACCTCTGCGCCACCAGGGAAGCCCAATTATAGCTAATTTTTAATGTCAGTAGATACTATTTAATTCTATAACAGCTGGAAAATAAAATACTTCACATCTCATTAAAACCCAATAGGAGGTAAAACAATTCACATAAAAATTAAATGAAATATCTATTAAAAATAGAAGAAAAATTAGCTGAGAAAATCAACAAAGTATTCCAAATTGGAAGGTGACTGTGTATACTTCAGTAAATGCAGGCCAATATTCTAGAAGGGCTATTGCTTATTTCACATCTTCCTTTTCTTAGCAGTTCAGGGGAAAATGGCATTGTATATATTTATATAAAATATACACATATATGTATACATAAAAATATATGTAGAAATGTATACATTTATATATTTTAATGCTAAAAGCAATGAAAGAGTAAGATATTTTAGCATTCACAAAGATGACATTTGCAATAGAATTAAAATATATAGCTTTATACAGTTAGTACCTTGTGAGATACATGACTTGAAGGTTTCTAATCGTTAAAATTAATTTGAAAACCAGTGTGAAGACCAGTGGAATTGGGAGTCTGGTGAGCTGACATGGGACTAACTCATGGCTCTGTCCTCTCTAGGGTACAACTTTGGGAAAGACGTGATGTCTCTAAGGTTCTCTGTCTGTCAGAGATTACAACACCTACCTCATAAATGTGAAATGAGGATTCAAGTTACTAATAGCTGATATTGATTTCATGCTTACTGTGTGCCAAGCACTCTTCCAGAATTTTTACCCTTATCAGTTTATTAAACTATCATAACAACATTAGGTATTACAATTACCACTATTTTACAGAAAAGGAAAAAGGGGTTAAGTAACATGCTCAAGGTCTCACAGCTAGTAATTGGAGAATTTATATCTGAGTCCAGGTAATAGTGCTTGAAAAATCATGCCCTGCCATTAACAAGATCGCTGGCATAGAGTAAATGTTCAGTACAGGGAAATTTAATATACTTGTTTGTTACTTACACCTTTCATTAGACTGTAAGCTTCTTGAGAACAGAAAGTTTTTGTTTACTGAATAACTTTTATTCATCTCTTTGACACTATATTCACCTAACCTGTTTCAAATCTTCAATAAATGTTTCTTGACTTATACAAGTACATAGCAGTGAATGTAAGCTTTTCTCCTATTATATTATTGGTTGAATGAACATAATTATTCTTAAGGGGAATAATTAGTATGGTTCACTTTATTATTATTTATAAAAATGTTCACAGGCAGCCACAGCTGTATTTTAGAGAAATACAGGTAGGAAAAGGTGAAAGTGAATGAATTTCATAATATAAAGAAGTTTTATCTTTCTCTCTCCATACTTATAAAATAATTTTATAATGAATATACTTTTTAGGAGTGCCTAAAGTAATACAATAATATAGCTTTTAAAAAACTTCTCTTCAGAATAAACCACTGTCTTTAAAGCTAACATTTCTAATATAGCTGGTAACAGTCATCGTTAGAAACATTTATTTGAAGAATTGAGGACTTGATCAAAATGTCTGTTTTCCCTTTGTGTTTGATTTGCATTTTTTAAGTAATATAAAAACCCTACCATCTTTGAGATGTGAGAAAAATGCATTGAGAGATCTAAGTAATGTATAAAAATCTTTCTGGCAAAAAAAGAGCAAAACAAAGCTATTCATCAGTTGTCATCTCAGAATGCAATCCCAAGATACCTTTTAAACAACCTTCTCATTGCAGTGTGTTTTTTTTAAACAAGAACATATTTAACTGTCTTTTGCAAGTTCATCATTTCAAACAGTTGTTCTTTAAACATTTAATCAGATAAAGGAAAACATGTAAGAGAGTCACCTTTAATATACTTTTTAAGACAACTACTTTGGAATATTTTTAAGCATCAGGGGCAGTTTAACATTTTCCTTTCTTATGCACTCATGGAGCAGTAGGAAAGAAAAAAAATGTTAACTACAAAGGAAGGTTCTAAAATTTTTTTAGACTATTAATGCTTCAGGGAGATATTTATTAGAGTGGTTCTTGATTCATTTAGACATAAGGGCAATGTCTGTCCACCATTCACATGGTTACTAAAAGAAAAGCTTCCATTTAATTTAGTAACTCAGACTCACAGATGGCATAGCTCATGCCCCTCAAGAAAATTACCATCCTTAAGGTGAGTGATATCGGTTTGAGTTCAGTGATACTAAGACGTGGAAAGGGAGTATCAGTTAGGTGTAATACTGTGGGCACACATAGTTCATGTTACCCTCGAGCAAATGAGTTAATCTTCCCGTCTTAATTTCCTCCTCAGTAAAATATCATCATTCTCTCCCCAGCAGGATTCTCTCTGGTTCAATTCATTTGTAGAAATGGGAGGGGATGGCACACAGTGAAATCAGATTCCCCATCTTTCCAGGTCAGAGTCATGGTTGTAGCATCCAGAGAATTAAGAAACTGGCAGTTTTGGTGGGATCTGAATGAGGATTTCCCCAGCGTGGGTCCATCCTATCCTCCCCCCATCTTCTCTCATCCCAGACACTCCAGGTAATCTCCAGATCTGTTTCTAACTTCCATTCTAAATTGCTTAGAAATGTCCCTGAAATACCAGGGCCAGTTTACCTTATATGAAAGCACTGAGCCCTGGGTCTCCTGTTATCTGCTGAGAGTGTACCCTAGTAAGCCAGAGGATCTAACAGAGTGCGGGCAGGTTTTTCTGTTCAATGAGGCTTCATTCAGTAACACTGGATGGAGTCCTGAGTGGAGGATTTATAAATATGCATCTTAGATAAGATGGCTCATTCATTCATTCCTACTAATATTTTCAAACTAATATTTTCAAATATCTATTACATTCTAGGAGCTGTACTTGTACCTGGGACACAAACTAGTAAAGCATAGCTCTTGCCTATCAAGAAAATTACCATCCTAGTGGTGAGTGATAAATAGATGACTAAACAAATGGTTATAGGACAAAAAGTTGAATACTATGATATCAAAACATTTTAAATTAAAATTTAAAATGAGAGTAAAGAGAACTAGATTCAGCCCTATTTTTTCTTCTAATACCTCACCTCAATTTTTAACCTATAAAGAAAGAGTTGGACTAGATACTATTTAAATCCCTTTCATTTTTAACATTCTTTTTTCCCTATTAAGTTGCTCCTGGATTAATTCCTATATCCCTATCTATCTATCTATCTATCTATCTATCATGAATATTACTGAATCCTAAAGAAATATTTGAAAATAGTAATTTTTTTAACAATATAAATTTCTCATTATAATTCCAGGGTGTGTGTGTGTGTCTGTGTGTTTGTGTGTGTCTGTGTGTGTGTCTATGTGTGTGTGTATATTGTTTTATTTTGTTTCTTTGCTTTTGTTTATAGAAGATCATTAGCCTAGATGTTCTATAGTAGAAAGTGGATAGGATTTGGCCTTACAACTCACAGCACACCAGCCATATACTGAAGGTCCAATAAAGCATGCCCTATTATGTATTGATACTGTAATAAAATTGCAGGGTTTGCCCATTAAGGCCCAGACTCATTTTACACGACTATCTCAAAATTATATTTGTTCTACCATAAATAATGATATAAGTCTGTTAATATATTAGAATTTGTTCAACTAACATCAGCAGCATGGTGGGAGTATGGAATTAACAAAATGAAGAGTGAGGTACCTTTATGGAAATCACTTTATTTTAAGATCACTGAGAAACTCCTTTTCACATAATCCAGTGGCTTTTTCCCCAAACCCTTTTCCTCCTTAGAGATACCATCTTAAATGCATGGTATTTTGCCAGTTCAAAGAATTTCCACAGATCATAAGATAATGTATTTATTCTTATGTCATAATCTTCTTTGCTTTATAACGGTTGGTCATTTTAAACTACTAAACTGTGAACTCCTTGAACTTGGCAGCAACTCTGTGTTTTTGTTTTTGTTTTTTCTGGTATAGTGTGTAAACCAAACTAGACACTCAATATAAGTTGTCAAATGAGTGCAAATGTTGAATAATCATGCCAAATAAGTTTAGAACTATGCTTACTCTGTTAATATCTATAATGAAACAATGAAAAACATTATTATTCACTGTTCCTTCCTTCCAATATCTACAGCCTAACTCAAGAAATTTAAATGTAAAAGCAGATGAAACAAATTGAAAACTTTTCTTACTCTGCTGTTAAATTTACAGAAAAGGTAATACCTCAGCCCCTCCCTCGTGTTTCAAGAACTTGTTGCATCAAATTTGCATCCCCTTAACAAAGTATTATTCTCCACAGTTTTTGTTTTCATATTTAATTTTTCCTTAGAAATGTTTTCATATTTAATTTTCCTTAGGACCACCGCTCCAAACATATCTACCCACATGCAACCAAACCCACACACTCCATCAATACATGAAAACAAAATAAATACAGCACTTCCCTCCACTCTACTTTCCCCTCATAACACCCCCTCTGTCTTACTTTCCTTCATTATCAGAGGTCTTGATAGAGCAATCTAAAAGGGCTACCTCCCCCCCACCTCAACCCCAGCTAAACATAGGTTCCTTAACCATTTGCCATTTGAATTCTGGCCCTATCATTCTATAAGAACAATGTTCCCCAATGTCACGCATGACCACCAAAGTCACGAGCATTTCTCCATTGCCTTCTTGGAGAACTAACCATTCCTTTTCATCCTTTGGATCTCCTTTCACTTCTGTGTTTTTTCTTACTTATGCTGATCCATCTTCTTCGTTGTGATTTCTTCTATGTAGAAATTACCCAAGATTTCTACCTTCAACACATTGTGCTATCCAATATTTCTCCTTTAGTCATTTCATTTGCACCCAAGACTTCACCTATGCCCTCTATGGATACCATCCAAATGTCCATCTCCAACAACAGGTCCCTCCAGACCTACAGATCAGTGTTTGCTATGGCTCACTGGGCATCTCCACCTTGCTACCTCACTACAAACTTAAATCAGCAAACATGTAAAAGACTGAACTCATCTTCCATCCCCCGGAAAACTTTCTCTTATCCCATGTAGTTTGTGAATGTCAAAACAATTCTCCAATTTCATCTACTTTAGGTACTAGATTCAAAATTTTTCTAAAGCTGCCTTAACGGATAAATATACTCTCACTTAAGAGGGGTGGGATGAAGTCATACCAGATGATCTATATTTGGGAAAACGTATACACTGGAAATAATGATCCATTTACAATAACACAACAAACAATTTTACCACATTTGACTGGTACTTGATTTGGGATATATAGATGTGGAACAGATATAAAGATAGTTAATTTTGTAGAGTGTTTAAATTTTTCCAAAAACTTTAGATTTGCTTAGACATTGAGAAAAATAGTAGGAATAATTACTATAAAGCTAGTAGCTTCTATGCTCACAGTGCAAAATCATCTGTGTGTTTTAATTCTTAGAGTGGGGTGACAGCTATAATATTCACAGAGATGCTGGAAGAAATGAAGTTGTACAGGTAAGTTGAAGTCAGGTTGTGAGAGTATTAAAAACTGGGTAGGGAATATCAAAAATATAGTTTCACCTTTGACTCCTCATTCCTGCATCCATTATGAGGTGTCCTACAATGTCTCTCACAAACAACAACAACAAATCCTCTTTCTTTCCATGTTCACATTTATAGTGCAACCCTCCTTGCTGTGTAGGTATGTGATATCCTCTTTATAGTCTCCAACCATTATATACATACTTATTATCTCTATTATTTTCTTAATCACAGTCCAGGCATATCTTTTTAACTCAAAAACCATCACTAAATTTCCAATCTTAATCTGTCAAATTAAGTATAAAATATACTCTTACCCAGGTTTTCATTTGTAAAACAGCACAGTAGTTAGGCTGGAATCTCTGCCTCAGGTTGTCTCTGGGTTCCAGTGTCCACAGAAACCACTTACTAGCAGTGTAAATATTTCAAGTTATATTTTTCTGTGCCTCATTTGCTTTATCAGTTAAGAGGGAACAACAATAACATGCCTATTAGGTACATCTGTAATAACACATTTACTCTCTGTCACAATTGTTTGGGTGATTTAAGCATTATCCGCATAGCCTAAAACATTTGTTAAGAGGGTAGATCTCATGTTAAATCATCTTATCACCATAAAAAAAAGCACACATTAGCTTTTAGAGCCCCTCAGAGGGTCTTCAGGGCCTCATCATGCTGATGACTTGACCTAGCTCAACACTGGGTAAAAACTCACTGTTTAAAAATATGACAATTGTATATAACAGGTAAACACTCTAAATTCAAGTTTCACTTGAAACTAAAAAAAATAACAAAATGACAGGGCAATAGCTATTGTGTTACATGATTTAAGTTCAATGATTTAAGAAAAGGTTGACGGATTTTTTTCTTTTACTCACATTAACCAAAGGTGAAATAAATTACTGGCTTGTATCCTAATCTCTAAAGAAAAAGTAGTCATCTAATTCAAGGAGTTAAACAGTAGTGTGAGCGTCTAATTTTCTCTTCAAACTTTCATTCTTGATAATATAAAATTAAACCGAGAAAACCTATTTCCTGCATAAAAATAATTCATACACTCTAACATCTTGAACTGGATGAATATATGCAGAAGAAAACTATAGCTCAATGTCAGTAAGACTTTTCATGTGAAGCATCAGTCAACCTCGACTGCTTGCACATCATATTTTTATTCGCACTCTCAGGATTCCAAACATAGAGACAATTTCACTCTATGAGTATAGAATCCATTGCCTCAGCAATCGTAAGTCCCAATTTTTTATTCTCTCTCTAAGCAATTCAGAAGTTCTTGGAAATATTCTGAAACTCTACCAACATCATTATCTACTTTTTTTTTTAACAAGTTCCATAGAAAAGCAGCAATGAATCATTCATTCATTCAACAAATATTTCTTGAAAGGCTCTTTGTGACAGGCAGGGATTTAGGGCTGGGAATCCAGCATTGAATCAGGCAGACAAATCCCCAGTTCATATTAAACATACATTCTAGTGGAATGACTTTAAGACTAGGGTTGGCAAAAGTTATTTATCATACTAAAGAAGAACTTAACTTCTCAAGGTATACAAAATTACTAAGAAAATTTTCACTTGATAAATGTGATAACCTTAATCAGTAATTGAACAAACCATAATGTAAAGGCTAAAAGTTAACTTTCAAAATAAAATATGTCATAAATCTGCAGTTGGTCGAACAAAATCTGATACACTTAAAGTATCCAAAATATGATAAATGTAAATTATCCAAAATTAGGGGGTCATACTTATTTTACAAGGCTATAAATTTGGCCAAATCTGATGATAAAACAGATACAAATAAAACGTTCTTATATAGCCGGTTACCGAGATATGTCTTTCAATTTTTCCTTGTCAAAATAGCAAGTTGACCAGGTGGTATGCAATTTCACACTAAACAAAATTCTCAGGTTAACCAGGCACAATGTAAAAGAACAAGCCTTGACTAGTTCTTGACTTGGGGATCAAAAAATCTGGTTCTAGACTCAGTTCTTCCATTACTTCCTGTCACTTACCTGCACAGCACTATTTCCTATTCTGTCCAATCAAAGTAAGACTAGTTATTTTTTTTTCAACTGTAAGTGTGCCATTTGTAAAATTTCAAAAACACAAGTTTTCAGTGAAGCACTATTCACAAGAGCCAAGTTATGGAAGCCACCAAAATGTCCATCAACAGGTAAATGGATAAAGAAAGTGTGGTATATACATTTAATAGAATATTATTCAGCCTTAAAAAAAGAAAATAAATCCTATCATTTATGACAATACAGATGAACCTGGAGGACTTTACGTCAAGTGAAATAAATCAATCACAGAAGAACAACTACTATATGATTCCACTTATATGAAATACCTAAAAGAGACAAACTCAGAAAAAGAGAACAGAATGGTATCACCAGGGACTGGGGGAAGAGGAGGATGGGGAGTTGTTTCAATTGGTATAAAGTTTCACTTATGCAAGATGAATTAGTTTTAGATATCTGTGGTACAGTGTAGTGTCTATAGTCAACAATAGTATATTATGCAATTAAAATTTTTTTAAGAGGATAGTCTTATATTAAGAGTTCTTACCACAAACAACAATAATAAAGAGAGACAAGGAAACTTTTGGAGGTGATGGCTTGATACCTTGACTGATACCTTGGTTGTGGTGATGGTTTTGTGGGTACATGCATATGTCCAAACTCAATGAATTCTCTACATTAAATATGCCCAGTTTTTAGTAGATCGATTACACCTCAATAAAGCTCCTTCAAAAATACAAGTTGATTATTTAATGACTTGAAATTATATAAAAATTTCAGGATTACCCATTGTCTAGAGTTGCATAGTCTCCACCCCTTCCCACTGACCTCCTCTGCACAGAACTTAATAGCCACACACATACATTTTGGCTAGTTATTGTTTTATTTATTTACTTATTTTTGATTTACCACAGTTAAAAAGAAAAATAACTTAAATGTATACTACTAAATATGCTAAATACTCTTCAGTAGAAAGAGTTAATTAGCACTTTAATATACGGATACAAATGAGAACATACAATGCATTTGAATTTGAATGTTCAGTGTGTCACTGAGTTTGCACTTCCATGCTAAGACTCATACCCAGCGTCTACCTCAGATGACAGCTATTCCTTTTGCTCAACATATTGTACATTAATGAATATCATTATGGAACAAAAGGCTTTTCAGAGTCTTCAGATATGTTTACAACAGACATTCTTTTAAAATTCAGGTTGTCTCATAAAGAAGGGAGACTTGTCTATGTTTACTGTCCTAAAGCAGATTTTCCTTTATTCTATAGTTTCTATGATGAGTACATTTAAATATAGATAAACACATTTAAATGTTAATAGAAATGTTACCCTAAAGTATATGTATGGTTTTATTTAATTTTATATGCATTAAGAACTTAAAAAAAAACCTCATTTTTGTCTTGAAGGCAAGGAGGGGAATTAAGAATGAAAATGGAGTACGCTTAATTTCCTATTTCTTATCATTTTCATGCATAGTTTGGGGAAAAAGAAGAAAACTGTTTCTTCAACATACAATTTTAAAATTATTTAGTCCATTGTGTTAACATGTAAAAGGGATGCAAAAGTTCCAAAGGAGATATTAACATCTATTATGTAAGTATATTTTAGATGATTTTCATAACACATATTACAGTGATTTTCAAAAATGACTACCATGTTACCTAGTAGATCAATATAGGGGCCTTGAGATCAATTTAGCAAGTAATTATATATTCAAGATCCCCTTCCCCATGTGAGCATTATCATTTTGTTGACAGCCTTAGAAAAAAATCCCAACCAGAAATGCTCATTTTAACTTGAAGTTATAGAAAATGTTATATTGTTCTAACTTTTGATGCCACTAATGGATTGTACCACACTGTCTGAATAGAAAAATTATGATACAGGCATAGTAATAGGGGTCTGAAAACTCTTCTTTTCCAGTAATAGAGTCTCAAAAGTCTAGAAAGTTCTTTCATGAATCATAATACCACATTAAAATAGGAAATTAACAAAGTTAGTTAAATTTAAATTGCCTGGAAGAAGTTGCTAAAGAAAATTCCATGAAACCACAATTATTTTCCCAAGTTTATATTGTTTCATCAGTGAGAATATGTTGTCAGGACTTTACATTTTTTTCTTTTAAAAATAAATTTATAAAATCCTCCAACTTGTATATACAGTAAGGTCTATAAATGAATAAACTATCATTAATATTGTTTTTACTGGTATTATGATTATTACTACTATAGTATTAGTTGTAGTAATAATAGAAACAGCAGTTGTAGTAATGTGGTGGTAACCTCGAAGAACAGTTAACTTCATAGTATGAATAACACTTCAAAATTCCAATATATGTCTTTCTTACAATAACATTATAGGACTCTTAAGTCATTATAGAATTGTCATAATGGTTGAGATGATATATTAGGCATTATAAAGTTAGGACTGTACTTCAAAACATTCTAGTGTCTTTAATATCCCCTATAGTCATGGTGGTGTAGATTTATATTACAGATTTATCTTAACCATTTTGAATTTACGTTTTATCCTGAGTGAGGATGCCTGGTTGCAAGTTCCAGCTCTGGCATGCAAACCTATCAGTAGTGCCATCCTTACTAACATCACTGAGCCTCACACGTCCCACATACAAACTGGAATTATTAATACGTGCCTTGCCAACTTTACAGAGATCTTATGAGGATCAAATGAGAAAAGAACTGTGAAAACAATTCATAAATGTCAAAGTGATATGTAAATCTATTATTTTTCTAACTTCCTTTAGTCTATGGAGCTATATACATTCTCTAATTCTAAGTTTCTCATTTTCAAGGTGAGAAAGACAGATGACCACTTCTTTTTTTCTTCCCGGAAGGAAACATCTAGTATTCTTGGATTGTGACTCATGACTGTAATTCAATATTAAAAATTCTTTATGTATCTGTAGTAGCCAAATGCTGTTTTAAATCATCTTGGAGATAGAGAAGACATAGATAAAAGAATGTGTGTGTGTACATGCAATATTGACTATATTATTATCTATATTAATTGCATATAATAATAACATGTATATTGTTCAATATATACTACATCTCTATTAAAATGAATAACCCACTGACTCAGATTATTGACAATGAAATGTGTTCCCAACGAAAACATTTGGGCCTAAGTTTTACTGTTGCAAATTTAAATGATCACTCCAGAAAGAAAATTTTATTGACTATCAGTTGCAAACTAAACAGATCTTTTATTGAGAAGCGCTCCCCTTTTTGTAAATAATACATGCCTAACACTAGCACAGCCTGCTTTGTGTTCTAGAAAATTATATTTTATTTTTTCCTAAATTTTAAAAAAGCTAAATATCAAAACATATTTTTAAAAATAGTTGGGTTCCATTTGTTACATGATTGAATTTCTTCGATATTTCCCAGCTCTATGGTGTCATCATACTTTTAAAAAAATAATAAAGCAACCATGTGTTCTAAATAGATGGATAATGCCACACTATTTTGTTGGAAGGAACATAGAAATGAGATTCATATTATAAGAGCTATATATTTTCAAGAGGCTCATTTCATAAATAACTTGCCTGTTGTGCATTACAGATGATGCTGTAGGCATATCAAGCACTAACTTATTGTTTATTATAGACCCATTTTGTCATTTTGATGGTACAGATTCAAGTATGGCAATCTTCTTTCCTCTCTCTGCTTCACTGGCTACATGACTTCCCTTGGCTAAAACCATACGGAAACATACACTTGAATATCATAAGTTATGACAGCCTGGGAGCTGAATGGGAATCCTATTAACTGACCTATGAAATTAGAGAATTATAAATCTTGATGAGACAGGTTGGGCTGTATGCATAGCTTACTATATTAAATAGGTATCTCTTTAACATGCTCAGATAAGTCCAAGTAAAAATAAAAGCATAGCTTAAACACATGGAAACATATTGATAAACTGATTGAATATATATATTCATATACATACATACATATATATTATATATATACATTCACATATATAATACATATATGTACATACACCAACTCCAGTTATTCTATAACCTGCTAAAACTCATCTTGAAAATAATATTATGGCCAATCAGCAGGGCATCTTGGGATCAATTACCTATTTGCTGTAGATAAGAAGAAAACATCACAGATGATTTTTAAAACCGTTAGATATATGACTACGCTCAAGGCCAAGTATTAAAGAAGACGGGCTGCATGTTAACTGTTAGAATACACGAGGGCAGAAGAAAAACATAAAAATCTGAATGAAACAGATTTGAGAAAACAAATCAGGTAAACCCTACAAAAGAATCCAAACCCTGAAAGTCATGATTATTTGGATTATGTAAAACCACTAATTTTCCCAGTTTTTCTTTCTCGCTGGACCTCTCCCCTAAACTCCAGACTTGCATATCCAATTACCAAGTAGAAACCTCCACTTTGATACCTAATAGGCATTTCCAATTCGATATCCAGACCTGAGCTCCTGCCGCACCACTGCAAAGTTGTTCTTCCCACCATCTTCTCAGGATAAGGAAGCTCCCTCTTGCTGTGGCTAAGGACAAAAACTTTAGAACCATTCTTGACTTTTTAAGTCCATCCTTCAAATCCTATCAGCTCTATCTTCAAAACACTCAGAATCCAGCCACTTCTAACCACCTCTACACTTACCACTTTGGTCTGAGCTACCATCATATTTTGCCTGGATAATCATGGTAGCCTCCCACCTAATTGCCCTTCATACACTCTTGCTCGCCTCCAACCTATTCTCAACACAGAAGCCAAAAAGATCACAGTTAAAAAGTAATTCAGGTCATGGTATTACTGCTCAAAACCATTCAAAGCCTTTCCATATTACTCAGGGAAAGAAAAAAAAGAAGCCACATTCCCTCCAAAGGCAACTCTGCATCATCTGCAGAGTCCCCAGGGCCTATCTGACTTATCTGTAGGCTGAGTTGCTGTTCCTTGAATACACATAGTCCCTCTCTCAGCTCAGTTCCTTTGCTTTTTGCTTTTCCCTCTGCTTAAAACCCTCTTCTCCAGATATCTATTGGTACAGACTCTCAGTCAGGTCTTTATTCAAAGCCTTCTCTGGCAACCCTATTAAAATTCACTACTCCTTTTTCAAATTTCCCATCTACCTTCTATGATGTGTTTTTCTCCTCAGCACCTATCACTATCATAACATACTCCTGTATTTTACTTATTCATTTTGTTTATTGCTTTTCTCTTCTCACTTGAATATAAGGCACAAGGAAGAGAATTTTTTCTCTTGTTTGCTGTTGTGTCCCCAGTATTAAAACAGCATCTAGCATGGTAGAGTAGTCTGTGAATATTAGTTGGATGAAAGTTGAAGAACTCTTACTACCTGGAATCACCTGTCTTTATCACATAAAAAGAGATCCCTATTTCTGGACATACACCCTCAGCCTAGTTATTTAAATCTCCTAAGCTTCTGAAGGGCCTTTAAAATAGTTTAAGTCCTGAAAAACATGACAGAATTCACACTACAGAAAGAAATCTGCAATGTCAAAATTAATGTGTTTAAATAAGTGTCTACATAACATGACAGCAACACAAATCATGCCATTATATATATACATATATATATAATGAAGAAGCTTCAATCATAGGAATGATTTTAGCGAACTCACAATTATGAAAACTATAAAACGTCCTTTAATTTTGTTTTCTTTAGATAAGCAAAATGTTAATGTGCGAAATGGTACAATTTTGTCTGATATTTTTGTGGGGACCACAAAAATAAAATGGCTTAAGGTGCTGTCCCTTTGCTGTCCATGCCTCCAAATTCTCGGCACAGTCAGATATATATTTACAATTCCCTTCCTCTCATTTTCAGCTCTAATAATAATGTACAGCTTAACATTCCCTGCATGTGCTGACCCTCAACTGTTCTGGGCCAGCTGATTCATATTCATTCTTTAAAATCCAGCTCAGGCACCCTTTCTCCCCAAGCAGTTTTTCTCATTGATCCCTGCCCTGCTGTAAGATAATAGGTCCAATTTGGTGCCCCTAAATAGCATAAGCTTATTTACATTGCTTCACTAGAATGCTCATCTCATTAAACAGACCCTATGTAATCTACATTTTGCCTCCCTCTCCAAATTCAATCCCTATCACACTACTCCTGATATGTTGTGCTCTAGCGCCACTGGTCTGTTTTCTCTAGTCTAACTAATCACAATTTAAGAAACTTGGTCCTTCCTGGTCTTTCCCCATAATGCTGTGTCCCTCCATCTTGGAATGGATGGCCCCTCAGGTCTCAGCAGGAAGGGCCCCAACCTTAGGCAGTCTTTTCTGATCACCTAATCTAAAGTAGATTTTTTAGCTTCATCTCTGAGCATCATAATGTTTTACTTTTCCTTGCAGTACTTACTACTCTCTGATATAACTTTTTTGCTTTTTTTATATTTCCTATATACTTTCCTTACCCTCATGTAGAATATAATCACTATGAACCAGAAACTTCGTCCTGATCCCTATTATAGGACCTGGCACCTAACTGGTGATAAATAAATACTTGTTGAATAAGTGAGAGAACTCATAATGTATAAGTTTAAGTATCTTTTTCACAAATCAGTAAGCTTCTTAAGAGCAGAAAGATTATGTTTCACTCCTCTTTGTATCCCCAATATCTAGCTTAGGATAAATTAACCATTTAATTATTGTTTTTCAAATGAATGAATCATTATCAATATCTTCACCAGAAGCCCTTATTTTCAAAACACTGCAAACTGGCTTTTTAAGGAAAAGTATTCAGACAGAACCTTAGAATGAATCTCTGAGAAATCAGACACACAATGTTTAAGTGTTGCCTTAAATGACTAAAGCATCAAGGCTGAAATAGTAATAACACGTTCTATTGCTTCCCTATGTGTACAGGCCCTCTTGCAGTTAGTTGGAGGCATATCACTTGTTGTGGCCAACGCCATCAGTTGCTTTGAACTGAGGCAATGAAAGCCTATGTGAAATTCTGTGATCTTCCTCTGCCTCAGGAAATGAGGCCATGTATTGCGATGGCAGAGACACAGGTCAAAATCAAGACAATTTGAGTTATAGAAATGTCACACAGAGGACAGATGATCAAGAGAGTTGCCTGTATCTCCAAAAGAATTTGAGTGAGCAAGAAAAAAACATATTGTCATATTAAGCCGCGGATATTTTGTTTTTATTGCTGCAGCAAAACTTAGCCTATTCTGACTAACGGAGAAACATCTTCCTATTTAAACATACACACACACACACACACACACACACACACACACACACAGTCAATAGTCAATGCACTCTTTGTTATAAAAAACACTCTGGAATTAAATTGCATAAATTTGTCAGCTTCTTGAATAAGTATGTCTCATGGGTGCAACTACATAAGTAAAGTAGGAGATGAGTGTCCATTTTAACTGAGGTGGCTTAACCTTGCTTATTTCCATCAGAGCCTTGACTCAAAATGCACTGTAATTTGCTCTACAACATGAAGCAAAATCACAATTTAGGATTAGGCTCCTTCTTAGCTATCTGAGAGAAAATATCTTAGAGTAGAAGATGAGTAATATTTCACCTGGGAAACCTCAAGTATTTTAGAATCTGAAATAACAGGACCAATCAAATAATTTGATAATTTGAATAATCAAAAGGAAGCATATGGTGATTTCAATTTTATCATTCCTTTGATCTAATCCTCTTAGATCTACTTCTCATTAGTGGAAAAGAGCATATCAAGCACCATGTAGGTAAAGATCATGTTACATGGAGATGAGCATCCAACAAATTTGGCCGGAAAGTTCTCGAGTTTGGAGAGCAGGGTGTAAACACCAATTATTTTTTGACTAATAAGAGGCCTTATATTTGGGGGAAATAGGAAAGAAAGGAAAATATTAAATAATAGAATACATTTTACTGATATTAGCCACTACAAATATAGCAAGCCAAGCAAAGGATATACAAAGCACAATCAAGTTGAAAGTTTTGAAAAATGACATATGCTTATGTTTTTTTTCCACCATGAAATAGGAAAAAGGATCTTTGTAAGTGCTCATTATCATAATGGCATTTGCAAATAAGTGAAAAATAAATGAAAATCATACTTCCAACATTTTAAAACATCCTTTAAAAAAGTTTTTTTTTTTTTTGCTAAAAAGCTTTCTCAATCCCGTTTAGCAGAGTATCATAATCTGAAATGTAATAAAGCCTAATTTGAATTCTTATGAAGTGAATGAAATGAGGAATATTTTTAAAATAGAGATCTTAATTCCTCCACTCTTGCATTTGTTCATTGGCTGCCACAGTTTTCTGTGCTCTTCTCTTGGGAACAGTTTGAGGAGGATTAAGTGGATTTTTCCTTCTTTAGGCTGTGAGATTGTTGGATGGAGTTTTTATATACTCACAAATCTGAAAGAGCCCATATAAAATTTTTAATCTGTTTTAAGAATATCATGGTGTTCAATGTTAGACAATGAGAGATATTTCTAGTTACTTATATTAGATATATTGAAACTACTACCAATGATCAATAAGAGAAAAATCCTCAAACCATAATATCTGTACATAATGTCACTGAATCATACTCCTTATGATAAGGAACATTTAAACTTAGATCAGTAGTCTTCATAATGGTAAGTGCTTGCCCAAGGGAGTCACGATGTGATTCAAAGGAGTGGAAGAAGAAAATAGCAAAACATATATTTATATTTATCTACCATAAAGAAAAAAAGAAATCTAACTTTTCTAATATACAAAATGACACTGAAGCCTTCCTTGGGTATGTAAATCAAACACACCATTTATGTGCACATGTCACATATACATGTCATATACAGTGCATGACGACTCCTGAGGGCAGGGAGGACATTGCCTAGCAGCCTTTTATGTCCTTGTTAATTTCGTTGTTCTAAGGCATACTGCACATTACATGAGCCCAGTTAGGTAGATTTATTGTTTATGTTATCTAATTTTAACAAAACTAGCACTCACGGGGAGCAAGTGGCTTCAAAGGATTCCTGCAATAAACCCACAGATTGAAGGTGTTACAAGTAACAATAAGACACAAAATGACACTTTTATTTTTCTGTTAAGAGTGAGCTTGTAGCCAACTACATTCCAAGGCAGAAACCATGACAGTCTAATCCTATCTAACAAGAATTCAGCCTTCAGAGTTATCAAGACATTATATGGATTTAAATATACTATGATTAGTAATGAACTGCTCCATAAATGTACTTTGGTGTCTTTGTGAATCATCTTTTTCAACCCTAACTGCCATTAAAACCAAACATTAGACTGATCTTAGAAACAGTCTTCTGAATATCTGGATGACAAAACATGAAACTAATATCTTAAACATAGCAATGCTTTTTAAGCACATGGCTTTAAATGTGCTTAAAAATGAGTAAGATAGTTCTATTTTTAGTTTTTTAAGGAACCTCCATACTGTTCTCCATAGTGGCTATAGCCATTTACATTCCCACCAACAGTGCAAGAGGGTTCCCTTCTCTCCACACCCTCTCCAGCATTTATTGTTTGTAGATTTTCTGATGGCTATTCTGACTGGTGTGAGGTGAGGATAAGCTGGGATGAAGTGAGAGAGTGGCATGGACATATATGCACTACCAAATGTAAAATAGATAGCTAGTGGGAAGCAGCCACATTGCACAGGGAGATCAGCTCAGTGCTTTGTGACCACCTAGAGTGGTGGGATAGGGAGGGAGATGCAAGAGGGAGGAGGTATGGGGATATATGTATATGTATAGCTGATTCACTTTGTTATAAAGCAGAAACTAACGCACCATTGTAAAGCAATTATACTCCAATAAAGATGTTAAAAAAATGAGTAAGATAAAATAACCATTGTTTTAAAATGATATTTCATCTTTAAAACTTCTGTCTTCTATGTATTTTTATAATATAGATAATATATTAGTACCATAATATATGTATATAATTTACAAATATATCCATGAACTGAGGGTTCTTACTTCAAAAATGTATCCTAACAGGTGAGTATAATCAAAAAAGTTAAGAAACGACAGTCTAGAGCAGAGGTCCCCAAAATTTTTGGCACCAGGGACAGGTTTCGTGGGGAGGGGGATGGTTCAGGCAGTAATGCGAGCAATGGGGAGCGATGGGGAGCGGCAGATGAAGCTTTCCTTACTCGCAGGCCGCTCACCTCCTGCTCTGCCGCCTGGTTCCTAACAGGCTGAGGACCACTACCGGTCTGCGACCCGGGGTTGGGGAACCCTGGTCTAGAATAAATGGTGCCCAGTATGGTAGCCACTATCCACATGCAACTATTGAGCACTTAAAATGTGCTTTGTGTTACAGGACTACATTTAAAATTTTTATTTAATTTTAAAAACAAAGCAGTGTCAAATACTGTTTTCTGTTAAACTCAACTGTATTATTTTGGTAGGACTACATTTTACTTTATCTGTTGGAAATAAGCATATGAATTGAGACGTTCTGTAAGTTTAAAATATACACCTTACTGCAAAACAGAAAAAATACATAATGTCCATTAAGAATTTCGTGTTGATTCAATCTAGAAATGATTATATTTTGGTTGAATAAAATATTAAGTTGAATGAAATAAAATTTTTAAAATTAATTTTATCTGTTTCTTTGTACTTTCCTTTAATGTGGCTACTCTAAAATTTAAAATTACATATATCAATTGCATTATAATTCTATTGGGCAGCTGGGCTAGAAGCAGTAAGTGCTAGACAGGGAGTTTTACAAAAGGAACATTTAGAAGAATAGCTCCATAACTTTTGCAAGATTCAAAACTAGACTAACAGATCATTTTTTTAACCTGAAAAAGTACACGTATATATACAACTTTAAAATAATGTGAAGATATTTCAAATTAGGGTTTACTCAGTTTAATACAACCAGGAATTTCCACTGACATCTACTGAGTCATATAGAAATCATGTACAGTTAACTGACATGACATTAAATTGTAGTTACCCAATTTTAATTCTACTTGAGAAAAAGAGCAGATTTTTTACTTCTATGTAAAGACTGGAGCAACGAGGACTGAAAAAAGAAAGAAAAAAAGATAATATAGCAAGTTGATCTTTTTAAGAGAATAATAGACAGCAACAAATTTGGGTTCTTGATCATATGATACCATTTTAAAAAAAAAAAACAACTAAGTATATTATCCTTTCCTCTTAAGAATAGCAGATGAACTGGGCCAGCCACGGAGACGCTTTTGGTTTTTTTTAATCCAAACTCTCTGATTCAGTTTGCCTATAATAATAATGGGTCAGCAAAATAAGATAATTAGTAGTTTTCTCATACAAAACAAATATCCAATGAGAAAATTTACTTACAGAATGTGTACTTGCTTAAAAATCCATCCCTCTACATGCTTTATTTTCAACATCCCCTGCCCCCACCTGCTCTTTATCTGAAAGATTCCTTTTGCTGGACTCTAGCAACAGGTAGAGAATAGGTAACCTATGGGGTAGATGATTGTAGGTAAATAGAGCACATCAAAATATGGTGTATAATTAAGCTTAAATTACAGGGTTTGGGCTGTTTATTTTTAAGCATTTTCATCATAGAATTCTATTTGTATAATTGTCCTTTGAACATGAAATAACACATGAGGAGCTTTTTTTGAAAAACTCAATGCCTGGAATATCTTTCATTTCTCTGAAGAATTGTCATGTTTCACAATTAAACATAAATGAAACTTGGTAGAGTCCCAGCTCAGAGCCCAAATCATCAACTCTGAAAATGTTTTGAGACTATGTTTTTTCCCCTTTTCCATGTCTTCTATTTTCTATAAACCCGATTCATTATTTATATAGAACCATAATTTTATTGTATATACTCTGATAAGCTGCCACAAATACTTTCTAGAAAATGGAAGGGTAAAAATAGGTGTTTATTTAATATGTCGTTAATAACCTTTCTAAATATCAAGATTATATAACTTACGGTGAAGTATTCCTAAGGAAGTATGTAGATACTACTCATTTGAATGCAGAGTTGCCTGTAATTAGGGAACAGTTATATAGGCTTGCTGTGGTCCCTCTAAACATGTTCTTCTAGAAAATTAACCCAAATATAAACTGTAGATAAAAAAAATCTGCTTTGGTAAATATTACATATTGGCTCTAAAACAGAAGGGTCGAACATACACTCTGAAAAACAAATTTCTTATGAGTTTAAACAGATAACGTTATATGTTTCAAGGGAAAACACTATGTAGTGGAGCAATGTTTTTATTTATGTTAAAAAGGAATAATGAATATTTGTTAAAGCTTATTTTCATACAAAATGAAAAAACAATTATAGCACAATTAAATAACATTAAGAATAGTTACATATTTCCTGTCAGAAAAACTGTTCCTAATTATGATGATACTAACACAAAAATCCTTTTTAAAACTTATTTCTATTTGAGTATGTTGTATATTCTCTATGAGAACTGACTTTTCTAGAAAAGGTGCTGTTTTTCAAAGCTCAAATACAGGAAGCTAGCACATACCAGAACAGAAATTAATATTTCTCTTGGATCTGTCTCATCTCAGGGATATGTCTCAGCTCCTTAGAAAGGTTTCTAAATGGTGACTTTATTGATATACAAATCAGTTAAGAAATATAACTTGTCTCATATATGAAAAAATTTTCAAAGAATAATATTTAAACCTATGGTCCTAACTGCACTATCAGAAAAAAATGGGTTGGGATGTGCGTAATCAACAGTCAGTTTAAGATCTCTCACCCCAACCGCTGTCTGTTCATGGCAATAGTTGAGCACCTGTAATGCTATTCAAGATAGGTAAAGTATCAAAAGGCAAAGTTAAAGAAATTACAAAAAATTTTTCCTTTTTTTTCCCTTTGTCTTTACAAAAGAGCAACCCTAAGCTGAGTTCAAAAAATTTATAAATTTCATAGCCCATTACACATATAAAGTCAATAGTTATCCTTTCTGCCATATTGTATATATTTTAACTCAAAGAGTGGTATTTTAACACTTTTTAAGTTTATCTATTGCTCAGGAGCACCAATCTTTTCACTTACCCCGTGCTAAGCAGGAAACAGAATACTGTAAATATTAAATGCATGGTAAATGCACAAATCACTAATCAGTTTAAAATAAATTACAGCTTTTATGTATTACCCTTCCAGTACACAGGGTGTTTCTACAGAGGATCCAGGGGCTTTTCTTGCCACTGCTACTGGGGGCAAAGTATTGCTACCATTAACAAGATCTAACCTCATTTACGTGGGACTAGGCATGAGGCCTGTGTATGGACATGGTTAGTACTCTTTACTATCCACATCCTCCACCAGCAACCACTACTTCCACCTGCTCTATATCCTAAGACATGTATATCCTGAGAAGAGGACACAATGAATTAATTTGCATGCTTATCAATGGCTTTTGAATTATATATGCAGAGTACTCTACTCGTCTTAAGGAAACTGGAAAACCAGGTAACATACAGTGTTTATTTCTAGTTTGGGTTGCAAGGCAGCTACTATATTAAGCAGTTAATAGATGCATTCTGCATGCCAAAGTGAAGGTTATGGAAGCAGAAAGAAGAGATAGATCAATCTGTCCTGGGTTAGTTTTGCAGAAGGTAGGGTGACAGCTGAGTCTTGGAGACTGAGCAAAATGTGGCAAGTAAGTGGTTGGAAATGATCCAGGTAGGCTGTGAAGAAGTCATTCTGGATTGTGTGGAAGGGACTTTCCAGAAATGAATAGAAGATATAGTCTGCTAAGACAAAGAGCAACATACTTTAGCAGATCTGGAATGGCAGGAAAAATCTGGAATGGATTCCAGAGTTGATGAAAACGATTTAAGGATGTAGACCAGAGGAAAATAAAACAAAACAAAACAGAACAAACAACAACAACGAAAACAACAAAACTGATACGTTCTTGTATTTTTAAGGTATTTTGCCTGCTTGTGGTGTGGAATGAAATGACACGTACATTTGAGTCTAGAGGCTGGAAGGTCAGCTAGAAGGCCTGTTAATGCAAGGTGAACAGCCATAGAAATAGAAGGAGGAAGCAAATATAAGTAATTAAAAAAATTTTAAACTCTGCCAATTAAAAATAGGGAGACAAAGGAAAAGGAGCAAAATTTGAACGTTTATGAAGTAGTTCAAGGAAAGACTTTAGAAAGAAAAAGAGAAAGACCTCATGAGATGTCCTGGCAGATGAAATTGCAGTACGTGTTTAAGGCAAAGTAGTGAAAGTGAGTGGAATATCAAGGACTATGGCACTAGGTCATGGGAAGCTGGGGGAGTCCTGCCTTGGTCTGATATTGAGGACTCATCAGAGGGAGGAAAGGATCATTTGAAAGCAAACCAAACTTTAAAGCAAATTCCAAGCCCTCATTGTTTGTTTGGAACAAAGAGAAAAAACTGACGCTGGATGAAGAAGAGACCCATAACTCCATTTAATAATAATAATAAAAAAATCAGTAATGGGACTAACTTACTACTTTGCATAGATCATCTCAGGGATATAAGGCAGGTAAGGGAGGACATCTTCAATTGTCTCTGAAAAGTACTACTCTTGTGCTCTCAATTTACCGATCCAATAGCTAAGAGCTAGTCCTCCCCTGGGTTTCTTTCCCTATCTATTTGTACTTCACAAACCAATTTTGCTCACTTAATTCTGATAGAGAACTTTGACTGGTTGATTGTGGGTGGTCTGCTTGTTTGTTTGGATTTTTGCATTTTTACCCCAGCTGCTTGTTTAAGTGACCTTTTTTGCTTCTAATTATCTTACATCTTTTAAAATTATTTCAAAATATTTATCTATCTTTTAATATTTAACTGTGTAAATGCATGGAGAAAAAAAAAAAACTAAAAACTACAACTGTGCTGGCATGAAAGGTACATAGAGGCCTTTCCTAAAGTTCTCAGTCTACATTTTACCACAAATATTCTTTTTCTTAACAGTCTATTCTTTTTGGAAATACAACTTATCAAAATTTGTGCTAATAGTTTTGTTTACTTGTTTAATAGAAATCTTTTTACTCACTGTGAGGTTCAGAAAGGAAGGATTGGGTCTGATCTTTTTTCAACATTGTGAACACAGACCCCCAACTACCAGGAACCAATCGTGGGCATATATTAAATGTTTGTGGAATTAATGAGTGAATAAATGAATGACTGAGTTAAGATGATGGCCTCTGCTCTGAAAAGTTAACAAAATATAGTTTTGTTCATGTATTGGTGAGTTGCAGACCTTTTGAATGCCTGAAAGTTGTTCAATTCTGGCCCCAGAAGAACACCTTGACTAGAAATGAGGGAAATGTTTCTTCTATGTTCTAGGCCTTATTCAAAATCACTGATCTTAATGAAATCTTAAACCACAGATGTCCAACTTTGTCTTAGAATTGAAAAAAAAAGTCTCTTTTTTAGGACAACCCAGAGCTTAAATGAGGTCATATTAATAACACAGAAACTCAAATAAGAAGACATCATAATACAGTAATTTATTACAGTTTTTTATATTGGCCAGTCTCTGGAATAATACTGATCATATTGATTCATACTCCTCAAAGCAGGAATTCAGTAGAGCTCTCCACAATGATGGTTTGATTCTTTCCATTATCAAAAAAAGGAGGGAGGGCTTCCCTGGTGGCGCAGTGGTTGGGAGTCCGCCTGCCGATGCAGGGGACACGGGTTCGTGCCCCGGTCCGGGAGGATCCCACGTGCGGCGGAGCGGCTGGGCCCGAGAGCTCCGCCGAGCCGGCGCTCCGCAACGGGAGAGGCCACAACGGCGAGAGGCCCGCGTACCTCAAAAAAAAAAAAAAAAAAAAGGAGGGAAAAGCAGCAAAACCCCTGTGTTGCTCTTTGTATAAAAGACAGATTCCCATACTCACCTGAGTCAGGCAGTGCCCAGCTTATCCCTCGATCCTCTATGAGTGAAATATCTGTCTCATTCACTGACTTTACCAAGCATCTCACCCTAATGAGGCACAAGCCATGTTTTTTTTGTATCCATAGCAGAATGTCAACTTTGATCAAGGTCTAGGCCTACTCAACACACTTTTTTTTTTTTTTTTTTTTTGTGGTACGCGGGCCCCTCACTGCAGTGGCCTCTCCCATTGCAGAGCACAGGCTCCGGACGCACAGGCTCAGCGGCCATGGCTCACGGGCCTATCCGCTCCGCGGCATGTGGGATCTTCCCGGACCGGGGCACAAACCCGTGTCCCCTGCATCAGCAGGGGGACTCGAAACCACTGCGCCACCACGGAAGCCCTCAACACACTTTTTAAAATGCAAATCTAATCATTTCACTTATCTGCTCAATGCCCTATCATTGTTTCTCATTGTTCTTAGAATTCCTAAATCTTTAATGAGATGCTGTGTAGCCTGTTGCCTGTTTTCAACCTTGCTTGACACTGCTCACCCCTTACTCAAAGCATTCCAGCTGGCTTTGCTCATCTCTTTCAACATGCCAAGCTTCTCTCTTCCCCTGGCTTTCACCCAGACCTCTTCTCTGCCTCAAACCTGGCCTCCTTCACTCCATGACCACATCAAATCAACACCCAGTGACTCTTCAGATCCACTCTAAATTTATTTAACAAATATTTTTTGAGCGAATACCATGTGCCAGGGACTACTTTAGGCTTTAGAGAGCTAGACAATAATAAAACAAAAAAAAATCCAAATATAAATAGGAAGTAATTGGGTATGATCAATGTAATAGAGAGAATTTTAAAAGGTAGATGACTTGTAACATGGTGGCTCTTTATAGATTGGATGAACATGGACAGTCTCTCTGAGAAGAAGACATTTAAACCAAATCAGAAGAATAAGGAACTGGCCCCACAAAGATCTGGGGCCGAGGGAAGAGCAAGTATGAAATCCCTAAAATGGGAATGAGTTTGGTGTGTATGAAGAACAAAAGATGGCTTGCATAGAGAGGAAGAGCATTTTGAGACAAACTAAGAGATACAGGTACAAGAGGTACAGGTACTGAGAGATACAGATACCTATTCATGCAGGGTTTTGTGAGACAGGGCAGGGAAGGAGTTTGGATTTTATTCTCAGTGAACAGTCAGGAAGCCAGTAGAGGGTATAAGCAGAAAAGTGAGCTGGTATAATTTATGGTTTAAAAAGATAATTTGATTTTGCTGTGTGGAGAATGAATTACAGGTAGGGAGCAAAAGTGAAAGAGATAAATAATATAAGAGGTTCAAGGAGAACTGGCTTAGTTTGGCAGAGGAGAAATGGAAAGGAGATAGACCCAGGGTGTACGCTGGAACAATTCAGTAAGAGAAGCTGATGAATTGGATGTTCAGCCTAAAGGAAAGACAAATTGGAAAAAATTTTTAGAGGTTTTGCTTGATCGTCCAGATGAATGGCAGTGCCAATGCCATCAGTGCAGTGCTGTGCCCAAGAGAACACTCTCTGGGTTAGAATTCTGGCTCCACCACTTAACACTGACCATATGACTGTGAATAATTACTTAACCTCTCTACTCATTTGTTTCTGTGTTTACAAAATCAGGAAAATAACAACCCTACCTCATAAGCTTACTGTGGGAATTTAATAATGTAATCCTTGGACTACCCAATGGGGAGCCAAAAAAAATGTCACCTATACAAACTGCCCAAACAGCTTTTGGAATATAAGTTCTCAATGAATGCGCCTGTGATTGTTATTACTGTTGTTGCAAGTATTATTATAACCTAGATGTGGAAGACAATGAAATATGCAGACCTGAGAAAATCAACATATTTTAGCCATTAAACTTGAGATATTCATTAGTCATTAGAGAGGTTGGTAGGCAGAAATACATAAGTCTGAAGCTCCGAGGAAGAGTCAGTCCTGAAGATACAGTTTGGAAGTCACTTAATTTACAGATGGCATTTAGAGCCATGCATAAATTCCCCTAGGGAGATATGGTAGAGAGAGAAGAAAGGGAGCCAAAATTTCTGCTTAGTGGCACTTCAACATTTAGATATCAGGGTAAGAGAGGAGGAGCTAGCAAAGGAGGCTGAGAAGGAGCAGACCGTGAGGCAGGAGGAAACCCTGGTGTGATGCCAAGAAACAAGCATGACCGAAAGGGACTGGTTAACTGTGTCCTGTGCTATGGAGAGATGAAATCAGATGAGGACAGAGAACTGACCAATGGAATCGACAATCTCGAAGCCCCGGGGAGTCTCAACAAGGCCTTTTTCAGTAAAGTATAAGAAAGGGAAACCTGAATGTCACCTCCTCTGGGAAACCTTTTCCGAGTGTGTAGAATAGATTAGCTGCCTTCTCACTGCACTTACTGTTTCTCTAGGTAATTATAAAGAAAGTCAACTTTGCACTAAATCATTATCTATGTAAAGGACATCATTTTTGTAATTATTCATTTATTTTCTATACCCGCCAATAGCTAGTAATCTACTGGACAGCAGAGATCACATCCATCTTGTTTTTCACAATATGCTCAATAAGTATGCCTGATACTTAATATTGCTCAATTTATATAGAATTAATGAATGGCTGAATTAATCAATTAATGAATGATATTACATGACTGTACCTAAAACACATTTTTTTTTGTTTTTTAAACTAACTTCTTTTAACTAACACTCACACTAACTGACATGCTTACTTTCAGGTTTTCTATGTTTTGGGCATAACTAAATAATTGCTTTTATTGCAACCTACCATTTTGGAGGGAAAAAGTAGAATAAAAATAATGAACAGTCTACTTTGCACTGTATCATTATCTACCTAAAGTTTCTATTTTTCCAAAGGACAAACAATATCTCTACTCCAGGAGATCATTTTAGCACTCAATCTAAAATTGATTACCATCCAGCCCTTATTAAAACTCAGTTGACACAACTGGTATTTGAGAGAAGAAATCTATGGACTCAGTTAACTGTCATTGCTCTAAATTGGTTTTTAGCTCTATCCTATTATAAGTGAATTCTTACTTGAATTGTATTTGGTTACCTCTTTGCTGAAATGACACTATAGAAGTTGTGGTCATTTTTTATCATGTCTTTGGCTTTTACAGAGGGTTAATACATAATCATATGCTTGATAATATTTCTGCATCTTCTAATGACATAAAGACTATCACACGATTCCTATATTTTTCTTGGTGTTCCTACTAAAAACAACTCATGACAAATTTCTCTGTACTATAGTGTGAAAAAAAACTTTGTGTATTTTTTATAAAATACAGATATATATGTTTCCTTTATCTGATAATAACAATTATGAAATTCAATCCATTATCCTTTTTACCTTGCTTCTAGGAAATTGGGATATACATTTATGTTCAATTCCAGTATATATTCATAGTCTAAGTTTCTGCCTCTTTCTTTATAGTATGAGTATTCATATTCAATATGATTTTAGCGACCTATTTATATGTGTGTGTTTGTCACAAGTTACATCCACTTTTTTGAAGTAGAAAGAGTACGAATAAATAAAAAAAAAAAAGAATTTCCTTCTCTCTCCTCTTTAGTTAATCCCAGAGATAATCCATCCTTCACAGTTTTGCTCAAATACTACCAAGTTCATGAAGACATTTTTGACTCTTCAAGTACAGACTGATTCCCTCTCCCACCTCCTAAGAACACATTTGGATGATAGTGGGTTATTATCATCTTATAAAATTTAATAATTGATTATATATTACTCTCAAATATTAGGTCACATTTAGAGTTGTTTCTTTGCTTTAGGATTTAGAGCCAAACAAATAAAAACAATGCAAAAAAAAAGAAAAATAATGACAAAACATTGTGCCACTTGAGAAATGAATATGCTTTTCTTTTTAAATCATAACTACCTAGAGTTTACCAAATCTCCTTTCTGCTAGACTGCTCAGATTCAAATAAGAATCTTGATCATTACATTCATTGACCCATCTGATATTCTATGCTTCCTTTCTTTCTTTGTTGTTCTGATTTTTTTTATATATCAAGTGACCATGTACATACAAATCAATTAATAAATATATATTATTATGAAGTACAATATCAATTATTATTCTCGATTGAGTGCTTGTTTTCCCCCTCAATTAGATTGAAAACTCTTTAAAGATAAGGACTGTATTGTTCTTACTTTTTATCCTGCATAGAAGATGTACAGTTCTGCAAACAAGTGTTACATATTTGATGACTGACCACACCAAAGTTATATTTATTTCTGTCATTTGTCTGATAATACTTGAAGCATTATTATTGCATAGACATTATAGTTTATAAGAATTAACAGGTCTCACAACCATTTCTAATAGAATAAATATAAATTTAGTTGTTCATTAAAACTGATACACAGTAACATTAATGAAAGCTTGTTTTAAATGGGTTAGCCTCATACGGCATTATGAAGTTAGCTAAATGTAATTCTTCAAATGTAACTAGTAAATAAACTAGCACTCTATTATTTTTTCCATAAATGGGTAGTAGAGACATAAGATTACTAAGTAAAATATTTAATTAGACCCTTTACTAAAAATTTGCCAAATATCCAGAGATATCAGTAGTTCTGAAACCTTTGAGAATGTTTTTCTAATATAAATCACATGTGCTTGAATTATGAATGCATAATTGTCTCTAAAATATCCATATCAAAATAAAAGTATCTTATTAAATTTCCATCAGATAAAAATCTTATGTTTGCCTAAGGTAGATCTCCACAAAGATAATTTTTTAAAATTTTTCTCTAAAAAATAACATAATTTTATTCTAAATTTAGAGAGGGGGCTGAAACACATTTTTAACACTAAATTAGTTAATGTATTTTTTCATTTTTAATATTTGAAAATATATGTGGATAGCTTCTATTTTCAAATATATTTACTGTATAATACCTCATCTTAATAGTGAAGAATTTATTTCATGTTCTCTTTCAACACTTGTCCATAAGTACATATGTTTATCCTATCTACAGTAAAAATATTTAATACTATTTTCCTCTCTTAAGACCACCTAATCAAAGCATTTCTCACTGTTTCCAACACGATAATTTTTATTTTTATTTTAACTATATACCAGAATATTAAAAAAAATTAATAATTATTTTAAATACATTTTAAAGGACATTTATATAACATGTATTAGATAACCAAGGACAAAGAGTTAAAACTAGCTGAGGACAAAGAATGTATAGAACCAAAAGTGAAAGAAAGTCTAAATGTTTACTAAAAGAAGTGTGAGACTGAATGAGATATGATTATGGAGAACTCTAAGATGAAACTGGGGAAGAGAGGTTAGCAGGCAGAATCCACTATCCCCTAGCCTTTTTTTGTTTTCAAACTTATTGCAGTTTTTCTTACCACCAATAGCATTTTCAATGCAATGATATTGATAGTCTGTGTTACCACTTCAAAGGAAACCACAAAAGGGTCTTGGTTGAGAAACTAACTCCAATCTGTTCCTAGCTTTTTCAAAACAATGCTATCATAGGAGGTATTTTTTTCTTCTATGCTAATTCTTCTTTGTAATGAACAAAATATGTTTTTAACATTAAATACTTTAAACTGGAAATTTGGCTGCTAGATAGCTGTATGAAATTTTTTACTGAAACATTATCACCTTTTTAGTTATTGCTAAAACAAATAAACTTGTAATATTTTTCCTCTGGGCTGGCAAATTCAAATCAAAATGAATTATATTATCTGTCTCAGACATCCTGATATTTCCTGGCAATCAGCTGAGAGCAAGTCTCATAATTAGCCAATTTGTATATTGTACCCCAAAATTCATTTCCTTAACACCAAAACAACCAAATTAAAACACAGCTCAGGATTTCCTCTGACATGGGATCAAATCTTATTTTCTACTTAATGTCCAAAACTCTTCCAAGTGCCAATTAAATAGCAATACTTTTGGATCCCACACCCAAGAAACCTTGGCTTACCTTGTTACTGTTAGACAAAGTATTAACAACAACAACTAAAACCCTACAGTCTTTATTGTTGCAGTTCTCCTGGCAGATCAGCTGCTGAGCTGGCTGTGGTATACCACACAGGCAAAGTGTGCCGAAACAAATGTTACAATAACTTATTCTTCATGAATTAATTCATTTAAATACATTTTCACAAGGCCCAACACATATTTTAGGAAGTGACCAGAATACATGTGTTCTAGAACTAATGTCCCAAAACTCACCTAAGAATGTTTCACTAACAAAGTTTTGTACTTTATCATGTTGAGAGGAGGTCTGTAAAGGACAGCTGATTCTTAGTGGTGATTATTAGTTTACACGTCTTTAAGAGGAACAAAGGAGCCAGCTAAAGGTTAAATCCTAAACTGCAGTAGAGCCAGAACAAATATTTACCATTGGAAAAATCATCCATCATCAACACTAACACTGCCTGCCATTATACAGACCAAGTTCTTCATTTTTAAACTGGTTAATCTTTTGTCCTGAAATCCAATTATTCAGAGTATGGCATTTAAAGATAGGCTATGAACATGAATATAGGATTCAAATTGGATCAAAGTCAGGTCCTCATCAGTTCTGAATACATTTTTTAAAATGGGCAAAGCTTATACCAACATAACACAGTGTATTTTATGGGCTCTTACTGTATGTGAGTACAACCAGTAACAGAGTGAGGCAACATAAGGGATGGCCAAAAGACTTTTTTAAATAAAATCAGTGTATATGACTTTGTGGATGTTCAAGTCCTTAAAAATACTGTTACCACAATTTGGCATCTAATCTGAAATTTTCAGTTGGAAAACTAGTCACTGCATCAGGATTTTCAATTTAAGAAATTCACAAAAATATGAGAGCAATAATCGCTAAAAACAACTAAGCTATAAACAATGCCATGATTAAAGTTAAATGCATTAAAGATAGTGCAGATCTTCACATTCAAATCTTGCCTAAGAAACAAATGACAACACTATGATATTTAAGATTAAGAAGATTATTATTAACATCTCTTTATATATCTTCTAACATAGAGAGTTTTCATTGGTGGGAAGCCATTCATCCCTATGCAGTGAAATTATAAGAATAACTGAAGCAATGCATGATTAGACATGATGGGGAAACTAATGCGTACTTGAACAATGGTACAGAAATACTTTATATCTACATTGACAGAGTGTATCTATTATATCATCCACCATCCTCCAAATTCAAAATAGAAAACTAGAAAAAGATCAAGATCTCACTTTGCTTTGCTAACATATCTCCTTCCCCAAGACACACAAACTTGATTGACAAAAATCATTCCTTTTTATATCTTGAGATTGGCATAAACACAGATTATGATTACATAGAAGGGATTAGAATAATAATAACTAATACTGAAGAGAAAAATAAACTGATTCTCAATGGCTAAAATAAATTATATTAACAATTATTATAAAGGAGAATATAATTCAAATAATTTTTTCAAAATATTTCAGAGTAAAGAATGAGTGAGGTATCTTTTTGTGCCCAAATAACACAAATGATAACTTTTAAGTGCATAATAAGGGACAAGACTTTGATCAATTAAGATTAAAAAAAAAAACTTTTGTAATGAATTGTACTCTTAGCAAATACCTTTAACTAAAATACCATAGATAAAGGTGTCTTATTAAATGATATATTTTACTCACCAAATCGTAGACAATACTATAAAAAATAAACTTATACAAGTAGAATAGCAAGTTTATGCCTATTTCAGAGTACTTAAAAATTTATTTTAAATAATATTGTTCTATACTTTTCTTCAAAACGAAAAATCACTAGTTTGATTTTGTTTTACATGTATATACATTATTGAGTTGAACTCTTTGACACTTTATGAAATCAATGTATGTTTTGCAAATCAAATAATTCAATCAAAATACATTTAAACAAAATATTTCTAATTATATTTGATAAATTTAAGAAACAAACAAACAAACCTACACAGAAATGGCAATCATTCCCCAAAGCTAGTCCATACACATATTCTTGAAGAGAATAAAAACTTGTTTCTACATTCATGGCAAACCTCAGGCAATTTTATAGCACTGTAATAAAGAAAAGTAGGAGAGAAAAATCTGCCCAGGGACTAATTCTTCTTAAGAAAGGCCCTGCCATTGTTGCCTTTCACATTTCTATAAAGCCAAGCTAAGAAGAGCACTCCATAACAATGTGAATAATTTCATTACCTTTTATATTAAATATTAAAACCAACCCTAGCTGTCTTTTGTCAAGTAATTTATGAATATTTATAGAATTTATTGAAAATATCAAAAATTTTGCTTCAAAATCAGCAAGCATAGAACAATGAGTAAAACAAAGCAAAGCAAAACAAAACAATTCAAAACAAAATTATCACATATATTTCATGGATTGATGGGGGGAAAATAAAGAAATTTCTTACCAAGTACCCCAAGTCGATAGTTGACTGTGATGACGATCACATTGCCATAACTTGCCAAGACACTCCCATCATATAAATTTCCAGTCCCTTCCATATATGAGCCACCATGGATATACACCATCACTGGTTTGGGACCCCCACTGTCCCGAATATCTGAAAAACAAATAGTTGGCAATTGTTCTTATCCTCAACACGCATAATGAGGCAGAGAATACATTTTCCATTTTAGGGACAAGAGGGAATGATTTTAACATAGTTATTTAAATTACTGTCTTTGTTAAAGTGTTTCTTAAGCAACTTATATTAAGATCTATTGCAGAAAAGAGCAATAGATATCCATTGTTTTCTACCTAAAATTTTGTTAAATATTATAAACTGAATTACAAAACTTGGACAAATTGGAAGTAGGTGTGAATTTGAGTGCTTTTTTTTTTTATTGATTCCTGATGTGACAGTAGAATCAAAAGAAATAATAGAATGATAATGATTCTTAAAACTTCTTTTTACAAATGTTATAGACTTCACATGGAATTTATGAACCATAAACTAAGTACAATGGTATCACTGCTACTATGAATAAAACACTGTTTTTCCATTTCTTAATTACTGTAAAGATATGTACTGAATGCATAATTATATGGAATAACTTATGCTCCAATTTGAGAACATAATTACAACACTGTGCTATAGAAGTTGCAAGAAGTTTCATTTAACTATTCAAGTACTGTCAGATGAATGTTTAGGCAATAGAGTCCAAACATCTATATTTCTGTCTTTGTTGCATTTAGGGGACTTTCATTTAAATGATATTTTTCAGTTCAGTCTAGGTCATCTGCTCATTCCAATTACCCTTACCCTTCGGAAGAAGAAAACAGACTAACATATTTTTTACCCTCTTTTTGTAACTATTCTACTCTTCTTAGCCCCACTTTGGCTCTAAGATTTTGTCATACAGACATGAGACAGAATACAGCTAAGTCCAAGCGTAAAATGCCAAAGTTTAGGGTGATGTTAAAGTGATTTCTACAGCTCTAAATTTTAATCAAATGTATGTGCTTTTCTAAGATACTTTATGCCGATTATGCAGTTTTCAACAAGGGTCTAGAAATAATACATAAGGGAAACACAGGATAATTATAATTGGTATTAAAAGATACTAATTTCTAGAGATAAAAATGCTAAACAGTATATTGGTGAACATGGTTTTAACTATTATGTAGGTTGAAGTATTATATGTGTACATATATCTATATGATTATGAATATAAACATACCTAAAACATTACTATTATATAATGGTCGATGATCTCTTCTGCCCACAATTGAAACAATACTACATCAAGTGTATTATCTTTCTTTTATGACAATATTAAAAGTGTCATTTAAAAGTATGGCTTTGTTCCTTTGCTTTTGACATTTTTTATCAGACAAATCTCCTACGTCATAACAATTGAGGTTTCAACTTTCAGAATGGACTAACATGATATAAACTCATTGAAAAAACTTGTGATAATTTAGAGGCTGCTTTACATTTCTTGTAAAAAAGATGACTAGTGTAAATGCTTCAATTTTTCTACTATAATAATAAAGTGATTTCTTTCAATGAAAATCATTTTAAGATCAGGAATTGTAGCTCAACTTGTTTGTCCAGATTTTCAAGTTGGGGAAATAGCTAATTGAAGAATTTAGGACTTTTAAAAAAGAGTACTTTACATTTGACTTAATATTTAATATCAGTGTATGAATTTATCATAATCTCCCCCTCTCCCTGTGAAGGTGTACTTGAGAAGCGTGTCTTATTTTTTAACTGGTGAGATGAGGATACTTTGACATTCACCAGACTCAGTTACATTTAGTGAAAAAAACGCTAAATTTATTTTCTCCTTCAATCGTTGGGAGGGAAAATGATATTCACTCACTTGTAAGATCTGGGGGCTTGTGGAGATGTTAGGCTTACAGAGAGAAAACAATTCTGAAATTGTCAAACTCTCCTCCTTAAATGCCTGTTCGCTGCACACAGTTTTAGCGTGTTTTTCTAGTATGGCTGGCACTGAAAAAGCAATAATAAATTATTAATCTGAAGCCATTAACTGACTGTTCACAGCAGACTCTGTGCTCTTCTAATTGTATGCTTGGAGGTAGCACAGAGGGAGGCTGTTTCAGAATTCTTCATTAATTAAAATTACATAGAATTACAAAGCACCAACTGTGAACAGTAATGAAATCTTGGTAGAATCGTTCTGTTCACCTGGAAAACAATACAGGCACACATTGGGAAGACCTGCCATATTTTATACCTAATAACAGAATGAAGTGGACTTTGTCAGGAAACACTGAAAATACAATAATAGATTCTAGGAGCAATTTTGAGTGGTATATCTCTATTTTTCTTTGAAAATTAGACTTGAAAAGATTATTGATTGTTTGGGCTGATTCTAATTTCCAATTTGTCTTCTCAAACATCTCAATGATTTCAACTTTGCCTAAGAACTTAGTGTGTCTAGTAGTTCTTTTCCAGAAGGTTTTATAAAATTCTAATGCTGTGTTCTGAACAGTATTTCTTTTTGCTTGAAGTAACCCTGAAGTTAATGCTATATGGTGTATTAATTGCCAAAATAGGTACAATTTTTGTACATAACTCAATATTGCTAATAAAGCTTGGAAAATGCCATATTTATATTACAGAGCAATTAGAATTATTTGATAATGTTTTATCAGAGTGGTCAACCTTAGACTTTACTTTTGATAGTGTTTTATCATAAGTTCTATCTTAGACTTTACTTTTCTTCATAGTCTACAGGTCATTTTTGATGTAAATATAATAGTAAATTGTTTAAATATGATAAATATAATAACATAATAATATAACAATAAATGTAAATAGTTTAAATTATATCTCTATTTACTTTGATTTTAAAAAGAACCAGACCTCTATAAGTGAAATTGATATATCAGATAGCCTACCATTGAATGCTATCTGCTAATGCCATCATTTTAATAATAAAATTTGGGGTGGCCACTATGTCTTAGTTTAAATATATTAGATGTAGTAGCTTATAATGAATTTATTAGAGCCATGTTGTCCCTCTAAACCTTGTCTCATATTTTCCCTTAGAAATAAAGTAGATTTTACCTAAGATATCTGGCTTTGCCTAAACTAGCTGCTACTGACCTTACTAAAATCAAAAGAATATCCAAAGACTAAAACACTAGTTCAGGTTTAGTAAAACTACAAATATTCCTAAAGCATGTTTATATTTTCTGTTATTTGCAATGTTTTAAAGCTTTGCTAAGCATCTAGGTCTCTGAAAAAAGTGGGAAGATAAAAGAGAAATACTACACTGATGATTATTTTTCTTCTAAAATTTTTATGGTAAGAAAGTATTTAAGATTTTCAAGTTAAAAAATAATAAACTGGAATCTGAGTAGATATCTTGATTTTTAATTTTAGTAACTATTTTATCTTTCTGATACACCAAAAATTTAAGCCAATGTAGCAAGTGCCAACAGCTCTAGAGCAGTTAATGTGGATTTATTTTTGCCTGACAACCAATGTTTGAAGTCATAATTCCCTTTAATAGTCCTAGTGAATTCATGTGCCCCAATGTTCACTGCAGCACTGTTTACAGTGGCCAGGTCACGGGGGCAACCTAGATGCCCATCGACAGACGAATGGATGGGGGGAATGTGGTACATGTATACAATGGAATATTACTCGGCCATGGAAAGGAATGAGATTGGGTCATTTGTAGAGACGTGGTGGATCTGGAGACTGTCATGCAGAGTGGGGTGGGTCAGAGAGAGAAAAACGAATATTGTGTATTGATGCATATATGTGGAACCTAGAAAAATGGTACAGATGAACCGGTTTTCAGGGCAGAAATGGAGACACAGATGTAGAGAACAAACGTATAGACACCAAGTGGGGAAAGTGGCGGGGGTGGTGGTGGTGGTGGTGGTGGGATGAATTGGGAGATTGGGATTGACATGTATACACTACTATGTATAAAATGGATAACTAACAAGAACCTGCTGTATAAAAAAATAAAATAAAATTCAAAAATTCAAAAAAAAATAGTCCTAGTGAATAATTATTAGTCACATAACTCCTTAAACATGTTTACTGGTTTCTCTTTCCTTAAAGGACTCATGAAGTTTTTAATTGCCCATAATTTTGAGTTTTGGAGCATTTAATAGTTTTTAAATTGTGGGGTATTGCCTCAGTTAAATCTTTCCCTGATATATTTAAAGATATATCAAGATTTTTTTTTCCCCTTACTCATTTGATGAACCTCAGTTATTATTCAGGACCAGCAAAAGAATATAGAAGTGTTGGATGACTCTGCGTTTGTTAAACTGGACTTATGATCAAAAGTACAATTTTTAGTTAAAAAATATACAAAAATCTACAAGAGCAACTTTAAAAAGCTCTATGTAGGATAGAAAATTGCATTTGAATATTGAAAAATTAAGGTATTCCCAGCACAGTTTAAAAAATTAAATATCTCTTAAATTCCCAAAATAAATTGGTAGAAATCTAGGATTTTGCTTTGACCCATTTTTAATCACTTCAGATTAGTCTTTTTGAAACTATGGAAAAAGCCAATAAAATATGCAGCTCTTATGATTATTATTAAAATTTGATACAATTGTGTTTGGCCTAAAAGTGGCAAAAAATAATGGCAAAAACACAAATGAGAATTAGAAGTAAAGAACAGTGCTCCACTGAGAAGCTTTGGATGAGTTTAAGTGAATGAGGGGCACACCCCAGTCTATGTCTCAGGTAGCCTCTGAATACAGTGTTGAGACAGAAAGCTAGAAATCAAGTAAAAGAGTTGGGCTATCAGGAAATAATGGAAAATTCCATATAAATGACCAGATAACTAGACTTCTGACTGAAGTAAAAGGAGTAGTTTATCAAGTAGTTTAAATTTGTTGCTTTATCTAATAATGCTGATTCAAGATTTGAAACAAAACTAAATGTGAAAATAGGCCTTGGTTTTCATTCACCCTCACATCAACAGAATAATTTTCAAACAAATTCAACAGAAGATGCTCAGACTTTTCTACGAAGGTTTTCATCTGGAGGGTATTTGAATTTATCCTTCTTGTCTTCTAAACAATTACCCAAATAACACAGAGGAATAGACAGAACTTGAATTGAACTGCTTTGACTCTACACTTTTGAGCATTTAAATATATTTATTGATTTGATAACTCTTATGATGACTGGCTTAGTACGTAACTTAAATACTAACTGCCAATTTAAGTAGGGGTTTAGGATATTTTTAATGGCTATTTAAAAATGTTACATGTGCTTCAAAATAGGTCTCTGAGATATATTCACGTTTATAGGGCTTAGCTCACTGTGGTTGCTCAGAGGTATCATCTGTAAACATGTAAATATCTCACTTGATGCTGTTTTACCAAAAAAAAAAAAAAGCATATTAAATCAACAATCAAAATATTTTTAAAACAGGAAAATGATGTATACTAACCTTGTGAGTACACACTAAGAATTTAGGAAGTCTTAGGTATTATTTAGATAACAAATGTCTAAGAGTTAAGGATTTTCAGAGGGTTCAACAAATCTCAAAGCCCCCAAATGGAAGCACTCTTCATAGGGAGAGCACTGGGAACAATAACCCATGTCCTCAAAGTGAATAAATTTCTTTGATGTTTTAATACTTCAGATTCCCAACAACGTTAAAAAAAATCACAATTTGCATTTTGATATTATAAGTCTATTTTTAGCTATTTAGCATTCAAAATGACAATCTTGTGCAGCTATAATGATTTATTTCAAATATTAATGAATGCATTGTATTTAATATTTAATCCACTGGTGGTATTCATGATAAATGAATTTTTAATCAAATGTCATAAGTTTCATTTAATCATAAGAATTCTTAAATGTTATAAAAATATTAACACTCAATATAACTTTTAAGCTTTTAATACTTTGCTTCTATAATTTAATTTTCTACTAAGAAGTAGTTTATTAAATATATATATCTTAATGAAAACAGTTAAGGATGCATTCATTCATAGTTGTACCTCATGGAACTAGCATGTCTGCTGACCTGCTTGTGGATTATTTTATTTTGGAAAATCTTTCTTACCATATTATTAATATTTTTATGAGATTTAATTTCTAGGGTTCTGGGAATTATTTTTAAGCCTGAGATTACATTAATTATCTCTATAAGGATCATAACTAGGATGGTATTAAAAAAAAAAAACCTAATTGGAGCCAAAATGAACTGAAAGAATCAATGGTCCTCTCTAGACACTCCATTTAATACCAGGTAAAGGTACACAATGGAATGAGAAATGTCAAATCAATCCAGTGAGTACTTACATTTACAGAGTATGTCAGAATTGTATGTCATAAGAAAGTTGGAAAGAGAAAAGAATTTTGTTATTAGTACAGTAGGAAAAACATTATTACTTATCGTTGGCAACAATTTGAAATTCAGAATAGTTTCATTTGCCAATCTCAAAATTACGTGCCTTTGAAATTAAGGGATATCCAACTAATCTTCTCAAAGTACTTAAGTGGTTGCATAATGTTTACTACAGTTATCTAAATAGGCGTAATACCCTTCATATCTATATGATTTCATTTATTTATGTGATATTTAAGCACATCAACAGAAAACAGTATTTTTTTAATCTAAATTATATTGCTCAAGAAACACTTTATATCAGCCTTTAGCTTGTCCTTCATTTTATTGGGTGTGGGTTTTTTTAAACAAATATCAAATGTAAAAATGAAACATTTGGATATTGGGTAAAATATTTACATAGATTAGAAAACATGCAAAATGGGTACAGAGAGACTACAGGGGAGAGATTGTTAGTTCAAAGAATATGGACAAATTTCAGTCAAAACGTGGGATGAAACATATCAAAAGTCAGTTCAAGAAAACAAAAAAAGTCCCCTTTTTAAAAGGTTGATGGTTGGCATCAAAAGCAAAACTTAACACTCATTTTTTAAAAAATTAAAAATATGTATTTATATGTAACAACAAGCAAGAAGACAAAACACATCAAAAACGGGAATTAAAAACAACTCTTCAAAAAAAGACAAGAAGTAAAAAAATAGAAAGGGGTGGAAAAAGTGATTGAGGCCCTTGTCATGCAAATAGATTTGGTGGAAAAAAATACCTTCATCTTCAGCACCGTCATTATCACCTAAATCATCTGTCTGTTTCTTTGTAAGGGGACCTAGGATTGAGAATGGAGAAATGGAGGGGAAAAAAAAAGACAATTCAAGAATAAACAAGACTGAGGGGAAAAAATAAATGTAAATACCAAAATTCTCAAGGATATTTCCAAAAAAGAGTGGGAAAGTGGTTACATCAAAGTTGATTACCTATTTTGTTTAAGAAAAAAAACCCTTTCCCTAAAATATCTCATAGAAGATTTGGTTTGTGAATATATCCAGCATAAAAAATACGTTATGGTTTGAAACTCAAGTCATAAGCAAAGGAAATGAATTTTTTTTAAATACCCACTGCATATAAAAAATGTAAACAGTTTTATTAGATGAAAGAACTTGATTTATTCAGTGTCTTTTCTAATTTGAATTGGAGACAACAATAAAGAAAGTAGGCCAAACTCATTCTTTAATTTGGGACAGTATAATAGCATTAGGGAAAACAGAGATACGAAAAATTTTAGGTTTCTTTTTTCTTCTGTTTTTTTTTTGTAAAAGCATTAACACTTAGGTTTTATACATTTTTATATCATACATTTTTCAAAACTGTGACTTTTTAAAATTACTTGTCATTTTACAAATATTTTCCCATGTGTTTTGATTAAATATTAACCGTGGATTTAAGAAATTTCAACTTGCACAAATGTATGAATAAATAATCTCATCACTTGGTAGAGCAAAGGTACCATTGTAGAAGTTGGTGTTTAGCAGTTAAGGTAGTTACAGAGTCAGGGCTTATATTTCATAATCAATTTAGAAATATAATGGAATTATGCCCTAGTGCAATTCCATGCCCAGTATAGTTATTTATAATGGGATCATATTTTAGGATAATAATTGTATTAAAATACTGTGAATGTTTAATAAATGTTTTATTATTCTTAACCACACTAATTTGCTAAGAATAAAGGCACACACTAAAGGGGAAGTCACAGGCCATATGAAAGTAATTTTAAGTGTCACATGATTGACATATTCAGTGCACAAAAAAGCAGGTGAAGCCCTACATTTCTTTTTGTTTCCACAACCATTTAATTTGTATGGCATTTCATAATCCTCATGCAAAAAGCAATCATTACAAACACATAACACTCAAGTTAAAAGACAGACAACCACATAACGGTAAGCAAGAGAATTCTGTCATGCATAAAATAATAGTTATAGAAAAAGGAAGAATAAAAGAGGGCTGAAAGTCATACGTTGATATCAATAATATAAATAGTAAAGAAGCAGGCATTAACTCTAAGCACACTTCATAGGGAAGGATTGTTAAACATTTTGAGAAAGATTTCTAAGTCTTTTCAGCGATTACTATGCATTATGTTTGCAATTCAAAACTACACCTAATATCACAGTCTTCAAAGAATTAACGAACACCATCCCAGAAAACAGAAGGAAAAAATGAGATATAGGTGAGTTTCGTCAGCTCAGAGAGACAGCCTTGAAAAATAGTAATAACTGGCAAAGATCTAAAGGTTGGAAATGGAGAAATTGATAATGTAACTGAAGGGACCCATTGACTATTTGATTGTAAGGTCATAGTTTCAAGGCCATTCCAAATACAGACAGAGGAGCTGTACACAGTAAGTTAAATGATATATTTCACAGTCCTGCAAGCAATCATTCCATTAAGAAAAAACCTAGATGAAAGCAATAGTTTATAATTAGCACTCAGTTGCAAGTTCACAGAAATCTACATGTCTTGAATATGACCCTGTTTAAATGCAGAAAGTATCCTCTGTATTAGTTACTGTTCATGCAACAATGTTGCTGCATTTCTGAAAAATAAAAAAAAATTAAATTTAAATGTAAAACTTGCTGTATCAGTACTATATTTGAAATATTTCCAATTTTAAAATATCATGTAAAATATTAGACTTAGAAAATTTTTAATTTTTCTGTAATTACCTAAAGGAGTAAATGGACAAACCTCAACAAAAATATTTCTTGCATTTTTATTTTCAAGGATACTATAAAAAAATTATGGTTTTATTTACTAGTTAACGACACACATTAAGTGGTATTTATTTATTGCTGCCCAAACCACACCTGTTTTCCAATTTTAGTTAAATTACTTAATTTGCTTGACGCTTGGCTATATTAGGAAACCGTTAATGTGACCTCAAGTTTTCTTTGTTGAATTGTTAGTTCAATAATTTTTGGAGACAAATGTAAACCTATCACAATTAAATTAAGTGTGGGGCTTTATAAGGTATCTCTCTTGGATGATTATCTTTCTTTCTCCTCCTAGGGTACCCAAGGCAATTTACATGACTCCCTTCTTTGGGAAATCATTCAGGTTCTACAGACAAGAGCCAATAGTTTTACATACTTTGCACACATACAGAATTGTTAGCTCTTGGTCTACATGAGATGGGACAGTAAAAGAATCTTTATTAACATATGATCTTCCAGTTGTTTGCATGGGGAACATAGTTCTCAGTTGCTATTTGACTCTGGGTGTGCATTAGTAGATAAACCATGGAAATGATACTGTATATACGAGAATTTTTCTGTGAAGGGAATGGTTGAACCAGCCTTTTGCTACATTATTTATTATCACCTTCCCTATTCAGAAAGCTGCATGCCTCTTAACTGATGTGGGATAATGATTACATACATACACTATATAGAACATCCTTTACTGTAGCAAATCGGAAGGGTTAGAAACAGATTACAGATATTGCTTCAGCATCATGAATAGATGAGGGCATCATTACCCTAGGGAAGGATTAAGTCACTCTCTCAGCTAAAGAATTTCATTTATTGAATACTATAGGTTTTATTTAAAACCTTATTGTTGGATGATATTAAATTGTTCCCACATTATGGGTTCCGGCAGTATTTTAGTGAGTCAAGCATAGCTGGGTTTTCTTAACATCAAGAATTTTTTACACATCTGATTTTTTGAAGGTTACCTGGGAAAAAGAGGACTGATAACAGTTTTCCCACCAAAAAAAAAACCAGATTATAAAAAGACAGAAAGCAGATTTCCTTTATCTTGTGTGCCTATAGGAACTGAGAATAAATATCTGAGAGGTTTTGGGTTGCAAATTGAGAAACTAACTCAACATTGGTTTCCCTGAGGAAGCCTCAGTAGAGTAAACATATGTTTGTGGATTACAGAAACATCCCTATATGATCTCAAGATTCATTATTCCCAGGCTGGAAAGAAAACCATTGTCTTGATCTCCCTTCTTTCTAGAATATTAGCAACTCTGGATCATTTTTCTTTTCTTTTAATCTATTACTGTTGATATAATTACTGATGTTAAAAAATTTTAAGTAGAAATAAAATATAATAAGAGGTAATTGTCATTAATTTTCTTATGAAAATTAGGCAACCACTATTTAGACTATGTATTCCTGCAAGTTGATCAACATGATTTCCCTAAAGGATAAAACATTTATCCATCATAATAAATAACAATCATTATCAACATTCCAACCACAGCTTATGCTTCTTTTAAACTACAGATAGTGCATCTTCAATACCAGCAGTTTAAAGGGGTATCTTAAATCACCAAAATATAAAGCAAATGAGTCCTCTAAAAGCTGAGTGTAGAAGTGATTTATCCTACCTTGAAACACTATAGGGTCTGTCCTCCTTGAGGAACTCACACATAACTCTTATTAGAGTTAATAAGAAAGTGGACCTCATGTCTTTTTGAAAGGGAGTGAGAGTAAATACTATATTTTATATCTCCTACGGGCAATAAATAGATTCAGTGGTGAAACAACAGGACTACGAAAGGTAAAGGGACTCCTAACCATGAACTTTGAACTCACTTAAATCTAAAATAGTTCCTTTGCCATTAACATAAGTATAATTCAAAGTTATCAGCCTTTACAAAAGATGTATGATGCATTCTTACATTTCAGAATCTGACCATAGTGCCTTTTATTTTTTCAAAAAGGAATAAAAATATCAGCATTTCTCTGTAGTTAACTGGAGAATAATTATGAGCTTCGAAATAATTACTATCCACCCACATTAATGCTGCTTTTTATCATTCCCTTTGATGAAAGTCTAATATACTTTAGGTCTCAGCTACATTAGAACTGATTATAAATTCCTTCATTACAGGTTCAATTCAGCAGAAATTTTCCGTACTTTGTGTCACACATATCTGCAAAAAAAGGCAAGTAGGTTGAGGGTATCATTAGCTCCTGACTTAGAAAGCTGTCCATGAGAATATGTGTCCTTCTTAAGAGAATATGTCTTTGAAATTTTTAGGATTATTGAGAGCTCCAGGCTCCAGTGAGTCCCATTGTGATAAATGGGGAGCCCTGGCTAATGACACTGCTATACTCTTTCCCTGCCCTCTTTACCCAACAGCCTTTGAGGTAAACTGACTCTAAAGGACTTCTAGGGCAGTTTCCACAGAATGGGAAAATTTAAGGATGTTACCATTGTTGTTCTGGAGCAACTGGAAGCAGGCTAAATCTTTTCAGGGATGTTCTTAGGACAAATTTATTTATAAAACTAAGGTCAAGGATGTAAAAATCTAACTATGTCTGAAGAACATATGGAGGGCAATACCAGAATTCGATCCATTTTAAATAAAAATAGCAGTATATTACTGTATCTGATCTTTTTCCAAACTGATAAACATTAAAATACGATGACTTTAAGAAATCAAATATCACAACAATTGGTGTCATTGCAAAGGTATTAAATTTTACCCATTGAAATTCAGTCGATTTTATATAACTGCAATACACACCTCTTAAGAGTGAAAGAAACTGATTTGGAATAATAATTAATTTGATACTACTGTATTACTTAAAGTTATCACCCTTCTTCAACTATCAATTATACGAACATATATCAAAAAATCATGGCTGGAAAATAACTTTCCTGAAAATTTTTCAATTTAAAAGACAACATCTTTGAATAATGTCATAAATCTACATTATGATAAAATTAAAATGTGATGCAAACAGATGTGATGAGATATTGGAAGCAAACTTTGGAACAATTGATAGTTTTCAAACAATCCATGCCTGTACGAATTTTGGTGGCACTAGTATGTCATTCATGACTTTTGAGTATCTTTTAGGTGAGCTGACTATTTAGGCTAGTGGTTCACATGTACACATGCTATGGAAACTGGCGTCCAAGGGTATGAAAGCAGCAGGCATGCTTTATGTTTATCTTTGTGTTGGAAGAAAATGCCAGTATGAACACAAAACATATTCCCTCGGACAGTTCTTTAGAGGAAGAACACAGCAGAAAACATGACTCTTGGGAAAAACAGAATCTGATGTTAAAATCCAGAAAGAGAGGAAGAAAAATATTTTTGGTCCAGTATACTAAGAAGACCTAATTTATATTTATATGAAAAACGAGTTTTTTCTTCATAAAATTACCTTGATTACAACACTTTTAAGTCAAAAGCAATCCTGTCTAAAATAAAAATTATAGGATCTGAGGAAAATTTTTTTAACTAGATAAAAAGTAAGTAAAATAGGTTAATCCCTAATCTGAGCATCACCAAATTTGCACATGCTCATTATTTTTTATATTTGATTTTTTTTTAAAATGCAGATGCAGTATTTTTATAGCTTGAAGAATGTCAGAATAATGTTCCCTTCCCATCTGGAGCAGCATGGCTGTATGCTATATAAACCCTTCAGTATTTTGTGAAGATACACTCTCCACTGCTCTGGCTTTCCACATATTATCCAGAGATGTACCTGGAGTATGGTGAGGACACAAGTGCCACCAGATACTCAGCACTATCTCAACAAGGCTGCAAGATTGAGATAGCATCAATAGTCCAACCTCCCTGTCACGGCTGCCAGTATTCAGTCATCCAGTCATTCAACAAATGCATATTATGCTAGGTACTTAGGATACAGTGGGCAAAAAAAGCAAGACACTTGCCCTCATGAAAATTAATTTTGTTGGAGAAAGAAACACCAAACAAATAATCACACATAAACACATACAAATTGTGTTAAGGATATTAAGTCTTGATGTTACCAGAGGTTATACAAAGTGACCTGGTTGAGCCCAGGCAATCTTCATTGAATGAGTGCAATGTAGCCTGAAGAGTGAAGGATAAGTGAGTACTAAGCAGAAAAAGAGGCTGCAGATGGGTAGGTAGGGTGTGAAGAAGATGCCAGACAGAAAACAATGACGTGTGCAAAGACTTAAAATGAGAGGGAGCCTGAAGGTCACTGTGGCTGCCATATGGGGAGTAGAAGAGAGAGTAGTGCGTGGTGAGAATGAAGAGGAAGACAGGCATCATTCAGAGCATGCAGCTCCTTTAGCCTGAGGATTTTTGTCTTAATCCTAAAAGCAATAGGAAGCCATTTAAAAGGTTTAAGCACAGGCTGATAAACTCTGCCCTATCTAAATCTTAAACAGAAAATTAGAAAGAGGCAAAGTCATTCGAAGAAATATGGCAGAGGATATTTTATACAGAGGTTTTGCATTATATTTTTATCAGATGAGAATAGCTTTATTAGAAGAAATTAGATCAGGAAAAAGAGCCTACAATGTCTTATTCTATTTTTGTTTGGAAATAAAATGAATGTCACCAAAATGTAAAATCTAAGACCCAGCATATATGAGATTTCATAAATATTTTAAAGTTTCCTATTAAACACATATTTAGATCTATTTTGTCTAAGAATTAACCTACAGATAATTAACATATCCTAACTATTCTTATATTCATAGAAAAATATAGTCCACAAGCTATTTCTGCTTGGATATCTCACTCCCATCTCAGTATAACAGGGATGCCCAGCATGTCCACCTCAAAACCAGTTTTACCTCCCAACACAGGTTTTGCTTTCATAGGTATAACCCTTCCCTCTGTTTCTAAACTATAAATGTGGAAATAATCTTGAACCATTCCTTCTTCCTCCCTTTTGCCTTAGCCAGATTTCATAAATTTTCCAAGAGAAATTTTGTTCTTGTCACCATCTCCCCAAACTGTCTATTTTTATCCTGGTCTGTGGCCACAGTTACCATATGCCTGAATTATTACAGTAGTCTTGTATTGCTCCCACGATCATCCAGACTCTAGACTGTCTCTCAAGCCATTTTGTATTCTATAAGTTTTTGAAGTAGTAGATTATAATAGTGGTGAACCCAAAGAGAAAAGGATTTAATAATCATCATCAGCTAAAATGTACACACATTCAACTCCTTCTAAGACTAAAACTGAAAGCACTCCAAGGGAATGGGAATGCAAAAGTATATACAACAATCTTGTACTGTGAGATTTAAAATAGCTATAAAGACAGATGAAAACTAAATATAGTTTAGCACTCATTTTGATGTTTTAGAAATTCATGAGTAAAAATAAGATTTTTTAAAATTAAAATGGAAACAAATCATGTAAAATATTTTTTTAAATGCAGTTCAGATTAGTGTTCATTAAACGCCACTTTCATTGTTTCACTACTCTGTTTAAAAACCTTTCCTATCTCCTTATTCTGTATTATCTTAGACTAAATGCCCCAGACTGAACCATAAGACCCTCTTTACTCTTTCCAGATTTTATCTTTTCACTCCACTGAAAAGATACAAAATACATCATATCTGAATTCTAACAAACATTTAAAGAAGAGCTAATACCAGTTCTTTGTAAACTATTCCAAAAAATAGAAGATGAGGGAGTGCTTCAAGATTCATATTACGAGGCCAGCATTACTCTGATATGAAAGCCAGACAAACACACTACAAGAAAAGAAAATTACAGGCAATATCCCTGATGAACACAGAAGCAAAAATCCTGAAGAAAATGTTGGCAAACCAAATTCATTACAAATACATTATCATTCAAATACATTAATGGAATCATACGCCATGATTGAATGGGATTTATTCCAGGGATGAAAGGATGGTTCAACACTTGCAAATCAATGTGAAAACACCACATTAATAAAATGAAGGATAAAAATCAAGGATCATTGCCATAGATTAGGAAAAGCATTTGGAAAAATTCAACATCTTTTCATAAAAAAAAAACAAAACACTTTCAACAAACTCTGTATAGAGGGAAGGTATCTCAACTTAATAAGGGTCATATATAACAGAAAAATGTAAAGCTAAAATCATATTCAATGGTGCAATGCTGAAAGCTTTTCCTCTAAGATCAGAAAACAGAAAAGGAAGCTCACTTTCACCACTTTTTCTCAACATAGTACTGGAAGTCCTATCCAAAAGAATTAGGCAAGAAGAAGAAATGAAATGTATCCATCAGACAGGAAGAAGCAAAATTGTCTCTATTTGCAGATGATCTGATATTATACATAGAAATTTTTAAAGATTCCACCAAAAAAAACTGTTAAAACTAATCAATTATTTCAGTAAAGTTGCAGGATACAAAATCAATATACAAAAATCAGCTGTGTTTGTATAACAATGAAATATCAGAAAGAGAATTTATGAAAACAATCCCACATATAATGCCATCAAAAAGATTAAAATTCTTAGGAATAGATTTAACCAAGGAGGCAAAATATTTGTACACTGAAAATTATGAGACATTGATGAAAGAAACTGAAGAGGACACAAATAAATGGAAAGATATACCATGTTCACATGTTGAAAGAATTAATATAATGCCCATACTACCCAAAGGGATCTACAGATTCAGTGCAATCCTTATCAAAATTCTGGTGACATTTTTCACAGAAATAGAACAAAAAATCCTAAAATTTGTATGGAACCCACAAGGTTCCAAATAGCCCAAGAAATTTTGAGAAAGAAGAACAAAGCTAGAGGTATCACACATCCTGATTACAAACTATATTACAGAGCTATAGAAATCAAAACAGTATGGTCAATCAACCCATGCATATATGGTCAATTACTTTTCAAAAAAGAAGCCAAGAATATACAATGGGGAAATGATAGTTTCTTTAATAAATGGTGTTGGGAAAACTGGACAGCCACATGCAAAAGACTGAAACAGAGCCCCATCTTACACTGTACACAAAACAACTCATAATGCATTAAAGACTTGAATATAAAACATTAAAACTCCTAGAAGAAAACCTAGAGGGTGAGCTCCTTAACATTGGTCTTAACAATGATGTTCTGAATTTGATACCAAAAGCAACACGACAAAAGCAAAAATAAACAAGTGGGACCACATCAAACTGAAAAGCTCTGCACAGAAAAGGAAACCATCAACAAAATCAAAAGGCAACCTATGGAACAGGAGAAAACATTTGCAAACTACATATCCAATAGGGGGTTAATACCTTAAACTGCATAAGGAACATGTTCGACTCTGTAGGAAAAAACACAATTTAAAAATTCAGGACCTGAATATATATTTTTCCAAAGAAGACCTCCAAATGATAAACAGGTACATGAAAAGGTGTTCAGCATCACTAATCATCAGGTAAATGTAAGTCAAAACCACAATTAGATATCACCTCACATCTCTTAGGATGTCTCTTATCAAAAAGACAAGAGATAACAAATGCTGGAGAGGATGTGGAGAAAAGGGAACACCTGTACACTGTCAGTGGCAATGTAAACTGGTACAGCCAATACAGAAACAGTATGGAGGTTTCTCAAGAAGTTAAAGATTGAAGTACTATATGATTTAGCAATCCCACTTCTAAGTATATACCCAAAGGAAATGAAATTATTATCTCAAAAAGATATCTGTACTTCCATATTTATAGCAGCATCATCCACAATAGCCAAAGTGTGGAACCAACCTAAGTGTCCATCGACAGATGAATGGATAAAGAAAATGTAGCATATACATACACAATAAAATATTATTCAGCCTTAGAAAAGAAGGAAATCCCCTCATTTGCAGTAACATGGATGAACCTGGAGGGCATTATGCTAAGTGAAGCAAACCAGACAAAGAAAGACAAATAGACAAATACTGCATGGTATCAATTGATATGTGGAATCTTTAAAAAAAAAAAGTCAAACTCATAGAAACAGTAGAAGAATAAGTGGTAGGGTCTGGGGAGTGGGGAAAATAGAGAGTGGTTGGTAAAAGGGTACAAACTTTCAGTTATAAGATGGATAAGGTCTGAGGATCTAAAACATAACATGGTGACTATAGCTATAGTTGATAACACTGTACCGTATAATTGAAATTTGCTAAGAGAGCAGAACTTAAATGTTCTTACCAAAAAAATCATATGTGAGGAAAAAAACAAACAAACAATAAAAATAGAATACTTCTTTTTCCAGTGTGAGTCTTGTCACTGTTGCACAGAAAAGAGCTCTCACACTCACACCTTGTGTGTTTTATACCATAGAGTTAATTCATTAAAGTTCTAATTATAATCAACTCAGAGAGGAGGAAAAGAGATGGATAATTATGGGTATCTCCTCTAGAGTAATGTGTAAAAATTTTTACACCGAAAAACAGGAGTACTACTGTGTGTTTCAGCCTCAACTGCTGTCTTCAGGATATGAACTAGATGTAGTTCTATACTCCTCAGTAAGACCTGATTGTGAAAGTACCTTAATTCCTCGACCTTACTACATTCTATCTCCAGAAGTGAGATAAATAAATTGAACAAGTAATTATTAAGTTCCAGTTATTAAGTTCCTATTATCCAAGTGGGTCTCACTGAGAAATAAGCCAGTGAAGACAAGCCCTCGAATGCTAAAGTCCTGAGGAAGCCAGGCTAGTGCTGAGTGTGTGTTCCTGAGAGGACTTCTTGAGTTTCCAGTCTCACACATGCCTGTCCTTGTTAAACATCTGTGGTCCTCAGTGGAGCAGTTTTATCCTCTTTCTACTCCATGCACTCCTTTCCACATGGGTTGTCTCTCTCTTACCATGCAAGTTGGAATCTGCTGGGGACACAATTCTGTGCTCCTTCTCGCCTGATACAGTAAATGTAAAGCTTACACTAGATACTACAGAAACACTTTTGAATCCATGATCATACATGCCCAGATTCATAGGGCAGACACTAGAGCTGGAAGGGACCCTGCTGAGTGACTATCAAACCCTCTCACTTCACAGGTCCTGAAGAAAATAAGAGTGTGAAATGACTTTGCCTAGCCTCAAAGCTAGTCAAAAGTAGAGCTAGGTCTAGATCTCAAGTTTCTTATCTAGTTAGCTCCTTTACAATAGGTCACATGGCAATAAAAGACAAGCAGAGAAACGGAAAAACTGGGTGTGGAAGTATTTGATGTAGTATAGATCTCTTTTAAATAAACCACTAACCAATAGACCTACCATAATTATATAACAACTATAAAGCCATTAGTATTCCCCTAATCAGCATTTTATTTAGAAGTCATAGAAATGCCTTTAAATGGAAAACCAGAAAAATATCAAAAACAAGCCAACAGATTAGGAAGGACAAAGATCATAGGGTTTAAACCAAATAAGTAATACAAGTCAAGAGGAACAGTTTCCCAGTAGTGCATATTATTAAACTGAATTGTTTATGGAACAATTTAAGTGTGGACAAATTAAAGTCAACTTGACTTAAAAGAAGAACAAGAATAGCTAGGGCTAAGGTATGGCCATATAGGCCAATGAAATACTGAAATTCTTGTACAGGTTAGCAAATTACTTTTGCCCAGAACCCTTTACTCTAGGACCTAAGATGCTTTGTCTTTAGCCCCTTCCCCAGATGTCCTCACTGCAGCAGGTTTAAGAAACTAAAGGGTCATGCCCGGCATAGCAGGGGGATCCTAGCACCTAGCCACATTGCTAGGCTGATATTCTTTCTAACTAGACAATTTATATTTTTAATATTACCTCTGGATTAATCTCAAAGACATTTCCAAACCCAAAAGTCTATGACTCTAAAATGTATTCCCTAAAATATATATTAATAATTCTTGATATTGTGACTACGTTGTAATGGGTTTAGAGATATGTATGTATATATATATATATATATATAGGTTTGGATCCTGACTCATTCATGTTTGGACATGTTTTTTTAACTCCATAGATTCTTAGTGGCACAATGCTAACCCCCCTAAAAATATTGTTGTAGTAATTATAAATGGCTAGGAAGGGGCTTAACATAGAGAAGTTTGCTTAAATTTTTGTCTGTCTTTTACTTCTCTCCTGTCCATTGATCCATTGCCTCAAACCAAATTCTTTTTTTTTTTTTTTTTTTTTTATTGCGGTACGCGGGCCTCTCACTGTTGTGGCCTCTCCCGTTGCGGAGCACAGGCTCCGGACGCGCAGGCTCAGCGGCCATGG
>NC_041214.2:66941540-67035963 GCF_002837175.3 Physeter macrocephalus | reverse complement strand
CAGGCTCCGGACGCTCAGGCTCAGCGGCCATGGCCACGGGCCCAGCCGCTCCGCGGCATGTGGGATCTTCCTGGACCGGGGCATGAACCCGTGTTCCCTGCATCGGCAGGCGGACTCTCAACCACTGTGCCACCAGGGAAGCCCCCAAATTCTTAATATGCACATACACACACATACACACACACACACACTCACACATATACCTCCTATCGTATCATGTACTAAAGAAAAAAGACTTAGAATTAGGTCATCCCTACTCAGCCATCTACTAGTTATGTGACTTTTGTAATGTTCTTACCCTCTGTATTACTGTTTCTTCAAATGTAAATTTGGACAATGCCCACGGAACAGAACAGAATCCAGAAGATTATGTTAAAGTACTTCTTCGCCCAAGAACAATTTCCCTATTAGCTACACATAGCTCCGTATTTTGACAATGACCATCTGGCAGAAATAGTTTTCTGGATGAGTCATCAACTGAGTGTTTATCTTGTGTCTAACACATAATGGAATTTCATATAATTTTAATAGGCTAAGCCAAGCAATACAGCATAGTGATTAAAAGTAGAGGTTCTAGAATTACGCTACCTGGTTTCAAATCCTGCCTCTGCTACTTAAAAGCTCTGTGATCTTAATTTCTCTATTTCTCCATTTCTTGGTTTGTAAAATAAGGATACTAATAATGTTACTACCTATGGAGTTGTAATAAGAACTAAATTAATCAATATATCAAATTGCTTACTTGATGCAATGTAAATGTTCAATCAAAATGTTAGTTATTGTAATGAAGTAGGTGGTATTATCTTCATTTAATAGTTTGGGAAATAGAGATGAATAAACTTGTTTAAGAAAACATGCTATACTAACTACTCCACAGGGATTATCTCACTGACTCCTCACAACTATTCCAAATCCCAAGATTATTATTATTCCATTTACAGGTGAGTTGGAAGAGGAGTCTAGGGCTTAGAAAAATGACAGATTTGTCCAGAATCTTTTTTTCTAATAAGTAGGGAGCCAGGATGTGGAGCCAGATCTGTATTGTTCTGGAATTCATACCATCAGGATTATTCTGTGCCCCCGCGGAAAATCACAAAAATGTCATAAAATTGCTTTCAGGGAGATCAATAGAATAGCAGTCAAAATCCAAGAGTGTCTCATTGGGAGACATACATATATATCTGAGACTCCCTACCCACTCAGAGTAAACTCTGCTGCTAATTTATTATATGGCATTAGGTGCATTAAAATGATGAAGAAAACAGTAAATGATTCAATTACAAATGTGGGAAAGTGGAAGATAAGATGTGCTGAGTAACTCTTCTATGGTATAAGGAAAGAGAAACAAGGTCGTATACACAGGATTAAAACAATAAAGACATACGTGAGTACTGTGCTCTGCAGAAGGAATGGGTCTCATAGATGTCTTATCCCTAACAGAGACGCTAAGTAAGCAGGAAATTAGCTTCTTGCAAGCAAGGCAGCCTGGAAGAAGGTAGGAAGCATGATCTATTTAAATGTAGAACATCACATTTGAACCTGAGTCTGTTACTTCATCCCAGTGGTATGGATCCCACAGGCGCACTAGGGCCCAGATGGTGAAGCTGTAAGGCAATTGCGCTCACAGTAAGTACCCAGAGGAATTAGCGCTATGAGATGGCTCATCCCCAAATGACAGCTGCCAGGTTCTGTAGTAAAAGAGTGCAAATTAGTAACAAAAGGCCTGGGTTCTAGGTTGAACTCTGCCACTTAACTAGGTGATAATCTGTGTGACATTGTTCACGTTACTACACATCTCTAAGCCTCCCTTTCTTTAGCTGTAAAAAGGAAAAGACACTGCCTTCTAGCCATCTCAGGAGATTATTGTAGAATCAAAAAAGATGATGTTTTCGAACATATTGTGAAAGACTTTTCACATGTAACGTGGGAGCTTTGTATTACTGGAATTAAGTGAAGTGGAAATAGTGGGGACTACCAGTTACAAAGGTCATGGCTATGACACAAAGAACTGACTGCATCACATGTTCAAAAGAAGAGTATCTGTATTATCTTAAAGAAGAAAGTCCATATATACTTAAAACAATTTTTAAAAAATTAAAATCCCCTTGCTTCCTATTACATGCCTATTAATAACACAAGTTCTGGAATCAGATTTCCTGTTGTTGCACCCTGGCTGCACTATCCTTACCTGTTATCAGACTTCAGGCAAGTTACTTGATAACTCTGGCCCTTGATTTAACCATCTGTTAATTGGGAATAGAAATAACACCAAGCTCATACACTAAATGTAGTAATATATGTGGAGCTCTTAGACCAGTCTCTGGAACATTTTAAGGACACACTAAATATTAAGAATTATTAATAAAACACAGTAAATGAAACATTAAAAAACTAGATTGATACTAGAACAACTGCACGAGAAAAAATAGGTATTTTATGGTGTCTTTATAAAAGTAAAGATTCCAAATGTATTTAATAAAACCATTACCCATTTAATATTTAGTCATTATAGATTTGAAAATGAATACCAGCAAATGAGGATTAAAAAGTACTTTTTCATTTTTGGCAAAATGTCAGGTCTGAGTTTGTAGCATTAGGAAAAAAAAAAAGAAAATTTAAAAGCAAAATGTCATAGCAATTCTTTATTTCCATTGTAATAATACTCATCAAGAAGTGATTTGACAGGTTTGGGACAAGCTAGCATTCTCATACTTTATCCAGTTAAGATGCCAAAAATTTTTGCAGAAAGGTTAAGAATGATCTTCTGGATGAAATTATGCTTTTAAATTATTTGAACATTAAAATGTTATTGTTAATTATATTACCAACTTGGATGTTCTAGCTTTATTTTTATAATGTGTAGCATTATTTAAAAGGTGAAATTGCATTGTAAGAAGCGATTGCTTGAGGGTAACCCCACTCACAATGTGCCTTTAAGACACTCACTCAGCTTGGGCTTCCCTGGTGGCGCAGTGGTTGAGAGTCCGCCTGCCGATGCGGGGGACGCGGGTTCGTGCCCCGGTCCGGGAAGATCCCACATGCCGCGGAGCGGCTGGGTCCGTGAGCCATGGCGGCTGAGCCTGTGCTCCGCAACGGGAGAGGCCGCAGCGGTGAGAGGCCCGCATACCACAAAAAAAAAAAAAAAAAAAAAAAAAAAAAAAGACTGATGACTAATAAGGACCTGCTGTATAAAAAAATAAATTAAATTTAATTAAAAAAAGAAAAGAATATCTGTAATAGGAAGCATGACCACTGAAAGCTTGTATTCTATCTTGTGCATGAACTGTATTTTGGGAAACCCATGAGCAAAATTAACGTATTTGATCTTCAAAATATAAACATGCCATTTTAAAAGAGGCTTATCTCTCAAGTATTTAATGGTTACTGGATTATAAGAATCAATATAGGATAAGAGGTCCCATGCTTTATTGATTTCTCCTTCCTCTCATTTTCATTCTTCCCTTTAAGCCATTAAAATGCCTCGAATCAAGCTACTTTCTGTAAGATAGTTCAGAATAATAATATCTATCAAAGACAACATATTTAATAACTTATATTTGGCTACTGGCAGTCAAGATTGCCTTTGAAGAAAAAAAATAACTTACCCATATAAACACTTTTGTATTTAGTCTCCAGTATTTTTACAATGAAAACAGAAAGCACATTTTTCAAATATATGGAAATCACATTTGATTTTGTAAAATATTTCACATTTAAACAGCCATGTCACAAATATCACAGAATTTTTATTTTAATATAGAAAGCTCAAAACAGCTGTGTTAAAATTTAAAGCAATAAAAAATATGCAGTTGACTTCAAGCAAGAGATGTGTTTCAAAAATTTGCACATGAATCAATGTTTGTAAATTTTAAATACACTAAGAGACGCTGCATTGTTGAACACCCTGTGGTGAATTATTTGGATAAATAAATCCCTTTTATAAGAGAAAAATCACTCCAATGTGTGTTTTCTAAGTTACTATTCCTACGTATTTTTCCTTTGAATAGGATTACATCTGTATTTATTTAGTATTAAAACTCACCTTTTCTGGAACATGTTAAGAAACAGTATCTAATGTTTTAATTGCACAGAATCAGAGTTCATCTACCCTTTGTGAGTCACCTGAAAGTAATTTTTCATTGAGAATGAATGATTTTAACACTTTTGTTGGAATGGTGTAGAAATCTGTAAGCAACTTAATTGTTCTGGATATTCCTTATTAAGCAGAAGGGCAGTGAAGAAACTCACAACAGAACAGGAACATAAAAAGACTAAAATGGTTCATCATTTTAAAAAAGGAAGAAAGAAAACTTAATAGATAGGGATATTCAGGACAATTTCATTGCACAAGGTTCACAGCTGGAATATTTTCCCACATTGCCCTTCATCTGTATCTGAACATATCTTTCAGAATTAATCCCTGTAAGAAAATCAATATAATTTAGTTTTCCAGATAGTACTTCTCCAACATGTGTGGATAAAAAATACCTAGGGAGCTTATTAAAAATGACAATTCTTACTTCCCCTTCCCCCTGAGATTTGTCAGGGTTCAGTCTAGAATTCAACAATTTAATGATGAACGAGGTCCCTGGGCCATACTTTGAGGAAAACTTGGGTTTTAGACCCTTTTCCTATTTGGGGAATCGACTCTTTTTCTGTTTTAACTCTCAACGTGGAGTAAAATGAAAAGCTGTACATAAATATATGAAACTGACCAAGTTGTGTACATGTTTGGCTATGACACACATCAGCTGGAAATGTCTGTGTGACTGCAAGCTGAAGGCCAATGGTGCCCTCTGTTTGAGAAGAAAATGCCCAGAAGAAACAGAGTTGCCCACTCCCAAAAAAAGCTGTATTTCGTGGGAATATTTAAATAGGTAGATAAGTAAATAGATATATATACAGATAGATTGTGTGTATATATATATATCCATGTAAACGTGTATGTGCCATTGAAAGTACTAAGTAGCGCTATTCCTTTGCTTTCATATTTATGTCTAGTCAAAAAATAATCTTTACCTCAAAATATTTTACACCATATTGGTGTGAATAAATAAAATTTATTTAATACTGATAATATTTTTGATTCTTTGGGGTTCACCTATTAGTAAGAATATCCACTTTACTATCGTACATAATATAGGAAAAAATGCTATGTAGGAAATCCTAAATAGGAAAATGTCATTTTTAGACAAAACAATGACCCCAACCTGAAGCAGTTCAGAACTTTCCTTTAGGATAATTAAGGAGTATAATGTAAGGAAGATGTGAAAATAGTCAAGAAATATCCAAGGGGGATAAACATCAAAGAGTGAGAGAAATTTGTTCCTTAGAACTTAATGAAATAAACAGAAATATAAAAATGTAATAAGAACAGAGCACAGTGATCCAAGGGTGGTGGCACCATCTGTGGCCTGGGAAACGAGGAATTCTTGGCCCTCTGCCTGAAGCAGGAGCCAGGGAAGCAGGCAAACTTTGGAACAATTATATTAAGAACTAAAGTCTTATTCTCTTTGTCTACAGGCTATGGGTATCTATGTCTCTCCCCCTGTTTATGTGTGTGCCTATCTTTGTGTGCATGAATGTTACATCTGCCTCTCTGTGTGTTATTTCTCGGTATGTGAAGGTGTGTGAATTTTTCTGTCTAGTTAAGTGCATGTTTCATTCTTGTGGAGTTACATGTCACCACTTTTTTTGTGTGTCTAAATGGCTCTGAATGTATGAGACTCTGCCCAATTATGTCTTGCTGCTTATTTGCATGCTTCGCTCTGCCATGTGTATCTCTCTGACCAGGCGTGTGCTTTTTTCTATCTGTTGTATATATTTCCCTGTGTCTCCATTTATGAGTCTCTCGTTTGCTGCTTCTGAATGTCTTTGACACTCTGTGTCCCATTCTATCTGTATTTTTGTGTATTTCTCCCCGTGAGCCTCCTGGATCCATCTCACTGTATCTCTGTAGTGGTTGTCTCTGTGTTTGTGTTTCTGAGGGCATGTATCTCTGTTTCTGCATTTTCCCTGTATGTAGCTCCCTTTCTCTCTCTTTCTTTCTGTGCCTGTGGGTATAGTTTGTGGGTCTCGCTTGTTTGCTCCCATTTATGTGGGCATCACCGAGTGGATGTCTCAGTGTGTCCACTTTTCTCTATATGTCTCTCTGTTGAGCATGCCTGTGGGACAGTAGGCAGACAAGAGAAGCTCCCATAATACATACCCTCTCTCAGACCCAGTCTGTCAGGGAAAAGACTTAAAGAAATGATCTAGCCCTTTATTGCCTCTAGACAGGGCTACAGCTAACATATTCTATGGAGGGATGTTAATATTCATCTTCCTTGCCTTTTCAAATACATTCTGTTGCCACTCAAGTTTTACACTTAGAATATCTATTCCGTGATCTAAATATCTCTAAGCCCTACTTCCTCAAGAGGAAATATATGGGTAAAAGCAACTTTTTGTAGGGTTGGTGTGAATATTACAGACGTAAACTTCCTAGTACACTACCTGAGACATAGGTGATGCTCCATAAATTCTATCACTATTATCAGGGCATATTTCTAGGCTAAAATTCAGTTGAAAAGTTCAATTCCTCTAAGGGAAACTGCTATATAATCAAATACTTTAAAGAGAGATTATTTCACGCAATGTCCCTACCTTTAAAAAATACAGCTAGGAGAACATTATAAAAGGGACCTCTTCAAAGAAATATTATGACAACTTTTGAATGGAAAATATATTAGAAGATATGTTTCCATTCTTTCAGTGGCCTATGGCACTAATCCGGTAGCTCTAGATTATGCACAGTCTTAGATCAATTACAATACAACCCAAATGACATCTAGGGCATGAGATAGTCTACTGCAGCCTCTTCATCTGAAGCAGGTGAGGACATTGAGTCCAGGGAGACTGAGAGTCTCAGTAACTTGTCCTAAGTTCAGGCTACAGTGACATATGTGCTACAAAAACCCATTCCCTTCAGGTTTATAGTCCGTGCTGTTTGCAATGCATTTTGCTACATCCACTATGAATTTCAAAAATTTTTTTAATTTAGTGTATCTTTTAAATAGATAATTCATTCAAAAAGTTGAAAAATCAAATCAATAAATATCAAAGTACATTGAAAAGTCACAGTCCTATCTCATCCACCCCTAACTCCCCTGTTCCTGCCTTTTATTCCCAATCCTATAAGTAACTACTCTTCAGTTTTGTGTGTGCCCTTTCTGTATCCTTCATGCAAATTCAAGGAAATTACTTATACAGACACAAGCAATTATTAACTATATGTATTTTTATTTTTACTCTTTTTTACATAAAGGATGATATTCTAAATTCACTGTTTTGCTCCTTGCTTTTTTGTACTTAACGATATATCCGGGAGATTTTTCTATACCAGTAAATGTAAAACTTCCTCATCTTTTTTTTACAGTTGCATAGTGATTTTAGATTTTTGAAAAGAAATCTAATTAGTTGTGAAGACTTAAACCAAAGAAGGGGGAATGAAGGGTGGTAACTAGATATAAGTCTACAGTTTGAGAAATTCCTATAACAATTTTAATTCATGGGTGCTAAGGAACAATGCAAAGAAAAGGGAGTAGGCAAGCTATGAGAACACAATAAAAGCTGCCTGGCCACACCACACCTGTTCCCTTTCCTGTTCTCCCAGGGGCTGCCTGAGGCATGGAATGAGTAGATAAAATACCTGCAGTTATTTTACCATTTACTCCCAGGAGCAAAAGTCCATAAAATACAAACGTTCATAAAATAGGAGCTGTTAGAAGGTACTGAACTTTGTGAAAATATGCAGTGCTCAGAACTGCCATAGTAAGTTACCAGCTTACCAAAACACACACACACAGTTTTTTCACAGTTTTGTACAATACATTTTTTATAGTTTTATAGTAAAATGAAATATCTTGCTGAGATTTTTCTTTATTATAATTCCACTACCTATTGCCTTTACTGCATCAGCGGTCCCCCAGCCTTTTCTGCACCAGGGACCGGTTTCGTGGAAGACTATTTTTCCACAGAGGGCGGGGGAGGGTTCAGGCAGTAATGCGAGCGATGAGCGGGAAGCAGCAGATGAAGCTTCGCTCTCTCGCCCACCGCTCGCCTCCTGCTGTTCAGTTCGGTTCTGGTCTGTGGCCCGGGGATTGGCGACCCCTGTACTACATTACGATTAACTTGGTTATCTATGTAATATGAGGGAATTAACATTTGAGTGACTATGAGACTGTCAGGAACTTTGCTAGGTGTTGCATGTACTTTATCCTAGCCTAGTTAGCACTTTCAAAGTCCTAGCTTCCCCAATTGCCACAGGGCCACACAATTAGATTCCACAACTGATTTGTCTTACTCCTCTCTATCCACAGTTTACAGTAGACAAAGATAACTAAAAACTTCAGAAGGCTCTCCGACAGTAGGATTGCTTTTGTTGGGCTCACAGGACCAGTTGTAATAACAGTAACTAAAGGCATAAGGTGAGGCAGATTCATCCACTGTGTCTTGCGTGTTGCCCAGTAAGACCTCGAACTTCCCTTAAGTCTCAGATCAAGTAAAGTCTAATAAAATAAAATTACCAGAAGTTCTTTTTCCATGACTAAGGCATGTAACATTGCCCAGATTTGAGCTAACAGTTTACGACTCTATTAAGAGCATGGGACGCTAAATCTACTTTACATTTAAAAGAGACTTCATCTTTTTCAAAACACTAAACACATATTGTTTCACTGTGTTCTCCTAACCACCTTGTAAGTCAAGGGTTGATGTTCCTGTTTTAAAATATATCCATCTGGGACTTCCCTGGAGGTCCAGTGGTTAAAGACTCCGTGCTTCCACTTTAGGGGGCACGGATTCCATCCCTGGTCAGGGAACTAGGATCCCACATGCCACGGGAGGCAGCCAAAAATAAATAAGTGAAATAAAATTTAAAAGACTCTTTTAAAAAAAAGAGTCAAAGGAAAGCTCTAAACGAACAATAAAAATTAAAAAATAAAACATATCCATCTTATAAATGTAATCACAGAAACATTGGAAGTTAACTCCACTAGTCCAAAATCCTGTCACTAACTAGTGATGGCAACTCTGTTACCCATGTTTGATCCAATACTTTTCATGGAGACCAACTTAAACCATCTTCAGCTTCAGAAATAACCAACTGCCCATGATAACACACGATAATTGAGTCAATCCAAAAATGGGAATGATAAAAAAGCAAAATGGAAACTAAAATATCTATTAAAGTTCATCTACCCATTAGCAGTGAACCAATTCACTCTTAGGCATTTGTTAAAATGAATTAGATAGAGCCATATGTTCTGATATCAAAGTTATGTAACACATGATTAAGAAGAGAAGGCAAATTTCAGAACAATATGTAAAGCATCATCCCATCTGTATAGAAAAAGAATTAAAGACACACATGTTTAAATGTACACAGATATTCCCTGGAAGGATATCCAGAAACTGTTATAAATTGTTTTCTCTAGGGAGTTAGTATAGTGTTATAGGGAAATAGTTTGAACGGTTACTTTTTCACCTGCACTCTTCTCAGTGTTTCCATTTTTTTTATCATGAACATATATTATTTTTATCTCTTAAAATATCATATGGTCATAATTTTTAACTGCTGTTAAACCTGGACAAATCAAATAAATATTCAAGACATACCTTTAAATGTCTGCTTTTCTTAGATTACTTCTTGCTCTATGATGTTTTGACTTTATTTGTGCCAAAATCTCTATTGACTTCTGAATAAATATTTAATTTCACCAATTAATTATAATGCTAGTGGGGAGTTTAAACTACACAGGGATAAATGTGTTGAATTTTTACCTCATCAATAAAATGGCCACTCAGAATGACATTCCAGTTGGATTAGCAAGACACACGCTATTATCTTGATTACCAGTGTACATGACATTGAAGATGTAGATGGGCAACTCAAAAGTGTATATGTTTCATGAAACATTCTCTGAACATTTTAAGTCTTCCAGCTATTTGAACTTACCACAGCAATTATTTCAGCTGATAAACTACAGAGTATGATTTGAGACTCACATTTAGGACATAAATATAACCTTTGAATCCATTTATGATCCCAATAAGCACATACATACACATGTATGCATGTATTTCTGTATCATACAGAGAGAAACATGTAAAAGTCATTGTTATTATACTGTTAAATATATGAACCAAGTGACAGCACTAGCAACTATAGATTAATACATTCCTTAACTCACATTATTATGTAGGGAAGTTAGAAGCATTGCAGCATGAATTAAGGACAAAGTATCAACCTTAAGTTTAAATAAGGATTTTTCAAAGAACAGATGATATGTTCCACGAACAGCTGTCTAGAAAATATGTAGCTTTTTACATTTTTGCCATGCAAGTTTGAAAGTCTATTCATGTATTTTAATTCCCTGACTCACAGACCTTGCAGATTAATGGATAGCACTTTTTTGGCATAAATAAATAAATAAATAAATAAATAACTGACAGAAAATTTTTTAAAATGGTTAAAAGAAGTTGTAAACTGAAGCATAAATTTGTGAACACTTCATATAATCTTGTAAAAATAGTAGTTGAGGGAAAGCTAGTAAAACATTTTTTGTTATTTGAGTCCATATTCAGCTACTCATCCTTAAGGTCTGTTACCCAGAGCCTGGGACCCATACAATTAGATTCGTAGCTGACAACTCTTCTCAAAATCTACTTAACTGAAATACAATCAGCTTATTTTATCATTTCTGTAATATGCAGATTTATCTTATGCTCCACAATAATTAGTTCAAACTACATTAATCATCCTTGCCATACTGCTTTCAGTTGGTTTGATGTTTCTCTGGTTTCTCCAATATGTTTTGAGCATCTGAAGGAGAGAGGCCATGTCAAACTCATCTTTGCACCTGAAGTCACTGCCCAAAGCTTGACACATTTTAGAACTCAGTAAAGGTTTGTTAAGTAAATAAGGGGGAGTAACAAAAATTAAGGGAAATGACTTGAATCAAAGTAGCACTTCACCTAAACTGGATGCCTTCTAAAGAGTCAAACAAATCTCTTCTACCTATATAGCTACAGGTACCACATGCTATGAGTTTAATTGATAGCATTCACAATGTTTACTCTGAGGCTTTTCAGACACTTTATACAAGAAGAAAAATTAAAATTAAAAATGCAGTCTGTGTTCAATAAAGTATACTCAACTAAGAAAAATCAAGCAATATTTTCCAGAAAAAAAATGAAGTGTTAAAATAAAATGAATATTTGAACTAATGTCTAATTAATGAGAATATCAAAATTTTCTAGCTTATCAGATCTTACTACTTCTACAGTCCTACTATTTATCTCCACAGATTATTGATGTAAACTACATCAAGTATAACTATTTCTTATTTAATGAATATTCTTACTATTAAAATATTTGATATTTTATGAATAAAACATTAAATGTGATACTAGCCCACTTACCTTAAATTATTTGTTATACCAGGGATATATTAGATATTCAAATTAAATAGGATAATTTTGCACTTATTTTTACTCCATAAGAATAATTTTTACCATTATAAATATTATTGGTTAGACAGTAATATATCAAAATCTTCAATCACATTGATTATTATTTTTGTTTGTATAATCCTTAATCCTAAATTCTATTTTTTGTAATGTATAATCCTAAATTCTACTTTTGTTCCTCTATTTAAAGAACATGAAGTGATTTAAGTTGCTTACTGAAAAAACATCACGTGACGGTTAAAATTGATTTTTGCCATCCATGTTTGGAACACTAACTTCAGTGTTAAGAGAGAGAAGACTAAGACACAAAATACACTCAACAGTGATATAATATTTTTTGACAAGAAATATGGAGGTTAAATATTGTCTTTCTATAGCAACCTTAAGGCAGATAAACAAGAGAAAACAGATATTATTAGAGAATGACGGCAAACATTTATTTTTAAGAGGTATATGTTATATTATTCATATCTTCTTAGGAAAAAGATGGCAAGTTTATTGGCTTCCCTCTGCCCTTATCCTCTGCCAGCAAGAGCCATCTGTAATAAGATGGAAACACTGGCACACAAAACAATTCACTTCTGTTTCCTAAAACCATTGCTTAATAAAGTCTGCTGAATATTTTGCAAGGCTCTAGTCTTTTCCATTTTTCTTATTTTTCAACAATGATAGGGATACTGAGGTACTTGTTTTGGACAATTTATAGTCTAATTTCAAAATAAATAAAAGATTCATAAAGCTAGAAAAAAATAAAGTGGACCCACATGAATAAGACACTCATATCGTAAATATAAATGTATGATCACAGGCTATGAAAAAAGTGATTAAAAAATGGACACTAAAGAAACTGTATGCTATTTTAAAATATGCTTTGAACCCCAGCTTCTATAATCAGGAATGGCCTTTCAGGGACCAAGGATCAACTTTAACACATTAATTGAAAAATGAATTTGATTAATGTTCATAGGATTATACTCCTTAGGAATGCACTATAACCACTGGAGCATTGGTTGTTTAATAAAATGTTTATTCTCATTATTAGGCACAAATGTGCTAGATTTTTCATGCATGAAATAGATACTTAGGAAGTCGCGTGAACCCTTTCAGACCAGCATGGAATTTGGAAAAGTGTGGTAAATGCTCTTTAAGATAAGTCATTTGAGTGTTAGGGATAGATTCTAACGCTTATTTATGAAGATTCACTCACAGAATCTATAACACACTACTTTGGATATTCAAAGTACTATCTTATGGTTGTAATAAAATCTAATAAAGCTAGCTTTTATTATCTATTATATCCTGGGCACTGGCAAAACAACCTTGCATGAATGACCTTATTAATTCTACTCAATAACTCTGTGAGGTAGATACTGTTATTATCCCCATTTCATAAGTGAGTAAACTGATATTTCTAGAAAGATTAAGTAACTGTCCAAATCAATGAGTGGAGAACCTGAATTCAAAGCAGTGTTACAGAGCCTGCAATTTTAATCATTATTATTGCTTACCCAGTTATATAGATACTCTATTTTGACTAAGTTTTATTTTTTAAACTTTGAATTCATCAACACCTCTCTACGGTCTACACAGTCTACACTGTTGGCTTGGATATAAAGATAATGGCAATAATGAAGTCAGAGTCACAGGTTTGATTTGTGTTCAGTTGATGTTGTCTTATGAAAGTCTATTCCATTGCTATCAAAACCCATCTATCAAAAACCCATCTATCAAACCTCCCTACAAGAGTTCTTTTTCAATGCATCATAAGAAGAGACTGGAGAGGTATCTGCATCTAGTTTGGCAAAAAAACAGTCACTCTTGTTGGAGAATCACTGTAGGGTCACACATATTATTTCTGTGTATAGAGGAAAATAAACATATTAACAGCCAAGTCATTCACATGGCTTCCATAGGAATTAGACTTGCCATCACAGAGTGATCAATTATGAGGAAATCCCCTTTAATCGTTTAATTGATTTCCTTCTTTTACACTTAAAGTAGCAAAGATTAATCCAGATGGTGGGGTAGGAAGACGTGGTACTCACTTCCCCCGACAAACACATCAAAAATACATCAACATGGGAAAAAAATCTTACTGAAAACTAGCAGAAAGACTCCTGTACAACCAAGGCTGTAAGAAAGATCCACATGGAATTGGGCAGGAAGGGAAGGAAAATGATCAAGTCAGAACCTGTGCCCCTAGGAGGGGACTCAGAGGAAAAGGGAGATTACATGGGCAGAGATCTAGCCTGGGGAGTGAGCAGTTCAAGCCATAAATTGGGTGCCCCAGTCCTGGAGTCTGACATGGAAGATGAGCCCCCTTGGCTGGTTGGAGGGTCACTGGAACAAGAGGGCTGTGGGAAGTGTGTACTCCACTTGGGAGGAGTGTGCAAGTGCTGATATACTCACAAGGTAGGGTGGGAGGGTGGATTGAGGACTGCTCCAGTGGCTGCCCAGTTTCCCATGACCACCCCGGCATGGGCCTCAGGTTGAGCCAAGTGAATGCTCCACCTCTGCATACTTCACCTCGCAATTCCACACTGGAGTGAGGGCTGCCATAAATGGGGAGAGAGCTCAGCCCTCAGTCATGGGACACAAGGGCAACTTGGACCCTGGGAAGTGTCTGATCATAGTGGGGGTGGCCATTGTTGGCACTTACACAGGTTGCACATCACAGGTGGTCCTGATTTCTTGAGAGTGGCTGGACAGTGACAGTCTGCACCCTGATACACTCTAAGAGCTAATGCAGGCCTGCCTGCTCCACAAAAGTGTGGGGGCAGCAGAGGCTGGGGGGAGCAATCAGCTGTAAAGGACAGTGAAGAGTCTGAGACAGTGGAGGCTGCCATTGCCAGCACCTGCACAAGCAGCGCATCAGAAGCACTGCCTCTGTCGGCGGCCAGCCTACTCCAGCTCACACCATGTCATAAGCCAAGAGCCTGCATGGGCCCCTCTTGCTCAAATACTTTTACCCTTTGGGGCAAGGATGCTGGTGCTGGGAGAGAGAAGACCACACATTCAAAGGGAATAGAGCCAGTTTGGCCGCGACACTCATAGCTTCTGCTCCATCAACTTGGTATCTGACCCCACCCCCAATATGGAGACAATAGTCACTGAACAGAGGGGGAGCCCCACCTCACACCTAGCTCCAGCTCTAGCTCTTCCACCTCCAGCCCCACTTCTTACCAACGTGATAGCTGCACCCTGAAGAAAGACATGACTTCTGTTCACATCAAATCCAGCTCTCCAACCAAAGGCATGGGCACATGCAGACTATATAGAAATACTCCTACATAAGAACACCTCTTCAAAACCTCAATAGGTAACTATTTCACCTAAATTCATAGAGAAAGAGAAAGTTAAGCAAAATATAATGACAGAGGAACTGGTCTGAACTGAAAAAGAAAATCCCTCAAAAAATAAATAAAACAGAAAAAAACAATTTACCACACAAAGAATTTAAAGCATTAGTAATAAGAATGCTAACTGAATTAGAGAAAAGGATAGATGAACAAAATGGGAATTTTAACAAGGAACTAGAAAATTATAAAAGAACCTATCAGGCTGAAGAATACAATAACTGAAATGAAAAACCCTAGAAAGAATGAATGGCAGACTAAATGAAACAGAAGAATGCATAAGTGATCTAGAAGACAAAATAATGGAAATCACCCAATTAGAAGAGCAAAAAGAAAAACAAATTTTAAAAATGAGAACAGTTTAAGAGATCCCTGGATAACATCAAGTGTACCAACATTTGCATTATGGGGTCATAGAAGGAGAAAAAAGAGAGGGGGGTTAAAAATAAATTTGATGAAATTATGGCTGAAAACTCCCCAAATCTGCAGAAGAAAACAGATATCCAGGTATAGGAAGCACAGAGAGTCCAAAATAAGGTGAACCCAAACAGACTCACACCAAGACATATAATTAAGATGGCAAAAGTTAAAGTTGAAGAGAGAACTCTAGAGCCAGCAAGAGAAAAACAAAGAGTAATATACAAGGGAACCCCCATAAGGCTATCAGCTGATTTTTCTGCAGAAAATTTGCAGGTCATAACGAGTGGCATGATATATTCAAAGTGCTGAAAGAGAAAAACCTGCAACTTGGACTACTCAGCAAGACCATTTAGAATTGAAAAAGATATAAAGACCTTATCAGGCAAAAATTAAGAGTTCATCAATACTAAACCTACACTAAAAGAAACTGTAAAGGGTCTTCTCTAAGTGGAAAAGAAAAGGTTATAACAAGAAGAAAGAAACTATAGGAAAGGAAAAATTCCACAGGGAAAGACAGGTAGTAAGAATGGAGGATCAACCAATTAAATGAGCTAGTACAAAGATTAAGAGACAAAAAAATTGTAAAAGCAGCTATAACTACAATAAGCAGTAGAGAGATAAACATGAAGATGTAAAGTAAGACAACAAAAACACAAAATGTAGGGGAGGGGAGTAAAACAGGCAGATCTTTCAGAATGTGTTTGAATTGAAATGTCTACAAATTTAAAACACATAGATATAGTTATAGGTCAACATATAGGAACCCCTTGGTAACCACAAATCAAAAACCTACAATAGATACATTGAAACAAGAAAAAAAAGGAACACTATTAAAGAAAATTATCAAAACAAAAGGGAAAAAAAAGAAATAAACAGAGAAAAGCTACAAAAACAACTATTTAGAAAACAAATAATAAAATAGCAATTAGTGCATACTTATCAATAGTTACTCTAAATTTCAGTGGACCAAATGCTCCAATCAAAATACACAGGGTGGCTAACTGGATTTAAAAAAAGGACCAATTTATATGCTTGAAGAGCTAAAGACTGAAAGTGAGGGGATGGAAAAATATATTTCATGCAAATGGAAATGACAAGAATGCACGGGTAGCAATGCTCTATCATACAAAATAGACTTTAAAACAAAGTCTATAATAAAAGTCAAAGAAGGGCTTTACATAATAATGAAGGGATTAATACAAGAAGGGGCTATTATACTCCTTAACATATATGCATCCAATACAGGAGTGCCTAAATATCTAAAGCAATACTAACAAAAAAAAGCGAGAAATTGACTATAATACAATAATAGTAGGGAACGTTAACACCCCCTTGACATCAATGGACAGATCATGCTGACAGAAAATCAATAAGGTAACAGTGATCTTAAATGATGCAATAAATAAGTTAGATTTAACAGATATCTACAGGACATTCCATCGAAAAACAGCAGAATACACATTCTTTTCAAGTGCACATGGGACATTCTCCAAGATAGATCACATACTAGGCCACAAAATAATTCTCAACAATTATAAGAGGATAGAAATTACATCAAGCAATTTTTCCAACTGCAATGGTATGAAACTAGAAATTACAGAAAGAAAAATGCGAAAAGAACAAACACATCGACACTAAACAACATGTTAATTAACAAAAATGGGTCAATGAAGAAATCAAAGAGGAAATCAGAAAATACCTTGAGACAAAGAAAAATAGAAACACAATTTTCCAAAATCTATGGGATGCAGCAAAAGCAGTTCTAAGAGAGAAGTTTATAGCAATACAGGTCTTTGAGAAACAAAAAAATCTCAAATAAACAATCTAACCCACCATCTAAAGGAATTAGAAAAAGAAAATTAAAGCCCAAAGTCAGCAGAAGGAAGAGAATAATAAAGATAGAAAGGAAATAAAAGAGTGCTTTTCCTTATTGTTACAATATTTAAACTCATTCAAAACTTTTAGTTGCACTTTTTTTTTTTTAACATCTTTATTGGAGTATAACTGTTTTACAATAGTGTGTTAGTTTCTCCTTTACAACAAAGTGAATCAGTTATACATATACATATGTTCCCATATCCCTTCCCTCTTGCGTCTCCCTCCCTCCCACCCTCCCTATCCCACCCCTCTCATGGTCACAAAGCACAGAGGTGATCTCCCTGTGCTATGCGGCAGCTTCCCACTAGCTATCTAATTTATTAGTTGCACTTTTAATGTAATATCTACTAGTTTTGAAAAATTTTCAGATTTGATACATTAGAGTTGTATTCCTCAGGTATTGAAAATGTTGTTTAAATATTTTATCAATGCATTAAATTAATGCAGACAGTCTCCACCAAAAAACTACTAGAACTAACAAATGAATTCAGTAAAATTGCAGGATAGAAGATTAATATACATATATCTGCTGCTTTTCTATAAACAAATAATTAACTATAACAAAAAGAAAGCAAGAAAACAACCCAATTTAAAATTGAACCAAAAAGAAAAAAATGCCTAGGAATGAACTTAACCAAGAGGGTGAAGACCTGTCCTCTGAAAACTATAAAAGATTGATTAAGGAAATTGAAGATGATACAAAGAAATGGAAAGATACCTTGTGTTCAAGGATTGGAAGAACTAATATTGTTAAAATGCCCATACAATTCAAAGCAATCTACAGTTTTAATGCAATCCCTATCAAAATACTCATGATGTTTTTCAGAACTAGAACAAATAATCCTAAAACTTACAGAGAACCACAAACGACCCCAAATTGCCAAAGCAATCTTGAGAAAAAAGAACAAAGCTGGAAGGATCATGCTCCCTGATTCAGACTACATCATAAAGTTAAGTAATAAAACAGTGTGATACTGGCACAAAAACAGCCACACAGATTAATGAAACAGAACAGCAAGCTCAGAAATAAACCCACAGGTCTATGGTCAATTAATCTACAATACTGGAGGGAAGAATATACAATGGAGAAAAGACAGTCTCTTCAAAAAGTGGTGCTGGGAAAATTGGACAGTTCCATGGAAAGAATCACACTCCATGTACAAAAATAAACTCAAAATGGATTAAAGACATAAATGTAAGACTTGAAACCATAAAACTAGAAAATAAAGAACATGAGCAGTATACTCTTTGACATAAATCATAGAAATATTTTTTTGGATCTATATCCTAATGCAAAAAAAATAAAACCAAAAGTAAATAAATGGGACCTAATCAAACTTAAAAGCTTTTTTGCACAACAAAGGAAAGCACTGAAAATGAAAAGACAATCTACTGGATAGGAGAAAATATTTGCAAAGATATGACCAAAACGGGTTAATACCATATGTATATATATACCTCATATAACTCAATATAAAAAATATCAGAAAATGGCCAAAAGACCTGAATAGACATTTTTCTGAAGAAGATATATAGACAGCCATCAGGCACATGAAAAAATGCTCAACATCACTAATCAGTTGAGAAATGTAAATGAGAACCACACTGAGATATAACCTCACACTTGTCAAAATGGCTATCATCAAAAAGTCTAGAAATAACAAATGTTGGTGAGGATGTGGAGAAAATGGAACCTTAGTACACTGTCAGTGGGATTGTAATTGGTGCAGCCACTATGGAAAACAGTATGCAGGTTCTTCAAAAAACTAAAAATAGAACTACCATGTGATCCAGCAATTCCATTTCTAGGTATATATCTAAAGAAAATAAAAATACGAATTCAAAAAGATACATGCACCCCAATGTTCACAGCAGCATTATTTATAGTAGCAAAGATATGGAAGCAACCTAAGTGCCTATCAACAGTTGAATGAATAAAAAAAGATGAGGGATATATATATTATATATATATACACAATAATGCAGATGGACCTACAGATTATTATGCTCAGTGAAAGAAATATACTCTATATTATCACTTACTTGTGGAATTTATAAAATAAAACAAATGAATGTATATAACAAAACAGACTCGCAGATATAGAGAACAAACTAGTGATTACAAGTGGGGAGAGGGAAGGGGGAGCAATGATGGGGTACAGGATTAAGAGACACAAACTACTATGTATAAATAAATAAGCAACAAGGATATATTGTACAGCACAGGGAAATATAGCTATTATTTTGTAATAACTTTAAATGGAGTATCATCTATAAAAAGAAAGCAAGAAAGAAAGACAAAGAAAGAACTGAAAATGTACTCAATGGCAGTTGCTGAAGGCCCATCAATTAAATCAATTTCTCCACACACATTACTGGAGTAATCACAGTTGTATCAGATTGGCAACACAGAGTAGATTAGACCTTATCATTGATGTCAGTTGATTATAACAATTTACAGTAAGAAACCAAATATGTTCAAATAACTCATATCATCAAATATTAAAATAAGAAAGGATAAAAGATGCAATTATACTTTTAAAAAGCCATTATTCCTTTATTATATCTCACCAAATTCTTCATATAATCCATAATAAATAAATTCCATTTATGATCATATTTAGCTTAGGGGTTCCGTAAAACCCGCTGATGAAGTTTACAAATGACAGGTGTAGTAAAACATTATAATTTCTAAGGAAATATTCTCGTTTGATACCCAAATATCTGTAAGAAATTGCAATTATTTAGACTTGCACATTTGGGACTAATGGTTAAGGCAGAAATTTAGTTAAAGAAAAATATGAATGGGGCCTCTTCACCTGGATGTTTTGTGATGAAGCAAAGGGGAGAGAACCTGTGGGAAAAATACAAGTTGATCGGACAAGCTAATGTTGCTGGTAGAAATGGCTATAATGCACGGTAAAGAACTCCAGCAGAAAATCTGAAGTAGATAGACAAGAGTTGATGTTTCCATATCTGATACTGATTGTCTATTATGACTGTCCACATTTAATCTCAGTGCTGTGTAGTCCTACTACATGATTACTGTCTTTATCTTTCCTTCTATTTTGTAATTATGTAATAGTGCTGTATTTTCGGATGTCCTAAGTTAAGAAAAGTGTCTAATTCTGTTTTGCAACCTTTGCATTTATCAAATACTTTATTGTTTTTAAAGTACTTTAGAATCTATACTCACATTTAATTAACCCCTAAATTCTATGCTCTCAGAATTATTAAATTGCTTATGTGAGATTATATCAACACAACCAATAAGTGGTGATGCCAAAATTGAAATCCAACATGGAATCAGGAAGAAGAATGATGGCAATGAATGTTTATTAAAAATCTGGCATTATGAAAAAGCCTTAAATACATTACATCACCAAATTTGCACAACCTCCTGCAACAGACATGATCCCAATTTTATGATGGGGAAAAGAAGTAACAGAGATTAGTATTTTACCCAAGGTTACAGAGTGCACAGCTAGGAATCAAATTCAGGATTAGTCAACTCCAAAGACCAAAGTCTTAAGGGAGAGCAGCACATTCCCATTAAAAGATTAAAGAGTAGACAGAAGACACATATGTATTTTAAAACTCATAAAAGTAATGAAGGATGTAAAGCCATGAAATAATCTAAATTATATAATCTGAATATATAATAATGAGTTATATTTGAAAGATTTAAGTTCTTATAACTTTAATTTTTAATTATTGCAAATTCAATGAAGATTTAGTAAACCTAGTATTTCTTATAAATACTCAGAAAAGACAAGCATATTAGATTATGGTAATAAGCATCTAGATGATAAAAAGACAGGAAATTCAGGAAATATAAAATTATTTTCTTGACTTAAGATTGCATTAATTTAATGCGATGATAAAATGTTTCGACAACATTTTCAATACCTGAGGAAGACAACTGTAATGTATCAAACCTGAAAATTTTTCAAAACTAGTAGATATTACATTAGAAGTGCAACTAAAAGATTTGAATGAGTTTAAATATTGTAGCAATAAGGAAAAGCACTCTATGTTAAAATGATATGTAATATCCAGTGTGTGTGTGTGTGTGTGTGTGTGTGTGTGTGTGTGTTTGTGTTGCGGGGCTGTATTAGAGACGTTCAAGATCAAGACAGTTGATTAAACAAAAGCTAGAATCTCTCTCACTCCCCACATATCTAGAAATTCCAAGAAAAAGATATGAATAAGACTACCAATGTACTCAGAAATATCATGGAATTCCAGAAATACAGAAAACAAATGAAATTGGATTGACCATAGAAAACACTATCAAAACACTCACTGAAAACTACCACAAAAGGTGGCTTCAATACCAAGAGAGACCCAGAAGTAGAAAGGACTCCAAAGAACCCATAATGTAGCTATTTGGGATATGATAGCAGAAGCAGTTGTGGAAACTTATAATGTCCTCCTACCCCTGTCTTGGGCCAGACCAGAAACAGGAGTCACTGTTTGTTGAAAGGATTTTTAAATATAGAATTTGTGTTGAAAAGATAGGCTGACCAGGTAGCCAAAAACTCAGAGGAAGATTAGGGAGTGCCCAGAGGCAAAGATTGGCTATTGAAGCACCCCTATGTTGCAGGATGTCCTTTTCTTCCCCCATGCACATTTCCTATAAGTTCTCCCCATCTCCACTACAAATAGCTTTATTTGAGCCACTAATATTTCTTGCTTTGGCTATCTCAGTAGTCTTATAATTAGGGTGATCACACATCAATGTTTGCTTATGACAACTTCAGTTTACACCTTAATTCACTCTCCTGCCTTAAAACCTTCTAATTTCTTCCAGTTGCTTTTAAATTAAAATTTAGACTCTTTACCATGGTCCACATGCTCTGCTATTTGAATGAATCTACTCTCTGCCTTCCTCACTGTTCTATAGCTATACAGTCCTTCTTCCTGTTTCTTAGACATGTAATTATATCCTAATCTTATGACTTCACAGATGCTACTTTCCCTGACTAGAAGGTTCTCTGTTCCTTACACGATTAGTTCCACTTGATAATCCACCTTAAATGCCATCTCTATAAAGAAACCTTTCCTCCCCCAACTCATCTGCTTTCATACACCAGTCACTCTGTCACATAACCATGTTTTGTTTACTTTATAGCACTTATCAACTTCTAAAATATTGGATATATTTATATATGTAATTATCTGTGTGTATTTTACATTTATGACTCCTCCTCCAGCTACAATGTAAGACAGAGTAATTTTCCTCCGACTGTTATATCTCCAGAATCAAAAACAGTGCATGTTACAAATAGGTATTTAGTTTAAGTATTAATTCAACAAATTTGAATAAAGTAATGAAAGTTATCTACTTGAAATTTATAACAAAACCCACATTTAATGGTAACATGGTAACAGATCAGCTGAAATCAAGAATGGCCAGGATTTTTTTAAAAACAAGATATTTAGGGGGACTTCCCTGGCGGTCCAGTGGTTAAGACTTCACCTTCCAATGCCAGGGGTGCATGTTCGATCCCTGGTGGCGGAGCTAGGATCCCACATGCCCCAGGGCCAAAAAACCAAAATATATATATATATCTATTTAAAAAAAAACAGAAACAATATTGTAACAAATTCAATAAAGATTTTAAAAATGGTCCACATCAAAAAATATTTTTTAAAAAAGCTGTTTAGGGCTTCCCTGGTGGCACAGTGGTTGAGAGTCCGCCTGCTGATACAGGGGACACGGGTTCATGCCGCCGTCTGGGAAGATCCCACATGCCGCGGAGTGGCTGGGCCCGTGAGCCATGGCCGCTGAGCCTGCGCGTCCGGAGCCTGTGCTCCGCAACGGGAGAGGCCACAACAGTGAAAGGCCCACTTACCGCAAAAAAAAAAAAAAGAAAAAAAAAGCTGTTTATATGAATTTATATGAATGTTTTCTTTCTTAGATGAGGTCAAGAGCAAAATTACTCCAAAGTGAGCTTCTAGATCATCTATGTAAAACTAGCAAAGGAGGTGACCAAAAAGCTGGCTTGTGACTCCTACCCCAATACTGATTATACGGAAATAAATGATTTATACGTGGACACATTTTCCTTCCCCTCCCCATGGAGGAGGGAAGATGAATGCTTTGCCTCACTTCCCATTCAGTATGAGCAGCTTCAAAGAGTGGACTGGAGAGCTTGGTATGCATGCCTTGGAGCTCAGTGGGAAAAAGTACAGGTAAAAATGGACTGAAATGAGTTATGGCAGAGGGGCAGAATGTTGTATTGGGGCAGTACTGCCCTTGCACTGATTGAAGACCAAAGGTGAATACTTCCAGGAGAGTGAATACGGAATTCATGGTAGAGATGTTCACCGCGGGTCATTTGAAAAGAAAGTTTACCCAAGCAGGCTTTAGCCAGAGTAAAACGGCTTTTTCAAAAGATATCCAAGTGATGCCCTTGGATGCAAAATTGAGGGGAATTATAACCTGCTGGCAGAGGGAGAGGCAGCTGCAGTTGAAGGAGTCAGGCAACCCACAAAAGAACAAAAGAACACACTTAATGAGTGGGAAGGAGGATCAGAGTCACCAAGGAGCAGGAATGGGAAGAGAAAAAGGCCACCACATCCCATTCTCCGGTGCACGCTTCTGATCTGAAGCAGTAGCAAGTAGCAGTAGCAAGTAGCAGTAGCAAGTAGGGGGAGAAGAGAAGTTTAACTTTGAATAAAATGTGAGGTTTTCGCAATTGCAGTGGTCTGGGGGACCACTGTAATTTCCTCCAAGGGACAGGAAATTGTCCACCAAGTGAATAAAAAGGTACAATAGGAAAAAAAGAAGTTGCTTTATGATTGTGATATAATGAGTCATTAATCCCATCATTGATTCTACTCAATAGAGAAGAATTTTATGCCAAAAAATAGAACCCCTCCCACAAAGATGTATTTATAGGAAAAGAAGAAACAATATTTTCAAAATCTGTAAGAAATATTAGCATTTACATAGATGACTTAAGAATCTAGGTCAGAATATAGGAAAAGAAGAAACAATATTTTCAAAATCTGTAAGAAATATTAGCATTTACATAGATGACTTAAGAATCTAGGTCAGACTATAGGAATGAGTTCAACAGGTTTAACACATAAAAATCAAAAGCTTTCACATATAACCATTATGAGCAATCAGAAAATATTATAAAGAAAAGTGTCCATTCATAATAGTAACCAAAAATATGAGCTAAACTTAAAAAATTTTAAACGCATTAGAGATAAAGCCATTAACTTACTAAATCGTACAAAAGACCAAAAAAAGGCAAAGAAAAAGGGTGCAGAATGATGTGTAGGTTTTAAAAATGCACATAAAATGTTCTTGCAAAATCAATGAGTAGGCCTGTAAATATATAGGAAATGATGGCAGATATACTGATTACAGTAGTTGTTTCTGGGAATGGAAAAGAGTTTGGATAAGGGTAAAGGGAGATTTTAACTTTATCTTTAGGGTGTGAGTGTTTACAAACACAATATAATCACTTTTTTTTTTGGTAATTATAACTTTGCAAAGGTAAAGTAAAATAAAGAGATTATACAGTTCTGAATACATTGACTTGTTAGGAAATAAGTGAACTTAAACATATAAGAAAATCTGATTTTGTGTAAATTTGAGAAGCACAATCATTATAATTTTGCTTTATTCATTTTTACATATTCTTTTTTAAACATAGTATCTTCTAAAATTTCATTACTAAGTATGAGAAAATGTGAAAAATTTTTTTAATTCATTATAATAAAAAGTGTTCTTACAGGTCTTCCTTGGTGGCGCAGTGGTTGAGAATCCACCTGCCGATGCAGGGGACACGGGTTCGTGCCCCAGTCCGGGAAGATCCCACATGCCGCAGAGCGGCTGGGCCTGTGAGCCATGGCCACTGAGCCTGTGTGTCCGGAGCCTGTGCTCCGCAACAGGAGAGGCCACAACAGTGAAAGAAGGCCCGTGTACCATCAAAAAAAAAAAAAAAAAAAAGGTGTTCTTTCAAATGAAAAAAAATTATTTCCAATGTACACTATTTACGATGAGGATAAATTAGTCAAAACTTTAACCTCGGGACTTCCCTGGTGGCACAGTGTTTAAGAATCTGCCTGCCAATGCAGGGGACACGTGTTCGAGCCCTGGTCTGGGAAGATACCACATACCACAGAGCAACTAAGCCCATAGGCCACAACTACTGAGCCTGCGCTTTAGAGCCCGCAAGCCACAACTACTGAGCCCGCATACCACAACTACTGAAGCCCGTGTGCCTAGAGCCCATGTGCCTAGAGCCCGTGCTCTGCAACAAAGAGAAACCACCACAATGAGAAGCCTGCACACCACAACGAAGAGTAGCCCCCACTCACTGCAACTAGAGAAAGCCCGCCCACAGCAACGAAGACCCAACACAGCGAAAAATAAATAAATTAATTGATTTAAAAAAAAAAACAACTTTAACATCTACATAAGGGAAAATGGAAATGAGTCAATAATCTTTTAAATCTCTTCTCCCTTTAAATAACTGAAACACATATTTATATGACTAATAAAAATGTACCAAGGATTTTGTTCCCTCTGATCAATACTTATGAATGGTCAATACTAATGATCAATACTAATGATTAATGATCAATAATGATCAATACTAATGATTCTATAGTTCTCTTTGATCAGTGTACTGATCATTACTATCATTCATCAAAGAGATCTATAGAATTTTTAAAAATAAGATTACACTTTACTGTTTTTTTGTTAAATTCAAGACTGAAAAGACTTCAAATTAATTATAACATGTTAAAGTTTGAATGCACAGCTATTTGAAGATGTATATATAAATATATATGTTGTATATATATATATATATTTAGAATTCAAATATTTTAATTTGTTTCCCCATCTTCTTCCTCAAATGATTCCCGTTCTTACAATACAGCATGTACAAAATAATTTGTTTAAATAAATATCAAAAGTTATTTTTAAAATCTAAATCAGGTGTAAACATTCTAACTATCAAGTCTAATGTTACCATATTTTAACAATATTGAAATCTTGGAGGGTAAGGTAATAATATTTTAAATTCTAGAGCCCTATTGAAGGCTCAATAAATATTTGAAAGAAATGAATGGATAAATGAATGAAACTCAAATTACCCATTTACTAGCTTTTATTTTTAAAATACAGTGTCACATTCAAACCTTGTACAACTCCAGTTCTCATTTTATCCCTTGAGTACTTACTCATTCAAGGAGTATTTCTTTAGCCCATCAATTAAAAATGAAGGGATTCAAAATGACCATGTAGGAAGACCCTGAACTCACCTCCTCTCGAGGATACAACAAATTTATACCTACATATGAAATAATTTTCCTTGAAAAGGACCTGAGCACTAAATGAACGGTACCTCCATAGTAAAAAGCAAAAGAGATGCATCAGGAAGGGTAGGAGAGTCAGAAACACAGCCTTCCTCAGACCCCGCCCCAGACGTGGTGACCTCATAATCAGGAGAGATCCACAAATTACAGAACTCTCCCTCTAGGAGTGAATGAATTATGCCCCACATCAGCCACACCAATCCTGGGGGCTAGGACTGGAAAGATGAGCCTCCAAAAGGTCTGGTCTGAAAATCAAAAGGGATTGCAATAAGGAGAATCATAGACTGGTAGGGAAGAGAGATCCTGCAGTTAAAGGGCTTGTGGACAAACCCACTGGCCCTGAGATCCAGTGCAAAAGCAACAGATTGAGAAGCAGCTATACCATAAGTGAGGGAGACTCACCTACTAATTTTAAACCATCTGTCAGAGAGTTAGGGACCTACAGGGACTTTATCTGAGGATGGAAGCACTGGTGGATGCCATTTTTATAATCTCATTCTAACTTACTGGTTATGGAGCCTACAGCTGTCACTTTTGGTGCACTATCTATATCCTGCTAGTACCAGAGGAAGGGCTCTGACCATCCCATGCCAAACCAGGAAGGATGAGAGCCCTGAGCTACATCCTCCCAGCAGCTGAGCTGCAACTGGGCCAGGCAAATGCCCCAAGCCCTACCTATCTCATATGAAGATGAAGCTGTAACCAGGACAATTAAGTGACTCAAATCTGATCCTCCCCATGCGATGACTGAGCCACCATCTGGTCGGGGGGAGTGTACTGAGCCTCCTTCACTGCACAGCAGTCGTGGCCCTATCAGAGCCAGTGGATGCATGCAGCCCACATGAGGTACATCCATAGAGTGCCTGGCTCTGGTGGCCAGGGCAGATTGTGCTTCTGGGCTACATGGATCTGCTCCTATATAGACCACTCCTTCATGATTGAGAGAGGTAGCCATTTCAGCTAATACATATAGACAAACACAAAAAGATATGCAAAATGAGACAGAGAATTATATTTCAAAAGAGAGAACAAGGCAAATCCCCAGAAAAAGATTTTATGAAATGGAGATAAGCAACCAACCTGATAAAGAGTTCAAAGTAATGGTTATAAAAATGTTCACCATTCTTGAAAGAAAAATAGATGGACACAGTGAGAATTTCAACAAAGAGATAGAAAAATATAAGAAACCACCAAAGAGAAATTATAACTTAAGTGAAAAATACAGTAGAGGGGTTCAACAGCAGAATAGACGAAGTAAAGCACAGATCAGAGACCTGGAAGAGAAAGCACTGGAGAACACCCAGACAGAGCTGCAAAATTGAAAATGAATGAAAAGAAGTGGGGATAACTTAAGGGACTTCTGAGACAATTTCACGTGGAATAACATTCACATGATATGGTTCCAGAAGGAGAGAGAAATGGTCAGAAAATTTATTTGAAAAAAATAATGGCTGAAAATATCCCTCATCTGGAGAAGGAAACAGAAATCCAGGTCCAGGAAGCCCAGGAAGTTCCAGATAAGATAACCTACAGAGAAATACACCAAGAAACACTATAATTAAAATGTTAAAAAGTTAAAGATAAAGAGAGAATCTTAAAAACAGCAAAAGAAAACCAACTTATTATGTACAAGGGAAATCCCATAAGGCTATCAGAAGATTTCTCAGCAGAAAATTTACATGTCAGAAGACAGTGACATGACATACCCAAAGTTCTGAAAGGAAAAAAACTGCCAGCCAAAAATTTTGTACCTGGCAAGGTTATTATTCAGAAGTGAAGAGGAGATTAAGAGTTTCCCAGTTATGCAAAAGCTAAAGCAGTTCATCACCACTAAACCAGCCTTACAAGCAAAGTTAAAGGGACTTCTCTAAACTAAAAAGACACTAATAATTTAAAAGGCATACAAAAGAAAAATTTCAGAGAAAAATGTAAATACATAATAAAGGTAGTGGATCAATCACTTCTAAAGCAAGTATAAAAGGTAAAAGACAAAAGTAGTAAAATTAATTGACATAAAATAATTACTTGAAGAATACATAAAAGATAATACATAAAATGTGTTATCAAACATATAAAATGTGCCAGGGGGAGTAAAAATATAAAGCTTTGGAAAGTGTTCAAAATTAAATTATTATCAAACTAAAAGAGACCGTTATATACATAGGATATTATATGTGAACCTCATGGTAACCACACACAAAATAATTATAATAAATACACAAAAGGAAATGAAGGAAGGAATCTAAACATAACACTAAAGTAAACAATCAAACTAGAAGGGAAGAGAGAAAGAGAAGAAGAAACAGAGAGGAACTGCAAAAACATCCAAAAACAATTTACAAAATGGCATTAAGTACTTACCTATCAATAATTACACGTAAATGGACTAAACTCTTCAAACAAAAGACATAAGATGGCTGAATGGACTAAAAAAATGAGACATTTCTCTATGCTGCCTACAAAACTCACTTCAAATCCAAAGGCATTCAGACTGAAAGTGAAGGGATGGAAAATGGCATACCATGCCAATGGAAAAAAAAAAAGAAAGCTGGCGTAACAATACTTATATCAGATGAAATAGGCTTTTAAACAAAGACTGTAACAAAAGGTGAAGAGGGTATTATATAATAATAAAGGGGTATTACATAATGATAAATGTAAACATTTTTGCATCCAACATAAGAGCACCTAAAAATTTAAAGTAAATATTAATAGAAATAAAGGGAGAAATTGACAGTAATACAGTAATAGTAGCGGTCTTTAACACCCACTTACGTCATTGGTAGATCATCCAGACAGAAAATCAATGAAAAAAAAATTGGCCTTAAACAACACATTAGATCAGAATCACTTAATAAACATATATAGACTATTCCATCCAGAACAGCAGAATACAAATACTATTCAAATGCCCGTGGGATATTTTCTAGGATAGATCACATTTAGACCACAAAACAAGTCTCAATAAATTTAAGAAGATTGAAATCATATCAAGCATCTTTTCTAACGACAATTGTATTAAACTAGAAATCAATTATAACAAGAAAACTTAAAAAAGCACAAACCCATGGAGACAAAACAGCATACCATTAAGCAACAAATAGGTCAATGAAGAAATCAAAGAGGAAATCAGAAAACACCTTGAGATAAATGAAAATGAAAACACAATGTTCCAAAATCTTTGGGATGCAGCAAAAGCAATTCTAAGAATGAAGTTCATAGCAATGCCTGCTTACCTGAAGAAACAAGAAAATTCTTAAATAATCTAATTTACATTTAAAGGAACTAGGAAAAGAAGAATACACAAAGCCCCAAGTTAGTAGAAGGAAGAAAATATTACAAACATTAGACTGGAAATAAATGAAATAAAACTAAAAAAAAGAAGGAAAGAAAACATCAATAAAACTAAGAGCTGGTTCATTGCAAAGATAAACAAAATTGACACATCTTTAGTCAGACTCATATAGAAAAAAAGAGAGAGTTCAAATAATTACAGTTAGAAATTAAAGAGGAGAAAGTATAACCAATACCACAGAAATACAAAGGCTCATAAGATAAAACTATGTACAAATATAATCCAACAAATTAGACAACCTAGAAGAAATGCATAAATTCCTAGAAACATATAATCTTCAAGACTAAATTATGAAGAAAAAGAAAATCTGAATAGGCCAATTACTAGTAATGAAATTGACTCAGTAATCAAAAAATAACTCCCAACAAACAAAAGTTCAGGTCCAGATGGCTTCACATGTGAACCTACCAAATATTTTAAAAAGAGTTAATGCCTATCTTTCTCAAATTATTCCAAAAAATTGAAAAGAAAGGAACACTTCCAAACTCATTTTACAGTGTCACCATTACCTTGCTACCAAAGCCAGATAGACACTGAAAAACAGTTATAGGTCAATATCCCTGATAAACATAGATGCAAACATCTCAATAAAATATTAGCAAGCCAAAGTCAACAATACATTAAAAGGATCATATACCATAATCAAGTGTGATTCATTCCAGGATGCAAGGATGGTATAACATCTACAGTCAATTAACATGATACACCACATTAACAAAATGAAGGATAAAAATCATATGATCATCTCAGTAGATGCAGAGAAAGCATTTAACAAAATTCAACATCCATTTATGATAAAATGTCAATAAAATGGGTATAGAGAAAACATATCTCAACATAATAAAAACCATATATGACAAATCCACAGCTAACATTATACTCAGTGATGAAAAGCTGAAAGTTTTTTCTCTAAGATTAGAAACAAGGATGCTCACTCTTGCCACTTTGATTCAACATAATATCAGTAGTTGTAGCCACAGCAATTACACATACAAAAAAGAAAGTAATAAAAGACATCCAAATTGGAAAGGAAAAAGTATAACTGTCACTGTTTGCAGATGATATAATATTATATATAACAATCCTAAAGTCTACACCAAAAACAGTATCATGTGAATTCAGTAAAGTTTCAGGATACAAAATTAATATACAGAAATATGTTGCACTTCTATACACTAGTAAACTATCAGAATGAGAAATGAAGTAAACAATCCCATTTACAACTGCATCAAGAAGAATAAAATACCTAGGAATAAATTTAACCAAGGAGGTGAAAGGCATGTACTCTGAAAACTATGGGACACTGAAGAAAGAAACTGAAGGTGACACAAATAAGTGGAAAGATATTCCATGCTCATGGATTGAAAAAATTAACATTGTTAAAATGTCCATACTATCCCAAATGATCTACAGCTTCAATGATATCCCTATCAAAATTCCAATGGTACTTTTCAAAGAAATAGAACAAATAATCCTACAATTTTTATGGAACCACAAAAGACCTTAAATAACCAAAGCAATTTTGAGAAAGTAGAACAAAGCAGGAGGTATCATGCTTCCTGATTTCAAACTATACTACAAAGTCATAGCAATCAAAACAGTATGGTACTTGTACAAAAACAGACACATAGATAAACGGAACAGAATAGAGAGCCTGGAAATAAACCCAGGCACAAATGGTCAATTAATCTACAACAAAGGAGACAGGAATATACAGTGGGGAAAAGATAGTTTCTTCAATAAATGGTGTTGGGAAAACTGGACAGCTACATGCAGAAGAATGAAGCTGGACCAGTTTCTTGTACCATAAAAAAAATAAGCTCAAAATGGATTAAGTACTTAAATGTAAGACCTGAAACCATAAAATTCCTAAAGAAAACATAGGCAGTATGCTCTTTAACATTGAACTTAGCAATAATTTTTGGATATGTCTCTTCAGGCCAGAGCAACAAAAGAAAAAATAAACAAATAGGAATACATGATACAGCCAAGGAAATCAACATCAAAGTGAAAAGGCAACCATTAATGGGAAAAGATATTTGCAAATCATATGTCAATAAGAGGTTGTACAAAATGTACAAAGAACATATACAACTCAATATAAAAAAGCATGCACTCTATCAAAAAATGGGCAAAGGACCTGAATAGACATTTTTCCAAAGAAAACATGCAGATGGCCAACAGGTATATGAAAAAGTGCTTAGCATCACTAATTATCAGGGAAATTCAAATCAAAACCACAATTAGATACCACCTCACACCTGTTAGAATGGCTATTACCAAAATGATAAGAAATAAGAGGGGTTGGTGAGGTCATGGAAAAAGGGGACCTCTGGTGCACTATTGGTGGGAATGCAACTTGGTACATCCACTATGGAAAACAGTATGGATGCTTCTCAAAAAGTTAAAAATAGAACCACCATTTGATCCAGCAATTCCACTTCTGGGTATTTATCCAAAGAAAAAGAAAATACTAAATCAAAAAGATATATGCACCCTTATACTCATGGTAGCATTATTTACAATAGCCAGGATATGTATTCAACCTAAGTGTCCATCGATAGATGAATGGATAAAGAAGATGTGATACACACACACACACACACACACACACACACACACACACACAATGGAATATTACTCAGTCACAAAAAGGAATGAAATTTTGCCATTTGTGATAACATGGATGGACCTAGATGATATTATGCTAAGTGAAATAAGTCAGACAGAGAAAGAAATACTGTATGATTTCACTTGTATGTTGAATCCAAAAAGCAAAACAAATGAACAAATAAAACAAAACAGGAACGGACTCATAGATACAGAGAACAAACTGGTGGTTGCCAAAAGGGAGAGGGGTCAGGGGACAGACTAAATATGTTAAGGGGATTAAAAGTTATAAACTTCCTGTGATAAAATAAATGTCACAAGAATGTAATGTGCAGCATAGAGAATATAGTCAATAATATTGTAATAAATTGTACGATGGTGACAGATGGTAACTATACTTATGGTGATCATTTTTAATGTGTAAAAATATCAAATCACCTGAAACTAACAGGATATTGTATGTCAATTATAGTTCAATAAAAACCAAAATAAAAAATGAGTGAATTTACCACTGCTCTCCAGTCAAGAAAATTACTTCCTCTACAGTTTTCTAGAATTATGATATTCCTCAATGTGCTCAAATACCCTAATCATCACATCTGCATTTACGTTTATAAATTTGTTTCTAAATGATGGCATATGATTGCAAAATTAAGATGAGTCACAAGGATAATGAAGTTCCTCATTTTCTTTTCAGTTTAGAAGAACCTACTATGCACAAAATTGTGCTAACCATTCCCCATATGCTTACAGATCTCATCATACTATGGGAATATAGACTTGCAGACAATTTTAAAATCAGGATGTTTGAAATCAGTGATAACAGCAAACTACTATGGGAAGGGAAAAAAGGGGGGATTCAATTTTTCTGTTCAGTCTTAGTGAAGGCTTCTTTGTGGAAGTGCATTTGAGGTGAAACTTAAAGAATCATAGGGATTTTGATAGGTGAAAGACAGGAGCAAGACCACTGCAAGCTGAGGAATCAGCTTGAACAAAGGAGTGAGCAAATGATTTTTACTTTGTAAACTGAGTGAACTCCAAGTTCAGTTCTGAAGTGTTATGTTATTGGTAGTATGTTTTCTGATTCACAGACTGTACTATAAAGACTGTATATAGGTGGCAAAATGACAAAAATAGCAAACTATTTTTCCATTTTATTGAGTGCTTACTGTGTATGTTGCATCACATGCGGTGTCTTATTAAATCCCCTAAAAGCCATATGTGGGAGGAACACTTCCTTTCTTATTTCACAGATGAGGAAACTAAGAGAGAAAGGTCAATTAATTTGTCTGAGGTTGTATTTCTTGTAAGTGGTGGACTACATCTGTGATTCACGTGGCTCTCACTCAAAAGGCTGTTCTCTTTACCATTCTACCATACCTTCTCTCAAAGGAATTAGGAGTCTATGAGGAACAGAGCTGACCTTGAATTTTAGATATACTGTAGTAAATATTGATTTAATATTCTACCAGTAGAAAAGCAAAACATCAAAGGGTAACAACGAAGTAATTAAAATATTCATATATCACTCTATAGTTTACAAAACTTTTAAAAACAATTAATTTTAGAAAGAGCAAAGGACAGAAGTTAACTCATTTGTACCCTACACTTTAGATCAACCACCAATTTTCTGTGCATGAAGCTTTGGGCAAATCAACTCACCTCTTTGGGTCCAAATTCTGTAAATGTTTTATCTGTGTAATTATCTTAATAAATGGCATTATTTCTAACTAGACAGTGAACTCCCCGAATAAGAGCATGCTTACTCATTGTTGTCACGGCACCAGGCACTCTCCTGGCATTTTCAACTATGAAATGGATGATGGATAAATAAGCAAATGTTTCCTCACCTGTAAAATAAGGAGTTGCTCTAGATCTCTTAAGATTCCTACCAGCTTGAGAATTCTATTAGGATGTGACATTTTCCAGAAGTCCAGGAAAAGAACGTAACTTCCAATTTTTGCTGCATCTTTGGAACACAGTAGAAACTAGGGACCTCCATTAACTGCCTTGAGCTTTGAAAAGTATAGATTTTGCATGAAGAAAATATAAACAACAAAAATACTGGATATTTTTCTCTTGTCCTGTAGGAGAAATGCCACCTTTTTCCAGTGGGGTGGGTGATGTAAGGGAAGAGTGTATCAGAAGCCAAATGACTCTGAACTCTTCTTTTGTGTATTTCAAATCATAACAAGATGCTCCTGTTCATTTATTCACTGGCATATGACTAAAGGAAGTTAAATAGATGAACTCAACTTTATACTCTTCTATCTCCATTCAGTGTCTCTCTCACCAGCTTAAAGCTTATCTCCAATCCTGCCATTGTGTGTGCCAAGCACGGGGTACGTGATTCTTGAGACATAGACCCACCTCTCAAAGAGCTAAGCACCTAGAAAGGCAGACAGCTGCATGCATAGCATGTTTTACTCCAGACACACACACGAGTTGCCAAGGGAGCACATGCTGAAAAGTTCAAAAGAGTTTTCTGAGTGGAAAGTTGGGTTTTTCTGAGCTGAGAAGGAGTATGACTGGCAGAGAACACAAGATACTAGTATATATGCTTGGGGAGAATGTTGGGAAGTGAAGTACAGATTGAGAGGGCAAATGGTTTAGTCACTTGAACATGTACTGTAACTCAAGCAACGGTGGAAGATGAGGACTGGGGCAGGTTATGGCTGCTCTTGTAAACCATGCTAATTAGCTTGGTTTTTTTCTCCTGGAAGAAATAGTTAATCACTGAAAGATTTTGGCAGAGGAGTTTCATGGTAAATATGATATTCTGACAGTTGTGAAGAAGATGGATCAAAGGGGGAAAAAATCACTGTTAATACTAAAAAAATCACTATTAATCACAATAATCAAAACTATGCTTCCTGATTCAGACTTTTTGAGCCATGAAGAGTCTCAAATAAAGAAATTGAGATCTACCTAGGTCAATTAAAATTTAAGTTTTGTTGTTTTGCTTTTGACTGAAAAAATAATTTAGTACATGTGATTGGCTATTATATGTATTTGATAGGTAAAAGGAAGAAAATTAATTAAAACATAAATGTAGTTTGATGGCAATAATTTTCTTTTAAAAATACACGCTCCTAGGGAGAGATAATTAAAAGGTGACCTTGAGGAAATACTTGGCATATGTAATATGTAAAGTGTCAGCTGATGAATGGTGACCATTCCAAGAGTTTGAGCATCTTTGAAAGAGGTACATTTGAGATGAAAATCTTCTCAAGATGCTAAGAAGCAAATCTGCACAGGATTGTTTACTAGAATTGGAGGAGGGGGCTATTCATTCATTAATAAACTGCTTAGTGCATGCATTGTCTCAGCAATTTTTCTCTCACTTCCTGTTGAATCATCTTGAGTAATTGACAACTGATGAGTAAACTCATTCTTTATCAGATAAGAAGAGCTTCACAAAGAACATCTCAGGTCTCACATAGCAGAAATTGGATATTTTCTAAAAAATCAGTGAAGTACTGTTCTCTGAACAATAACTCTAATCTCTCTCTTTTTTTTTTTTGGCCAAACTCAGGTATTGGAAAGTCAAATTGCTTTTGGTTACCTAATTTCCAGTTTCTAACGTGGATAAATTTTCTAAGTATTTCATGAATACATATGAATTTGAGACAGAACTTCAGATAGGAAAAAAAAAAGAAGGCAATGTCAGGAACTTATTTCTGAATAACTGTGCTTAGGTAATACTGAGATGAACAGAGAAATTTAAATAAAATTAATCTTTAAACGTTCAAAGTAACCTTAAAAATTACAATTTAAATTACAAAAAATTATTATTCAAAAGCAGAAAGTGAAATGATTAGGGATGCAATTGTATCAAATATGAAGATTCTTTTAATCGCTGAACTTTGACAAATGACTTGATTTGTCCAGACTAGTTTCTAGATTTTGAAACTATCATTTAATTTGAAAAAAATATGAAACTTTAAAACATATACAATTAGAATATCAATTAATGTGTGCCTTACTCCTCCAGATTGAATGGGTCACCATTGTTTACTCTGAGTCCACTCTTTTTATTTACTAAACAATGTATTCTTATGTTTAATGATTTAATGAATTAGCTGGATAATTTAAAACAAATAATAAATTTCTGATGGAGAGGTCTTGAAAAGTCAGTATCTGAGACTGTCTGAATAATTCTCTATTATTATTATTTTTAATACCTTTTAGGTGAAAATGCCTGTTCCCTTGTAAATACCTTTGGACCCTCCAAGATTTTGGCCATCATTCCTTACATATTAGAAAATATTTTTTATGCTAAGTACAAGCCAACTTCAGTCTATGTTGTCCATCCCTCATTTATTCAACAACATATGCTGAATATCAATTATGCACCAAATATAATTTAGTCATCAAGTGTAAGAAATCCCTTTAGGCTTACATTATTGTTTTAAGTACCAATTTCATATTACTGATTCAGTGACTATTAGAAGACAAATGTTCAATATGAAAGGAACACATGCCAACCCCTTCTTTTGTTTTTCCAGGTTATTAATTAATTTCCACATTATAATTACACATTAAACATTTACAGCCACTTATAGTTGAAGTTTTAAAGTACCCTCTCAAGATAAACTGTAATTACTATTTATCATTACTGATCTAGAGAATGGAGCATCAATGAAGGAGATATTTTAGGGAGATAGGCAGCAGAAACTTTTAATCAAAATTTCAAAATTATTATTTATCTAGATAAAACTTTGGTAAGACTCATTGTCAATTAACACAGGAGTTTTAAAATGGCACTGTCTATAAGATGACAGCCAGAAATAACTCATGTCCACACTCTGCTTTCATTTATAAACTTGTCCTGAAATTATACAAATGGAAATATTTATCATTACTTGCATATGTAAAACAAGTTTCCCTTTGCTTCTTTCAACATCCATTGAGACCAGTTCTCTTAACTTTACAAATTGTGAAATTTTAGTTTCAGCACTACCTGACTTTTAGAATAATTCAATGCAGGGATCCTGCTCTACTAACTTTGTGAATTAACATTTTTTTCCCTCTGTTTCTACCCCTATAAAGTGGGGAAATACTAACATTTTTAGTGCCACACATAATGTATGTAGGATGACAAGCACACACCAAACATATGGTCATTGTTCAATAAGTAGAAGATATTACTGTTGCTATAGCTACTAGTAATAAAAGTAGGAGGAAGAGGAAGGAGAATAAGGTGAATAAGAAAAAGTATGAGGAAAAGAGGAAGAAAAGACAAAACATAATAAAGAAATTATGTTTGTGCGTGTGTGTGTATATATATATATATATATGCATCTATATAATAACATGAATATAGTGACTTAGAAAATAGATTTTCTCCTCTACCAAGTTTTACTATGTCACCAAAACCCTGAGTATGACCTACCTCCAAAGGACATAATGGATGTAACACAAAGGTGATGGAAGGATCTTGACCAAATAATTATATGTTGGAATAAAATGTGCTGAAAAGAAATGGAAATCAATTTTTTCTTTTCTCATTGAAGCAGATAGTAAAAGTGTGTAAAGCAACTTTTCTTGGAGTCCTAACCGCATAATATAAGAGTAGGACTCTCCATGGCATCAGTGGTCATTCTAAAACCCAATAATTTAAGGAAACTGGACTAAATCTATAAAGAGTTATAGATTTAGACTGGACCAAGGGAATGTATGGTTTGAAAAGAGCATGTAAAATTCTCTAAAACAGGATACCATTCCAATTAGATGCTCACTTACTCTTGGGTTCTAGAGAAAGGAGGAGGCTATAGGAGAAAGATTTCAATTTCGAAATAACAAACAAGAAATTCCAGTCCTTTTTCACCTTCTGCTCATACTGGTAAATTTTCTCTTTGTTTCTTTGCATATCATTTTACCATCTCTCCAGGGACATTATCACTGATTTCTCTCAATCTGCTTAGTCTACAATGTAGAAACGGCTCTTGCCTATCTGGTCAATTACCTATTATTATTAAACCAATGGAACTTTCCCCTCACACTGTTTTAGATTCTGAAAACTCATTTTCCTGTATATCTTTCTCCACGAAATTAAAGTTTTCTCTGCTGCCCCAGATTTCGTGTCTCTTTTTCTTTCTTTCTTTCTTTCTAATATTCACAAACCAGAAGTAATTCTGTGAGCCAGAAGTAATTCTAGCCCTAAATAGACAACCTCCTCCATACAAATGTTTGTGTACATACGCATCTACATGTGTAATTTCTGGCACATGTCTTCACTTATCCATCTTGAAGCCCTAATGATGGACATAAGGATACTTTTTCTAATGAATAAGATAGAAATTATACAGTATCATGCAGTGTTATAAAAACCAATATAAATGACTGGTTCATTGACATAAGGTAATAAAAATTATTTATTGAGGAAAACGGTACTAAGATATTTATTAATACATATATCTTTTGATAGACTAGAGAACTCTATACTTCTATTTTCTATTAATATTCAGAAAGTTATGTTTTAGAGTAGAAGGAGACATAGAAATCCTTTCATTTAGCTATCCACCTGACGACTGAATCTTTCAACAATATTCTTACCGGGTAGGTATCCAGATTATGCTAATTGTGGCTAATAGTAATTTGGCATAGCCCAATCTATTACTGGCATCTGTGAGGATGAGAATACCCTTTAAAATGTGAGCTGGAATATACTTCTTACTCCTAATGCTGTGGGGCCATAGGAACAAACATACCTGTTCCACATGGTAGCCCTTCAGATAAGTAAAGACAGCCATGCTGTACCCCTAGTTCTGCTCTCATCTTGCTTACTCAACAGTCCAAGCCCACAGGAGGCAGTTTACTCATTCTCCTGGTCATACCCTCTAAACAGAGTATAGGAGTATAGTCTGTCTGCAGTCCTCCGTGATGAATGTAAAACCTAAGGCAGGTCTAATCAGATACAGTATAATTATCACCTCCTTTTTGCACATTATACTTCTATTATGTCACTTAAGATCATATTGGTTTTCCTGATGACCACATTCTACTTTAACACATTTTTAAGACCCCTCTCTACTGCAATCCCAAGGTGTGTTTTGTCATGAGCTCCTGTTAAACTTTTCTCCATCCTGAACTGTAGAGGGTTTGTTGTTGTTGTTTGTTTGCTTGTTTTGTGCTGTTTGTTTGGAACTCATCTGTGAGAATACAAAAACTCCACAGACAACTTCAAAAACTGAACATGCCCAATGAAAAGAAGGTTTAAAAACAATAGATGAATAGTGTTTTATAATTTTTTAAATGCAATCTCTCAGACATTTGTTAGATTATTGGACACAGTGAGGATCTGCTTGTAAATGTTTGGATAATAAATGATTATTTACCTCTTAGGAAACAGTGAGGGGCTGTGCTTGATGTGTGAAACAATAAATGAGTATGAGTTTGCTTCTGTCTTTAACATTACTGATTCTGTTTCCCCACTTCTGAATTTCCTTGTCTTCCTGTTACATACTATCCCTTTATCCTTTCCATCTTATTTCCTTCCATTTTTTGTGTTCCCTCTTCAGTTTTTTCCTTCCTCATATCTCTCCTTTTTCTTATATCTCTGGCATATAATAAAGGAGAGTCCACCAGGAAGAAGCTCAGAAAGAACAAAGTTGAAGGCATGGGACAGTTCTATTACCTATTAACTAATATTAAGTTCTGTTAGCTATACCATGTATGCAAATTAAATGAGAGACTTCATGGTATCAAAAAATGTTTTACACGTCTAGGAAAAATTCACAATGAATGAGATATAAAGAAAGGTAAACTAAAAAAATCACAAATGTCCTATCAAACCAAAATTATACTTGTAATACAAAAACAAACCAAAACCACGAGTTTCTCTTAAGTGTTTTCCAATTTTATTCAAAAGGACATGGGTATATATATCTTATTTTTTTCCTACCCCTTGCATACTACCTGGCAATAGTAGATATGTGAATAAATGTTTGCTGAATAAAAAAATAAATTCAATCAGACAAGGGAATATGTATTTCTACTTTCTAGTAGAGATTGGAACAAAAAATGGAGGGGGGCTTCCCTTATATCATGTGCTGGGATAACATTAATGAAATAATCAACAGTTAATTATCTCTGTCCTTAGCAGTACAGGAAGTATAGAAAAGTTTTCTGACCAAATACGTTTAACAGATTGGAGGAAGAGAAAGAGGGAAGTAAGTTCTCCAAACGCTGTCCATTTCTCTAATCATGTCCTTATCAGCAGTGGTAGCAGGGGAAAGGCTAGACATGCCTCGTGCCTGTCAAGGACTTATGTGGCAGGGGGGGTGTTAGAAGGGCATATCAGAGCCATATTCTTTGATCGTTTGGAGAATTCTGTGACAGTGATTGAAATGGATACTCTAGAGTATCATAAAATCAGCATTGAGAATTTCTGTTTCAATGAATTGAATTTTCCCCCTCTTCTTCCTTTTATGTTTTATGACATGCTCTGACCCCACTCCAAACTTTATACTAATCTTGGCAGAATCAGAGTCAATGAACAAGCAGTCACTTTTCAATGTCTAAGTTACCCTGTTGTAGTGAGCTAAGCACTTAAAGAGATACATTAACTTCCAGGCCTCTTGGGTGCTATTCAGAGTAATGGTTTATAACAGTTAATAATGTATAACATAACTAGAGAATGCCTTAGGCAGGCTCATTGTGTATTAAACATAATAAAACAGTTTCTTTTTAGTATCAATTGGAAGTACATTATTTCCCCCACCATTAAGACATAGTAAATGAAGAAAAAGATCAGATCATTTGCATATTTTATGTAACCATGGTATATTTAATCTCATTTAGATTTTAATCACTCAAATGTTTTGTTGTTCACTTCTTTTTATGTATTACATTTTTAAATGGCTCAAATATCTGTTTACATCATCACTTTTATGATGGATCTCACGTTTAGCAACCCACTGTTATAGTAAACTGCTTTTCATTTTATGACAAAACAAAAAGTGCTTCATTACCAGGGAAGGCAAGTTAGACCCAGGATGTTTGCTTGTCAGAGAACATCATTCTCTGGTGTCTACTTTAACACTGTTCTTTTGTTATTTCCCTTATTTCCAAGGGAGTCACTTCTCTGCATTTCCTCTAAACTCACGACCACCCAAACCACCCTTGGCTTATTTCCTGTCTTGGAGAAATAAATAAAATAATCAGGATTAAATCAGAATAATATCTCAATATTACTGACTAGCACTAAAATTACTAGCAAGCCATAAGATTCTTGTCCCTCTGACTTTCTCTAACCCTTCAACTGCTTTCTGGGATTATTTCTTTGCTTTGAACTCTGAGAACTAGATGTTTCTACTGGCCCATTCCAAGGATTTAATCAAAGACTTTGATATTAAGCTGATGGCTCTTGGCTCATTGTTATTAGGTTGGCCTTCTGACATTGATTTGTTCCTGGTAATAAGTCTAAGTTATCTCAAATGAGAAGCTTAAATCAGAGAAAAACAAAGTAACAAGGACAAAAAGAGCATCCACTCAATTCATACAACAATGGCCAAGGCCTTGTTTGTTCATTTTGCTAATTTTGGAGTTACCAGGCTAGAAGAAATATTTCTGTAGGAAATGAAGGTCATTAAGGAAGATGAAGTCTATTAAAACATTAATGGAGGACCCCTGATCTCAGAAATATGATGATCTATTTAATAAAAAATCTCAGAAAGAGCTGTCCAAAATGAGCTGAATAACCATATTTAAAAGTGGCAATGTTCCATAAGTCTTGCCCATCAGTCTACTTCAACAGGACCCCTTTGCTTTTGCCCCAGTGCAACTGCACTTTTGATTCACACTTAATTGTTCACACTGGCTCCCTGACATCTTACCCATCACTCCCTGCCTATCTGTCAGGGCCACTAAGTGCAGTTTATCTGATCAACCTTTTCTCCTTGTTTGGAATCCCTGCCAACCTCCGAGGTGACAGCTTCTCTCTTTTCAGTAGAAGAGATAATAACAGGTGGGCTTTGAGCACCCTACCAGAACAAGCAAATTAGGGTGTTTTTTTTTTGTTTTTTTTTTTGTTTGTTTGCTTGTGTTGTGGTACACAGGCCTCTCACTGTTGTGGCCTCTCCCGTTGCGGAGCACAGGCTCCGGACGCACAGGCTCAGCGGCCATGGCTCACAGGCCCAGCCGCTCTGCAGCACGCGGGATCCTCCCGGAACGGGGCATGAACCCGTGTCCCTTGCACTGGCAGGTGGACTCTCAAACACTGTGCCACCAGGGAAGCCCCATAGGGTGTTTTTTTAACACAAGGACTGCATCTCAGTATTATCATTACATGCTCATTTGAGTATTAAAAATTTTTGCACACTGCCTTATATATATATGCTAAATATAAAGAAAGAAAACATTATGTCAAAAAGGGCAAAATTGAGTCAGCTTTCAGCTTTTCTCAGTGTACTTCACAGAATGGCTGGAGAGGAAGCAGAATTTCCTATCTTATTTTACCCAGAGGCTACCACAAACAGTTCCTCTGCAAATTGTTATAGGCCCAGAGTTAAAGCTGCAAGATTTTAGGTAGCTCCAGGTGAACATTTGTTAATCCCTCTTTTTTGCTGACTTGAATATCAAGATTTATGTAATGCCAACATATTAATGAATTAGAAATTTTAGTTGCTGTGTTTGTTGTTTGTTATTGTATTACAGCAAAACTGGCATTTCAAAAACTGTGATTAAGAAAAATATGTGAATAAACCACCTATAATAATAAATGCTTTTCTCTGGTTTGGTTTAATATTATCAAAGTTTTCTGGATCTTGTAGATGTATGAACTCATTTATGTCATTCATGACTTTAATAAGTGGGAAAAGGTACTAAGTATAAAACTAAATTAAACTGAACCACTTACTAAATGTTCATATAGTAGAATGAACTATACAAGAAGGGGTAGTCTGGGTTTATGCACCAATGAGTAAAACATTAAAAGATTACATAAATAAAATTTCTTGGTTCAAATCCATTCACTGTAGCAAGAACTTCTGAGGTAAAACAAGAACAAATCCTGTGTCATCTTGATTAGAATCACCATCATTTTGGGTTTCTAAAACTGTATGAAACTCTTATGGTTTTCATAATTTGTGTTTAATCTTTAGTGTGTTCATACAGTAACTATGTCCAAAGTTTCTAAATTGCTCAAGAAACTGTGGAAAGTGAAAAGATAAATTAGATGGGCATTTTTCCCTTAAAGGATTTTATAGCGAAATAGAGACGTGTATAAGCAACTATAATTTGAGGTAGGAAGTGGTAATTGCCTTAAGAGAAGTAAAAATAAAGTACTATGGGACCCCAAAGCAAGAAGACAGAACTTCCAACTAGTAAGAGAGAAGATTTTATATGAATGTAAAATTTTAAAGCCACTGGCAGAGAGGCACACATGGCTCAGAAATAGATCACAGTATATTGTGGAATATAATGGATCACTAAGGAGGTTTTTCAATTCATTTGAAAAGGATGGTCTAATTTAGTAAGTGGATGTTATAACTGACTATCCATTAGAAGAAAATACATTGGATCCCTGTCTCACCCAATTCCTGTTGATTTAAGATGTAATTATAAAACAATAAAAATCTTAGAAGACAATTTAGAGATTATATAATACAACCTAGATGTTTGAGTTTGTTAAAAACAAGACAAAAAGCTTAGAAGGTATGAAACAAAAGATAAACATATTTACTACATAAACATTCAAAATTCATCTATGAACAAAGTAAATTTTAAGCAGTTAATAAATGATAGATTAGAGAAAACAAATACTTGTAATGTAGATAATTTAAAAGGGTTATTATGTTTAATATTCTAAGTTATTTAAAAACAGATAACAAAAAGACTGATATCTCAGAAAAATGGGCCAAAGATAAGAATAGATAATTTACAGAGCAAATCAAATTGGCCAAAGATAGCTGGAAGTATGATGAACCACCATGGAGAGTGAGAGAAATGCAAATGAAAGTAATCCTGAGATACGACCATTTTCCCCAGTGGATGGCATATGACCAAAAGCGTAATAATGCCTAACATGCCCCCATGTACTAGGGGACTCTCATACATTGCTTAAAGAAATGTTAACTCTCACAAACTTTTCAGAAAGCAATTTGAAAGCATGTGTTCAAATTAAAATCCACATACTAGTGATTCCGCTCCCACAAGGTGTTAGTGGCAAAACTAGAAGAGGACAAGTGAATGCTGATCAATAGGGAAATGGTTGAGTAAACTGTGGTTTACCTCTGCTGAGAATATTATGAAGTTATTTTGAAGAATGAGTCAAATCTTCATCATCTGATGAGGTGGGATTTCTGTAATGAGCTGTTAAGTAAGAAAGAGCAAGATGCAGAGAAGTACAGATGAAATATTCCCATTTTGTAAACCAAAGACTTGAAACTTTTGTATGTGTGTGTGTATATAATTACATGAATTAAAAGAATATGGAAGTAGCAAGTTAAAATCAACATCCTGGGGGCGGGGGTTATGAAAAAAGAAGGTGAGAGGAAAGAAAATGTGTAAGGTAAAAGAAAAGCAACACAATAATATAGGCTGAACATCCTGCAAGTATATAAGTGCAAAACTATGAACTCATAAATAAAGGTAGTGAAACTAGGAGACATGCTTGCACCAATGAGGATCCCAGAGTGAGAGTCATAGGAGAGGATGTACAGTTCTATCAGAAGTAATTTCACAGCCACACTGATTGAAGGATATTACCAGTTCCCTAGGAAGGAAAAATCAAGGGCTGCTGTCGGAACCTATGCAGCTTTCATTTATTTGGTTGCATATAATTGGATATAGTAACTGTTTAGTTATCTTTTTTATTTTAATGTAAAAATTGAGCTGAACTTGAAGAATCATTACAAATATAAATGGAGAGAGGGCATTTTTGGTAATGTAAAGTTAGTTTCTTTTGTTAAAGTATAAAGATGTGTTACAGAGAGCAGAGGGAGACATTTCTGGAAATATTCACTTAGAGCTTAATTATGGGAAAGACTGGCTGGCTAAGCAGTTTGGATTTTCTCCTGTAGGCTGCAGGCTGCTAATGACATATTAGCAGGAAACCTACAAGATCAAATGGATTGAGGTTAGGGGACAGAGTAGCAAAATGAGAATTTTAATTTTAAATAACATTTTATTTCTACTGACATGGGTCAGAAACGGTGAGCAGAAGAATTTTTTGTTTTCTAAATACAAAAAATTAGAAAGCTTAATATAATCAGATCCCCCCTATCCATTGTCTTAGTCCACTTGGGATGACAAGACAAAATTCCATAGACGGGGTGGCTTAAACAACAAAAATTGGTTTATCACAGCTCTGGAGGCTGGGAGATCTAAGATCAAGGTGCCAGCTAATTCAGTTTTAAGTGAGAAATCTCTTCCTGGCTTGCAGAAGTCTACCTTCTTGCTGTGGCCTTACATGACTGTTCTTCGGTATGTGATTGCCTTGGGAGAAAAACAGAGCCCTCACTCTTCCTCTCCTTATAAGGCTACCAGTACTATTAGATTAGAATCCCACCCTCATAACCTCATTTGATCTTAATTATCTCCTGTAAGTCCTATCTCCAAAGTCACATTGGGTTTAGAGATTCAATAGGTGAATTTGAGACAGACATAATTCAGTCCACAGCACCCATCCAAGTTTGATAAAGATTTTTAAATTATACGTCCTACTTCTTCTTTTGTTACAAAGTATCTTAAAGCAATTTTCAGAAATCATATCATTTCAAACCTATAAACTTCAGCATGGGGAGACTTTCAAGATGGTGGAGGAATAAGCCATGGAGATAACCTTCCTCCCCACAAATACATCAGAAATACATCTACATGTGGAACAACTCCTACAGAACACCTACTGAACGCTGGCAGAGACCTCAGACTTCCCAAAAGCTGTGTGGCTGACAGGGTCTTGGTGCTCTGACCGAGTGTCAGGCCTGTGCCTGTGAGGTAGAAGAGCCGAGTTCAGGACATTGGTCCACCAGAGACCTCCCGGCTCCACGTAATACCAAACAGCGAAAGCTCTCCCAGATATCTCCATCTCAACGCTAAGACCCAGCTCCACTCAACGACCAGCAAGCTACAGTACTGGACACCCTATGCCAAACAACTAGCAAGACAGGAACAGAATCCCACCCATTAGTAGAGAGGCTGCTTAAAATCATAATAAGGTCACAGACACCCCAAAACACACCACCAGATGCAGTCCTTCCCACCAGAAAGACAAGATCCAGCCTCATCCACCAGAACACAGGCACGAGTTCGCTGCACCAGGAAGCCTACACAACTCACTGAACCAACCTTAGCCACTGGGGGCAGACACCAAAAACAATGGGAACTACGAACCAGCAGCCTGCGAAAAGGAGACCCCAAACACAGTAAGTTAAGCAAAATGAGAAGACAGAGAAACACACAGCAGATGAAGGAGCAAGGTAAAAACCCAACAGACCAAACAAAAACAACAAAATAAATGAAATTAAAAATTCTCTAGAAGGAATCAATAGCAGAAAAACTGAGGGAGAGGAATGGATAAGTGAACTGGAAGATAAAATCGTGAAAATAACTACTTCAGAGCGGAATAAAAAAAAAAAAGAATGAAAAGAATTGAGGACAGTCTCAGAGACCTCTGGGAGAACAATAAACGCACCAACATTCGAATTTTAGGGGTCCCAGAAGCAGAAGAGAAAAAGAAAGAGAATGAGAAAATATTTGAAAGGATTATAGTTGAAAACTTCCCTAATATGGGAAGGGAAATAGTCAATCAAGTCCAGGAAGCACAGAGAGTCCCATACAGGATAAATCCAAAGAGAAACATGCCAAGACACATATTAATCAAATTATCAAAAATTAAATACAAAGAAAAAATATTAAGAGCAGCAAGGGAAAAACATCAAATAACATGCAAGGAAATCCCCATAAGGATAACAGCTGATCTTTCAGCAGAAACTCTGCCAGCGAGAAGGGAGTGGCAGGACATATTTAAAGTGATGAAAGGGAAAAACTTACAACCAAGATTACTCTACCCAGCAAGGATCTTATTCAGATTTGACAGAGAAATTATAACATTTACAGACAGGCAAAAGCTAAGAGAATTCAGCACCAACAAACCAGCTTTACGACAAATGCTAAAGGAACTACTCTAGGCAGGAAACACAAGAGAAGGCGAAGACCTACAATAACAAACCCAAAACAATTAAGAAAATGGTAATAGGAACATACATATTGATAATTACCTTAAATGTAAATGGATTAAATGCTCCAACCAAAAGACATAGACTGGCTGAATGGATACAAAAACAAGACCCATATATATGCTGTCTATAAGAGACGCACTACAGACCTAGGGACACATACAGCCTTAAAGTGAGGGGATGGAAAAAGATATTCCATCCAAATGGAAATAAAAAAAAAGCTGTGTAGCAATTCTCATATCAGACAATATAGACTTTAAAACAAAGACTATTACAAGAGACAAAGAAGAACACTACATAATGATCCAGGGATCAATCCAAGAAGAAGATATAACAATTGTAAATATTTATGCACCCAACATAGGAGCACCTGAATACATAAGGCAAATGCTAACAGCCATAAAAGGGGAAATTTGCAGTAACACAATCATAGTAGGGGACTTTAACACACCACTTTCACCAATGGACAGATCACCCAAAATGAAAATAAATATGGAAACAAAAGCTTTAAAGGATACATTAAACAAGAAGGACTTAATTGATATTTATGGGACATTCTATACAAAAACAACAGAATACACTTTCTTCTCAAATGCTCATGGAACATTCTCCAGGATAGATCATATATTGGGTCACAAATCAAGTCTTGGTAAATTTAAGAAAATTGAAATCGTATCAAGTATCTTTTCTGACCACATGCTATGAGACTATATATCAATTACAAGGAAAATAATCTGTAAAAAATACAAACACATGGAGGCTAAACAATACACTACTAAATAACCAAGTAATCACTGAAGAAATCAAAGAGGAAATCAAAAAACACCTAGAAACAAATGACAAGGAAAACACGACGGCCCAAAACCTATGGGATGCAGCAAAAGCAGTTCTAAGTGGGAAGTTTACAGCAATACAATTCTACCTTAAGAAACAAGAAACATCTCAAATAAACAACCTAAACTTACACCTAGAGCAATTAGAGAAAGAAGAACAAAAAAACCCAAAGTTAGCAGAAGGAAAAGAATCATAAAGATCATAGCAGAAACAATTGAAGAAGAAATGAAGGAAACAATAGCAAAGATCAATAAAACTAAAAGGTGGTTCTTTGAGAAGATACAATCCTATCTCAAGAAACAAGAAACATCTCAAATAAACAGCCTAACCTTACACCTAAAGCAATTAGCGAAAGAAGAACAAACCCCCCCCCTACAATGTTAGCAGAAGGAAAGAAATCATAAAGATCAAATCAGAAATAAACGAAAAAGAAATGAAGGAAATTATACCAAAGGTCAATAAAACTAAAAGCTGGTTCTTTGAGAAGATAAACAAAACTGATAAACCATTAGCTAGACTCATCAAGAAAAAAAGGGAGAAGACTCAAATCAATAGAATTAGAAATGAAAAAGGAGAAGTAACAACTGACACTGGAGAAATACAAAGGATCATGAGTGATTACTACAAGCAACTCTATGCCAATAAAATGGACAACCTGAAGAAACAGACAAATTCTTAGAAATGCACAGCCTTCCGAGACTGAACCAGGAAGAAGTAGAAAATATGAACAGACGAATCACAAGCACTGAAATTGAGAATGTGATTAAAAATCTTCCAACAAACAAAAGCCCAGGACCAGATGGCTTCACAGGAGAATTCTATCAAACACTTAGAGAAGAGCTAACACCTATCCTTCTCAAATGCTTCTAAAATATAGCAGAGAGATGAACACTCCTAAACTCATTCTTCGAGGCCACCATCACCCTGATACCAAAACCAGACAAAGAAGTCAAAAAAAAGAGAAAACTACAGGGCAATATCACTGATGAACATAGATCCAAAAATCCTCAACAAAATATGAGCAAACAGAATCCATCAGCACATTAAAAGGATCATACACCATGATCAAGTGCGGTTTATCCCAGGAATGCAAGGATTCTTCTATATACGCAAATCAATCAATGTGATACACCATATTAACAAACTGAAGGAGAAAAACCATATGATCATCTCACTAGATGCAGAAAAAGTTTCCAACAAAATCAACACCCATTTATGATAAAAATCCTCCAGAAAGTACGCACAGAGGGAACTTACCTCAACATAATAAAAGCCATATATGACAAACCCACAGCCAACATCGTTCTCAATGGTGAAAACTGAAACCATTTCCTCTAAGATAAGGAACAAGACATATGCACAGAAATCTCTTGCATTCCTATACACTAATGATGAAAAATCTGAAAGAGAAATTAAGGAAATACTCCCATTTACCACTGCAACAAAAAGAATAAAATACCTATGAATCAACCTAACTAAGGAGACAAAAGACCTGTAGCAGAAAATTATAAGACACTGACATATGGTCACCTTATTTTTGATAAAGGAGGCAAGAATATACAATGGAGAAAAGACAGTCTCTTCACTAAGTGGTGCTGGGAAAACTGGACAGCTACATGTAAAAGAATGAATTTAGAACATTCCCTAATACCATACACAAAAATAAAGTCAAAATGGATTAAAGACCTAAATTTAAGGCCAGACACTATAAAACCTTTAGAGGAAAACATAGGCAGAACACTCTATGCCATAAATCACAGCAAGATCCTTTTTGACCCACTTCCTAGAAAAATGGAAATAAAAACAAAAATAAACAAATGGGACATAATGAAACTTAAAAGCTTCTGCACAGCAAAGGAAAACATAAACAAGAGGAAAAGACAACCCTCAGAATGGGAGAAGATATTTGCAAGTGAAACAACCGACAAAGGAATAATCTTCAAAATTTACAAGCAGCACATGCAGCTCAATAGCAGAAAAACAAACAATGCAATCCAAAAATGGGCAGAAGACCTAAACAGACATTTCTCCAAAGAAGATATACAGATTGCCAACAAACACATGAAAGCATGCTCAACATCACTAATCATTAGAGAATTGCAAATCAAAAACTACAATGAAGTATCACCTCACACCAGTCAGAATGGCCATCATCAAAAAATCTACAAACAATAAATGCTGGAGAGGGTGTGGAGAAAAGGGAACCCTCTTGCACTGTTGATGGGAATGTAAATGGATACAGCCACTATGGAGAACAGTATGGATGTTCCTTAAAAAACTAAAAGTAGAACTACCATATGACCCAGCAATCCCACTACTGGGCATATATCCTGAGAAAACAATAACTCGGAAAGAGTTATGCAGGAGAGGTCAACGACAGATGGAAGGCAAATAAACAAGGAAATTATAATATAATTACTGAGCAGCCTGAGAACCACTTGAAGTTGGCAGTATATTTAGAGTGGCCGGCCACTCAATGTGGTTTTGGCATTTCCTGTCATATTCAGCAGAATGAGTGAAGAAGCAGACAATCAGGGTCTGGTAAGAGAGGGGGAGGGAAGTAAATATAGTTGTAGGTAAGAGATAACAAAGATGGACTGTGAGCTGCTTAAACCAGAGGAAGAAGATATCAATGGGATGAGAAACAAGGAAGAGTTGGTTGAATCAACAGCTGCGTTACTGAGTAGGACTGAAGAAATTTAAGACTTTGGGGCATCAAGGGTAAGCTTGGAAAAGAGTAGTTGGTGATTGGAGAGAGGAATACTTGAAAGCAAGCTTATGGAGGAATTTCTGCTTCTGACAGAAAATACAGGGTGTGTCTGTGGGAGTGAGTGGTTGACATAGGGCTGAGGGCGAGAAGGAAGGAAAAGAGTTCAAGAGGTCAACAGTCTTCTCAGTAAAAACTGCGGAAGTTTTCCAAGTTAAAAAGTCAGGTCAAGAATGCAAATCTGCATTTTTCAGAAACCAGAAAACATATGTTATTTGCCACTCAGAAGTCTGGCAGGAGGGATATTTGTTATCACCATAATCCTGGAAATAACTCACATGCATGAATGAAATTTTGAAGACCAGAAAAATACAAATGCAGTGCACAGGGTCCATAAGATCTTCACCTGCCTGGTAAAGAGATTGTGTTTCAGCCACTTTTCCCAGAATTCTTTTCTCCAGCTGTGACAAACCACTCAGTCTAAGACTCAGGGTTTTAAAATCACAGGAAATGGAGTCAGAATCAGATTCAAATCACAGCTCCATGATTTACTAGATGTGACAGTTTGCTCAAGTTATTTAACCCTCAGCTTCTTATCTGTAAAATTGGGAAAGTAAACTTAACTTGAAGTATGGTTATGGGACTCATAATAGATAACACTAATATTATAATATTAGAGAATAAAATAGATTATTATATTATAACATTAGATAATAAAGTTCCTAGCATAGTACCTAGAACAGGGCTTACTAACAATTATTATGTTTTATTCCCAAATTCTCTTAAACTTTCACACTTCCATGACTTTATTTCTGTTGTTCTCTTTTAAGGATATACTTTTCCTTCCTGTATACGACAAAATCATTGATTTGTTTATCTAGACTCTTGATGCATTAGCAGAAGACTCTGTCTTATCAGTGTCTCAGTCTTAGCACAGCAGACTCTCACTCACAGAAGTAACTTAGTTAAGGCCTGTTTGAATGAATTGGATAAATGGATGCAACACATCTGCATTTAGGAAGATGTGATAGTTGTGTTTACATGTTTTTCCTTTTACAAAAACATACAGCAAATAAAGATGGACTGAATTAAAGCTACTTCGTTAAGAACTAGAAAATTGATAAATAAGTGTTAGATTAAATACACAAGTTATTGGAACAGGAGGGAGGGGGGCAGGGCACAACCTTTAAAAGAATAACATAGCCCTTGAGGTGAGGATATGACATAAACTGGTTAGAACCAACTAGGTCCAAGATGGCAGAAGATTTGACTTCCAGTGGACGTTGAGCCTCATTATATGCTCATTGTAATACATCAGCGTATGCTAAATGACACACCCACCAGCACCATGACAGTTCCAAGGCTGACCATAAAAGGCCAAAAAGTGGGCAGTGGCCCAATTCCTGGAAATCCCCACCCCTTCCCTGAAATAGTTGGAATAATCCTCCCACTCATTAGCTTATGAAATTACCCAGCCCATAAAAGCTACCCACTCCATATTTTGGGGCCTCTTGCCTTCTGAGATGGCCCACACTCTGTCTGTGGAGTGTTTCTCCCAGGGCCATTCTTGCCTTTTGGGACAGACAACATTCTGTCTGTGGAATGTGTATCTTTCTAAATAAATCCACTTCTTACCTATCACTTTGTCTCTCACTAAATTCTTTCTGAGATAAGACATCAAGAACCTGAGCTTCACTAAGTCCTGAGACCAGGTGTGTGATCTCAATTAAAAGACAGTGGGTTCAAGTCCCAATCTGAGTTGTGTGGTTTCATTATGACCACGATGTCTTTATTATATATATTAAATAATTGACAAACATATTATACGCTTCTATGATCCTCTGTGGCAAGCAATGAATGGAAATGCAGAATATTTAAGTCATTTGAAATTGGATCATGTCAGTTTTGTTGTTGTTGTTGTTGTTTTCCAAAAAAGCAAATGGTCTGTCTTTGCACAAAACATAATTATAACTAGTATAGTCCAATTATAGATATTCCCCTACTTTGGTTATACTAAAATCATATTTTAAAATTCAAAGCTATACTTCCATAGTTTGTAACCAGAATTCAGTTTCAAGGGACATATTTGTCACATGGTTGAACACTTGGCCTTCCAATTGTTTTTTGAAACACGTTCTCTGGAGCTATTATGCTTAATGTGATTTTTGCCCCATCCACCATAGTTAAAGTTCTTCCTCTACAGCACTGTTCTTTCTTCAGGCAGTTGAGTTGTGCTGAAATGTTCTAATGATCCCAGGGTCAAGTACATTACAAAGAACATTTTTGCCTTTGAATTTTCTTCCACACATCATAACTCTGTTGGAGTTTCGACCTCAATGTAAACTGCAGGACACCTGCATTTGCATAAAGGGATTATGTACCATCTAAAGAATTAACTACCGGGAATTTGATTTATCTGCCTTCCTATCAAAAGAAACTTCTACTAACTGCTATTTTCACAGTGTACAACAATAATTAGTGTGCATAATGATTCCTCTGAGGCACAGAAGTGCATTCTGAGTTCTCAACAGATATAAAATTATTTTGGTACAGATCCACAACTACTTGTAATGTACCACGTTCTAGTTCTTAGAAAATTGGCAAATCCCATTCAGTCTGTAAGCTAATGTTTTGTTAAGTTTTGTTAAGTACAAAATATAATACCCTGACTATGCCAAGGAAATGAGTTTTCTGTCTTAGTTCAGTAACCTCCAGTTTGCAGAGGTGATGCAATTCAGTGACACACTGTTACCAGAAACTTCATTACCCAAGTTTAAAACAAATACAGGAAGCATAAGGTTATGGTATAAGACATGAGAAAAGTGTTGTTGTGATAATAAAATTTCATTAAGTTTGGAGCAGAATAAAGTCACAAAGACTGGACAACATGAAATAGGCTTCAGCAGAAAGTCCAAAATAATGAGCAAGGTTAAAAGGGGTGGAAAGAGAAGAAGGGCAGGGCATAAGAAAGATTGCTTTGGTTTAGCGTAAATCAGGGCAGGGCAGTATCCACATTCTAGAATAAGCCTCTGATGGGATGACAGAATCAACTCAGTCTAGGTCTCCACAGTTCCAATTGGACAAATTTCTGGTCAGAGCAGAGGAAAAGCACAGGGCAGAAGACTGGAGACAAACTTCATTAAGTTTACCTACTTCGGGCACTGTTATCTTCAACTGAGCATGAATAAACAAAAGGTATACAAAATTTATCAGTGGAACATTCCCACTGTCCAGATAACTTAATGTAGTTTATGAAGATTTTATTGTAATATAAAAATTTTACCCTGTTACAAAGGGAGTTATTCTCAGAAAATCAAGTGATAGAGGAACACTTCATTCTGTTCTTAGTTAATATGTATTGGCCATCACGGCCCAGTGACAGCAATGTTTAATGGGTTATAATCACCTTTTGCCAGAAGAGAAACGTTTTGAATAAACACGTTACCTTCACAGTTAATTTTCAGAGTAGAAGTACTAGTTAGGAAATGATGTCTTACATGTGGAATAAGGATCACTGGTGTTGTTTCAAACTAGAAAGTTGAGCGTTTATTTTGGATGAAAGGTCTTTCTAGTTAATGAAATCATTAGTTATGCTTTGATTTACTGACATCAAATTATTTGTCTACATTAATTGAATTTGTCACTAACATGCCAAATTCTCAAGTCATGTAACCCAATGTAAAATGTATAATATTACAGTTAGAAGGGATCCTTAGAGACCATTCAGCTAGGACAATCTCATTTTACAGATGAGGAAACTGAGGGCTAGGAAAGACAAATCGATCCATTCAGGGCCTGTTCAATAGCCTTTTGACTAAACTACGTGATCATACAAAAAAATGACTTTGTAAATTTCGCAGGCCATAAATCATCGTATTTTTTTCCTGTGACTTTATTCCAAGTTTGCTTTCTAAATTATAGCAAAAATATGCTTAAGTTAAAAAAGAAAAAGGACAAGTGAAACATTTTTTGAAGACAAGCTGTATATTTAATACAATCATAGGGTTCTCCACCTTATATTTTCACCTTCACTTTTCAGTCTTTGATTAACTAGAGTAAATTAGGCATAAAATAAAATATAGTCTACCTAAGGTTTTCTTTCTCTGTCATAGCATTTCTGGTTTCCTAGAAAAAGAAATCAAACAGAAAGAATGTAGATGAATAAAAGAAAGGATTTAAAAAAGTAAAGAAAGCATGCCTAAGAGTATGACCGGGAAAAGATGACCACGGATCCAATTAGGTGTCAAAATAGGGGATGCAGCCAGAGGGGTTTAATCCATGTACCAGAACCTCTGAGTACACCTGAGTGATACCCAGATATTCTGTTCACCTCTATATGATGGCAACAAGCACACAGAAGATGCCACATATATGCAAACAAAACATAAGCATGCATTTGAACTCAATTTCACAACAACTTAATCATACTATATGCATATCATGACTTCACATGTTTGCAATCACAGAGCAACAAACAGCCTGGATTCTCTATACCCAGAGGCAGCACCAAGGAGTAGCCATTTTATTACATCAATTAGCCTCTCTCAGCAGCAATCAAAACTTCTCCAAATAAATAAGCAGCCTTAAACTGCAGGCTTGATCTACAAATGTAGCTTTCAGAGGTTATTTAGACACAAATCTCCCATACTTCCAACTGTATTGCTACCAAAATCCTCTGCTTTTAGGAACTTTAAAATTTCTTCTGATCCTTTCTTTATGAGAATTGTATAGGTAGGTTGGATCACACTCATAGAGTAATATTTAAGAGAGAGGATCTACGCCTTAGGCTAGTTTGTAATAGACTTTAATTTGGAGTCCATGTGAGAATTCAGGTCCAATAAACCAATGAGCAAAGCATTTATCATAAGAAGATGCAAACTATTTTAAAGAATAGAATTATTGCATATGTGTAGTAAAGAATTTGGCCTCACCTACAGAGAGGTCTGGGTTTTGCCCAGGCTTCTTTTTAAACTCTTGGAATTTCCTGAGTGATAAGAGTGTCTCTGTACCTATGGTGTCCCTCCCCTCTTACCTGATCATTTTTCCTAACCGGGTGATTCATGGAGGGCCCCATGGACTACACCTGATAGTTTATGTTAACAAGGTGATTTAGGATCGGGGGTTGACAAATCTTAAAGAAAAAAAACAACAACCACATGGTTTTGAGACACATATCTCTACATATCTCCAAGGCGGAGAAGGGGGATGATTGAGTCTAACTCTCCTGGCAATAATTAAATCAATAATTCCCAGGTTGATGAAGCCTCAACAAAATGCTGGACACAAAAGGCTCAGGTGAGTTTCCTGGTTGGCAATACTCTGAGTATTGTCATATATCAATGTCAGGAGGGTAACTCATCTGTGAAAATGATGGAAGTTTCTCATTTGGAACTCTCCCAGACTTCACCCGATGTGTCTCTTCCTTTGGTTGGCATGTGATACAGTGGAATATAATGAGATACTGCTGTGACCACTGTGGTGGCCTTGCCCACATACCCTTTATCAGGCAAGTGAACTCTCCTCAGTGACCACTAACAGTCACAGTTTCCCCTTTCTTTGGAGAGTTATCTTTGGGCAAACAGAAGCCACCTTGCCCAGGAGATTACATATTGCACCCCTGGCATGCCTTCCCCCATCATGCACACGTTGGACAAAAGGCCACATCCCCATACAGCAAGATGGGACCAGCTCTGTGGGGTAATTAATGCTCCAGGACTCCTGGAGCCATCAGGCTAAAGCTCAGTTCCCACTAAGACCACCTTACTTATAAGCTTTATCTCCTACCCTATCCTGCTTCTCTCATGCCATTTCTTGCATGAGCACTCCCTCAATAACCACCTGTACAAAGAATTTTCCACCTCAGGCTCTACTTCTAGGTAACTTGAGATATGATGGATAAATTAGCCAGTATATGAGGAATTGAATTATAAATATTTTTTATATCTTTTAATTGTATAGTTCACATCTTATATTGAGAAGAGATTCTTCTATTTAATACTGTTATAAGAATGCTAGTTTGTTCCTTGACCTTAAACAGAAGACAAGAGAATGTACTTTCCTATGTTTTAAGTACTGGGTATGGGTCCACACTATGCTGGTCACCACCACGCCATGTGTGTGCTCCTGTGCATATGCACATAAACATCTCATCTCCTCCATCTCTCCAGGAGATCAATCATTCTTCCTATCTTATAGAAGGGGTAAAATCTCCTTAAGGTTACACATGATGACTGAGGAGATGGGGGTCAGAGACAGGTCTGAGTCCAAAGTTCATCATTCCTCAGGGGCCATGTCATTTTCTCAGAGGCTGAAGTAAATGTACTATGAGCTATAACCCCTGTAAAAAAAAATATGGAAGTATGTAAATAGGCTGAAATTCTGACAGTTTTCCAATGCCACTTCTACTTTGCATGCATCTGTATTTATTTATCTATCTCTCTATTTATTTACTTATTTATTCTCCACTTTGTTCCACAAAGGCCTTTTTAGATAGTTGTGGTGAAACTGCCACATTTCTGGTCATCTATGGGGAAGGAGAAAGTCTCAGCTAACTCTCCATTCCTAAACACCCACATAAAATAACCTAGAAATAGGTAATCCATATATACCCAAGTAAAATTAATTTTAAGAGTAGTGATTTCAACTTACTAAATTAAAAAATGAGTATTAAATGCTACTAAAATTATTTCAAATTAAATTTTGGAGGCAAAACAAAATTTATCAGCTAGAGAGAAAATCACTGGAGTATCTTTTTACCTGTAACTTTAAAAGTATTGATATTTCCAAAAGACTGACAGATACTAATGCTAATTATATCTGCTGACAAATATAATGCTATATATATATATAAAGAATTACACCAAATTAAGTTGTGTACACAAACTAAATATTTCCAAGCTGTGTTTCAAACTAAGTATTTCCAAGTAATACTTTATTACTAGTATAGTATTTTCAATGAGATAGATATTGTTGTTAACAAGGGGCAATGTTAGCAATAGAAGAACTTGAATGCACAGTATGTTAAGAGTTTATACACTAAGTTTCTGAAACTATTTTTTATCTGGCTGTATATTTAATGGGCATGATTTAAATTGATTATGCTCAGAGAATAAGACTTGGCATCTGAAAATCTGGATTTGATTCCTTTCTTTAATGTTTAATTTTTGTCACCTCAATCAAGATAAGATTCTGATAATATTTTTACATCCTTCAGAGAATCATTGTGAAGATTCAATAAGAAAACATATACAAAAACACTAGGTAAACTTTCAAAGGTAATTCAAATGTTGGACAATATTGTTATTAGTAAATAATAGCAGTTTATCTAGCCATGATAGATTCATACAGAAAAAGTTGTTGACACCTGCATCGAGAAGAATTTGGAGCCACCATCAGAATTACTTCTCAGACCTTATGTCAATATTCCAATGCTGTGTTACAGTTGTTTTAAATACACTTTTTAGAGTTATGATATAATGGCCATATTTATAGACAGGTAGTTGTCTACACAGCTGAATACTCCAGATGAAAAGTAAAAACATAAGGCCATGCTCAAGCAGTTTTTTAGTAGTGAATGGGTGATAATATGGAGAAAGATGATTTTTTAAAAAAAATTATATCTGGATGTTGTGATAATATGTAGATACAGCCAGTAACTGTGAGGCTAATTCCTCACATCCATCCTTTTCTTATTCTCTCTCCCTCATTTAGATACGGGAAGGCAAACAGTCAATGTTTATACAGAGATGAAAACTCTTCTGCTCACATACATTGGTGGATAACTCTGAGAGAGAATCATCCCACCATTAAATTTTCTTCCTAGAAGCTGTCACCAGGTATCAAAAATTGTTCCACACATACTAGGTAGATATTGATACCATTTCCTCCATTATATTCAATAATTTCCACTTTCCCTATGTGACATATTGAACAAAAAGACATGATCTGTGTTTCGTGGGGATTACTTATCTTCCAGTGATAAAGAAGATAAGTAATTTACATATCTTGAGTAAATAATTGCATGCATAACTACATTATGATATCTGTTACTATAAAGCTATCATCTGCCCCTATTTCCCTTTTTTCTTCATTTAAACTGTAGTAAGGACATTAGTCACAAGCAAGCCATTTCTGAACTCAGAAAACATGGTAAGAGTTGAATTATCAAGTCATTAATTCTACAGACATTTCACGGTAGATGAAGAATACAAGTGCCATTGTGCATGTTTGCCATGGTCTGCCCATACACAGGGCTCATCTACCAGGGTCAGGAATGGACCATTAGGAATGCACACCACTGACCCAACTGGACTTCCCAGTTTCAGTTTAGTGCTAGGAAAGACAGGTAGCCTGTTAACAATGCTAGGAACATCTGGAGTTGGTGATGTGGACAAAGAGTGAGTGATGGACTCTGCTGAAGAATAGAGAGGATTTTAATTGTTGGAAGGTATGTACAGTAGTAAATAAAGATCTATCAGCCTCACCCCAACAAAGCAATAAAGAAAACAAAAGATTAATAACAGTCTCTTCAGTACCACTGCTGATCAGCAGCCTCCAAAAGTGACCAAAGGCAGGGATGTGCATACAGAAAGGCAGAAGGAAAGACAAGATACACAGCACAATTTAATGAATTGCAAAATTTGGAATGGAGTTTCCTTCTCTGGAAAAACATTAAAAGAGGCTTGTGTTTTATAATGGTGATTGTAGGGATAATGATGATGATGATGATGATGATGGTGGTGGTGATGATGATAATGATGATGATGATGATAGTTTTTCACCCCCTACTATGCCTAGTTAACTCCTAATTCTCTTTTAGACCTTAGATCAACTGTCATTGCCTTACAAAAGTCTTCCCAGACCTTCATGGCAGACTCAAATTCTTCTGAAATATGCTCTCATCTGTCCCTCCTTTCTGTAGCACCTGCTCCAATGACAATGTACCTCTATTTGTATGATTGTTTTTTTGTTGTAGTTCTCTCCACTCAGTTATATACCCGCTGTGAGCAGATAGTACATCTGCTTTTGCTTATCACTGTCTCCTTAGACCAAAGCATAGTGTCTGAGGGCTCAATAAATGTCTGTTTAAAGGAAGAGGAAGAAACGGAAGGAAGAAATTAAAAAACACTTTTGTATACATACTGTGTGGCATCTATTATCCTGATGTGATATATATTTCTCATGTCAACCTTTCAAGGTGAGTCCTATTATTTGCATTTCATTGAATCTCAGAGAATGAAGTCAATGGTCTTAGGTTCCATAACTAAAATATGTGGAGCACAGACATAAACCTTGATCAGTGTAGCCCCAAATCCATGCATTTTCCACTACTGCTTATTATATCATGGTGCCTCTTTATGTTACAGAAATTTGTCTGAATTCCTAACTGGCTTATTACAATTTTTTAAAAAATGGTGATGTTCCAGTGTTCAAAAACCTTACACAGTTGACAACTGCCTCCTCTGACAGGTTTTACTATATTAAACATTAAACATATGACAAATGAAATATGAGTGTCTATCTCTGAACATCGGATTCTGCAGGTAGTCAAAGAAACTGCATAAGCTGGAGTTAACCTTGAAGGAGAGACCGAGAACATGCCTAGTGAATCAGAGTCAATTCTTGAACTATTCCCACCCCCTCCACATCAAACTGCCCAATGAGAGGCCTGCAGCTTGCTGTTTCTGTTATTTCATCCCTGTAGCCCCACCAAGGATGAAACACTTTTCCCTAAGACACAGAAAACAGAATGTTGGCAATACTGTTTCAAAGCTGAAAAAAGTGAAGAGGAAATTCTAAAGAAAAAAACTGATTTTCTTCTCAAATTCTATGTGAAGGAAGCAAAGAAATGGATATTTGCTATGATATATTTGATAGTACAAAGCCCTGACATGAAGTAATAAGAATAATAAGTAGCAGCTGTTCAAAGAAGGAAATATAACACGGTAGAGTAAATGGTGTATTTGTCCCTTGAGCTGATGAGTACTTAGTCACTACGAAATCATTTTCACAGAGAACATAATTTAGACTACACTCCAGGACAAGCCACTCAAGATTCTATACATGTCACCATTCCTTGTTAGATATTTGTGTGATTTTAAATATTAGGGCTGCTATCAAATATTAATGATAATTTAAATTTAGACTGCAGAACTCAACTGTTGCCATATATTGCTGAAGTGTGAGTTTATTATGAGTCTTTAAGGGTCAACAGCAGAAAATTTCCATCTAGAGAAAGGTCTCAATAATAATACAAGTTTTGGTAGACAAAGCATATTGAGGGAATCAAGCTATGCCCCGTATTGATCTTCTGTAGCAAAGTTGCTGCTATTAAGACATAGGTCTAGCCAGGCAATCTGTACAAGTTTGGGGGGAAATATACTAAATTCAAATATGTACAAATAATTTTACAGGTAATATACAAAAAATCCACCCCCAAATCTAGAAAAATAATTTATCCAAAATAGCATTAAATATGGTTTCTGCTTTTCCTACATTAGGGATGACTCATAGGAACAGGTTCCTAAAACCTCAACTAAAATAAGGAAACCAGAAGCCACTTTCATGAGAACAAAATCACAACTTGCCCTCTTGCAAAGGCATCTAGCATAAATCAAAAGTGAAGGAGAAATATATGCCTGAACTCAGGTAGAATTTGTTGCATCAATATGTCATATAAAAAATTAAATCTTTATTTTCATATATGGGCAATAATGTTTTATGAAAGAAAGTATAAGAGTCTAGAGCTATTTCTATAATATACCTAGCTAGGAGTCCTTAAAGAAATCTCAATCTTTCTGACACTGTTTCTTCATCTGTAAAATGGGAGTACAGTAGTTACCTTTTTAAAAGATCATTGTAAACATTAAATAAGATAGTGCATATAAAATGTATGTATCATGTAGTAGTCATGTATAGCATGTAGTAGGAGCTTGAAAATATTTCACTCACTTTCTTTTATTAAGGAAAACAAAGTATTTTGGAAATGGCATTAACTACATTTAATCAATTGAGACAAATAGAAAAATTCTATATATACTACCTGGTACAGTAACAATTGGTCATAATTTTAAAGACTATCTCAGCTCTTTTACCTTCTCCCTCTTCTTCTTCAATGTCCCTGTTGATGACTACTTGAGTCTTCAGTTTCACTAAAAATGTCAGCCTCCTTTAAAGGGAAAATAGATATAATGTTCATCCCTAAGAGAGGTAATATAGTTATCCTTGGAGAAAGGGAAGTGGAATGGGGTTCTGGAAAGAAGAGAGATGGTTGAAACAAATCATATTACAGAAAGGATGGAGAGCATAGCAGGATAAATTAAGACATCTCTGTGATTTGGTTGATGTAAGAACTGAAGTGAGACCAGTTCTGCCTGCTCACCAGAGGGCTTAGAGGGAGCAAGAATGCCAGCTTCCATGAAGGGAGCATGAAATAGAGGGATGCGGTAGGTGTATGGATACATACTCAACTTTCTCAGGGATAGAAGCTTTCTTACTTTCCTCAGTCTTTGTATCTTAGATTTTCTTAGCTGTAACATAATTATGTTTTCATGAGTTAGAGAGATGTTATAAAAGACCACAGTAAATAGAATAAATGTCAATGAGCCCATTTATGCCATTTCAAAGTTTATCAACCCCTCAGAACATGTGTGTCCTGTGTCCCTTTTATCTGGCACACAATGGGCATGTAAGAAATATTGGGTGAAGGCCAATAATATCATCAGCTCTGTGAAGGCACTGGATAAAATGTATTTATATACTAACTAAAGAAATAGTTATTGATTGCCTGCTATGTACCAGATATTGTGCTAGGCACAAGAATACAGTTGGTGCCAATAATGAAAATCAAGCAGCAAGTTAATGCATTATTACTGCATTGATTCTTATGATATTTAAGGTATAATACGTATGTACTAATAACTATCTTAATTAGTTTATAAAACTCTATTAGTTTATAAAATATTGACTAAGTCAAATTCCTTTGTATTTAGTCATTCTCATAACTAATTCCATATCTATATGTTAATTTAGAGTTTTCCTAAATCTACTAGCTGGTTTTTGGATGTTAACAATACAGTGTGTGTTATATAAGGTCAAAACTTTTTCTATAGGCCTTCAAAGTGTCACAGAAGATAATTTGACTCTTTCTTGATTTCACATCTCATCTACTTTCATTTGGTTCTTCTTTGTCAGTGCTGGTCCTTAGCCCTTACCTCTTCCACCTATGTACAGCTGTTTTAGTTTTTGAGAACAATTTATTCTTTCAGTTTCTCCTTCAATTCCAAAATCTGTCATTATCCAAGAATTAAACATATGGGTGCTTCCTTGCCTATGACCTGTGCTATGAGAAAAAGCAAGTATATTTTCACCTTAGACGTTGTTGCCTGTTGTCATTTTGTTTTCTGTATTCTCTATTTCCTAAACTTCACTGTATTTTGTTTTACTTCTATCCCTGAGATTTTTCTTTCTTTTTTGTCTTAACTCGTTTTCTTCTCTTTCCAGTCAGCATTTCTTGGGAAAAGGGGGTTGGGTGAGGGATTAGGGAGAAACTGTGGCCAGGATACTGGTTTTATATTGGTTTTATATCTGACTTTATCTAAAGAGTCTTATTCATTCTGTACCTTGTGCAAAAGATGGTCCATTCTTTCACTGTTAAACTCACCTAAGAAAGTCATGAAAGTGGGAATCCACTTTTTAAAGATCAGAATTTTTCAATTAACCTTACTGTAGGATTAAACCAGTATTTTCCAAAATCACTGAAGTCGTTCCAACTACCTAGTTCAGTTGATGCCCAGCAATTTTAACTGTTTGGCTTCTATGGCAGCCCCCAGGGATAGTACTGTGTATACATTTACCTACCTTCATATTTTATGTGTTTATCACAGTGAGTTGGATCCATATGGAGGAATGAACTGGTTTTGAATCACAATACTCTCTTATCAGACTATACAACCAAAAGCTAAAGTAGGTTTCTTTTATTCTTTTTTTTTCTTTTTTTAAATAAACAAACTAAATTAAGGAAAGTGAGGAAAGCAAGTACAAGTATTTCATCCCTAACATATTTTAAACTATCTATTAGGAAACAAATCACTGTTGTATCATTCTATTCAATTTTCTTGTGACCATCAATCCAGAATGAAAGAAATCTCGTTTAGAATCCAGGAATTTCTATCAGCATTATCAAGACAAATGCTGAAGAGTATGCACTATCTTTGTTTTGTTTACAAATAGTTTATTCACTGAAGCTGCTTGACTGGAAGTCCAGAGCCACTAGATAGAGAGCCAGCCTTTTTTACATGGTATAAAAATATTTTGAACCGACATTCATATTTTATCATTTTCCGAGTCATTTTTTTTCTCTGCCCTTGCCATGATGTGACGTTTAATTATGGATTCCCCAGAAACTATTCCCTGAGGTCTTTTACATCACATGTACCTTTTCTGGAGGACTCCAATGGCGTTTATCATCATGATAGCAGCTCCCTATGGCTTAGCTTGCTATTAAATTCTGAATTAATATACACAAACCCCTTCCATTGACAAGATAAACAATGTTTCCCTTTGTTTTGCAGAAGATCTACTAGGTTGGCTGTCAGAGCCTGGACCTTTAGTAGGTAGCCTTTTGTGCAGGTTAAAATCTTTACAGATACGTGTGCTTTTCATCTAACCAGATTTTGCACGTCTGTTATAACACATCCTTAATCAAAAGATTGCAATGTTTTTCCATTGCTTACCAAGTAAAGGTTAAACGCATAGAAAGTGACATTCCTCAACAAATATGTTTTAATTTTTGTGAGAAGATTAGGTAGATAGATATAGATAAGATAGGTAGATGATATATAGATCTACATCTACAACTTTTTTTCTCCTCACCTCAAAATGGAGGCAGGGACATTTTCTTTCTGGGACACCTAGATTCAGATTCAAAATGTTTTTTCTGGTTATAAACTGGAGGTTAGGATTGGCATGATTTTGGTATTTTATGTATTTCTTTAGCTATGTCACTAATGCACATGTATATTTAAGATATCAAATACTTTAAATTTGTATCTCCTCATTTTTGCTGCTGATGACAAACATGTTGAATGAAAATAGGGCAAGGGTGGATGCGTAGTCTGTTTGTATCTGTCTTTCAGCCTGCTTTCACAAGTGCTTTGCATTGTAGAAGTGCATATGCTCCTAAACAAACTACTAGCAAATTATATCCAGGAACATATAAAAAGATCATCTGCCATGACCAAGTAGGATTTATCCCAAGAATCTGAGTTTGGTTTTACATTTAATTAATGTAATACACCATAACAACAGAATAAAGGACAAAAATCACACTATTACTTCAACATATACAGAAAAAGCATTTGAAAAAAATCTACAGCTCTTCATGAGAAAAACACTCAATAAACTAGGAATAGAAAGGAACAACTTCAGTCTGACATAGGACATCCTTGAAACACCCAGAGCTAATTTTACCATTTTAATGGTGAAATACTGAATGCTTTCCCCATAAAATCAGAAACAAGACAAGCATGTCTTTTCTTGATACTTCTATTTAACATTGGACTGGATGTTTTTGATATTGAAATAAAAGCCACCATTTAAGAAAAGAAGAAGTAAAAAATCTATTTGCAGACGATGTATCTTGTTATATAAGATCCTAAGGAATCCACTCAAAAACTATTAAAACTTACGAGTTCAGCAATTTTGCGTTGTGTAAGATCAATATAAAAAATAAATTCTAATTTTATATACTAGCAATGAATAATCAGAAAATGAATTTATAAAGCAATTTCTTTATTAAAGCATAAAAATAATTATAAAAGAGTTAGGAATAAATTTAACAAAAAGTATAAAACATACTCTGAAAACTATAAAACATGATTGAAAGAACTTTTTAAAAACATAAATAAAAGGAAGACATCTCATGTTCATGTATCAAAATACTTATTGTTAAGATGGCAGTAACTTCCAAATTGATCTATAGATTCAACACAATTCCTATCAAAATTTCAGCTGACTGTTTTGCAGAAATTGGCAAGCTGTTTCTAAAATTTAAATGGAAGTTTGAGGGACCCCAAAAAGCCAAAATAATCTTAAAAAATAACGAAGTTAGAAGACTCACAATTCCCAGTTTGAGAACTTACTACCAAGGAAGATTGTGTGGTACTAGCATAAGGATAGAAATATAGATCAATGGAATAGAATTAAGAGTCTAGAAATAAACCCTCACATTTGCAGTAACTAATTTTTGACAAAGATTCCAAGTCGATTCAACAGGGAAAGAATAGTTTTTTCAACACATGGTACTGGGTCAACTGGATATCCGTATGTAAAAGAATGAAGTTGGATCTTCCCTCACACCACACACAAAATTAACCCAAATGGACCGTGGACCTAAAGAGCAAAGCCTATAAAACTCTTAGAAAAAAATATAGGGGTGAATCTTTGTGACCTTGCATTAGGCGAAGCCTTTTTAAATATGACACCAAAAGCACAAATGGCAAAAGACGAAATTTATAGACTGGATTTCACCCAAATTAAAAACTTGTGTTGCAAAGAATACTATAAAGAAACTGAAAAGACCACCCACAGAACCGGAAAAAGGAACTTGTATAGGTACATGGATTTTCAAGTGAAAACTCATTTTGGTCACTCTAATGACTCCTCTCTCACACTGCAATCCTCCCCAAGCTCCCAAGCCTCCCTTCCACATAGGAGAAGCTTCCATGAGAAGTGACAAAGGAAACATTTGTGTTCAGAAATAGAAACAAAAGGGAAAAGGCTTAATCACATCTCATAACTATGTTCTGATCCCTTTCTCTGTTTGCATTTCTTCTCCATTCCTTTGATACTGGTTCTGCATTCCTATCTATAAATTATGTTCCTTGGACATTAAGCTTGCCAAGACATCACATACAAAATGTACATAACGAACCTACATGCTTTTTCTAAGCTCGGTGATCACATTTGCAGGGCTTTGCAGGGAAGGAGGGTGGGGCACAGGATAAATTTCCTCCTTCTTCAATCACAGAAATCAATGAGCAATTTCACTTCCATGGTTGAGAAGGCTGGGGGAAGAAGGAAGGCCAAAAACAAAGGTAGGTAGAAAGAGTTCTCATTTTCATATATTGTACAGAGTAGTAAATATAAAGCCTAAAAATGAATCAAGTTGAGTTCATTTTTACCCCATTCCCACAATCCTAAATCCTGGGAATTATCTCTAACCTAGGGCATTTACTTTCTTCAGTCTTTGCCTATCTTCCAATCATGGAGTCTTCCAACTTTTCTGTGCTTCCATCTGCTTGGTGTCTGCCTGAGAAAGAAGTTTCTAAGAGCTCCTCCAAAGACCAAAATCACCCTAAGGGAGGGTACGGGTATACAAAGATAAAATATATATTTTTATAATGTGTTTGAATGACACACAACACAGGAAAGCATTTTGAAATGCCACCTGTAATTGGAAAAATAGTATTTATATATAAAACGTATTTTTTTAAAGTCATGTGGACATCATAATTCCCCTATACAATATGAGTCAACTTTAGACCTGAAGGTGACAAGCCTAACTGAATTGTCAATCTTTAATGTTATTTCAAGACCCCAGAGCAGAAAATTATTATACAGTGTCCTGTGAAAAGGGAATAACAAAACTAGCAAAACCAAATTTCATCCCCAAAGGGTCTCTGCTCCTCTCAAAACTTATCTCTATGCAGATTTGAGACAGAAGAGTTGGCCTGGTGTGTAAAGAATCAGCCAGCTGACAACAAGCTTTATATGCAGCAAAGAATGAAAAGTTAAATATAATTTGTGAACTGGTAAGAAATTTTAGTCCTTCTCATAAATTCGTAAGAGGGGTCTTTTTCCTAATCCTTTGAGTTTGATTTGCAGCACTCTGGGATGTGAGCTGACATTGTTTCATTAGTATTTTACATTCCTTTTCTCTAGCTCTACAGTAAATTCAAGTAGCCATAGATGAATTGGGAAAGAAGAAATTTGTTTCACTGGTTCTGATGTGCAAGATCTGAAGGGAGAAAGGATATGAAAATAAGCTCCCATGAATAAAAACAAAATATTCACTCCCTGGACCCAAGATTATTAGGACTTTGTATTTTGGTTATTATGCTTTTCAATAGCAGTTGGAGTTTGAATGAACCATGTATACATTTTGCATCTATGTCCACTCCTAATAATAAAAACCTGGAAAATGGAATATTAATATAACGTACAAACCAATGGAGCTTACACAGGCAAAATGAATTTCATTCCCTTCATCAGAGAGCTAGCAGACCCCCATATGCATAGCCTGATTTATAACTGACAAATAGTGTATTAAGTTTAATTCTAAGAGGGAAAAGAAAAATTTTTGAAGAAAAGGATGTGTGATGCCATGTTAATCATACAGAAGGAAGGCCCATTATTTTATTTGCTTTACTCTGCCATTGCTGATATCAACTGGTCTGACCACTTTAAATCAGAGTTAGGAAGGAACCATTACAATAACTGGTTGAAGAATTAATTCTGGGAGGGAAAATTCCTACAGAAAAAAATAAATAGGAGAAAGGGGGCTTTTTATGAAAGGAAAAATGTGATCTATTCAGATGGCTTATATTAAAATGAATCAACTATCCACACAGTCTAATTATTATCTAATATAATTCATAATAAATGGAGAAACAGCATACCTATTACTTTAAGAATATAACTTAGTTAACACCCAAACTAAAGCAACAGAAACCTGATGGTCCAAATAAACTCTAGGACCTTAAAATTATCCTTACTACAAAACAAAATATTACTTAATAAAAACAACCAATAAAGGGATTCTCTAAAGTTAATGCAATTATAAATTGCTCTCTGATTATTTCTGTAGCAACAGTGGACCATTTGGCCCTTTTTTTAGATTTAATAATCAAAATGTAAGAGTAAAATATACTGGATATGCTCATGGAAAGAAAAAACACTAGGTAGGCAGCAGTATAATTGTCCTTTGTTATTTAGGTACTATGGTCATTCACTAGTGTTAGTACATCGAACTTAAAAGTGCACTATATATATGTATGTGTGTGTGTGTGTGTGTGTGTGTGTATATATATATATGAAACGGAATCATTTTGCTGTATACTTGAAACTAACATATATATGTTAGTTTATATATATGTATATATATATATGAAACTGAATCACTTTGCTGTACACTTGAAACTAACACAACATTGTAAATTAACTATATTTCAATAAGAAATGCACAATCTACCGAAAAGCAATGATTTTTGATTTCCTGTTGAATTTGGCCAAATGGTAAACTCTTTTCTGGAGAATTTAGTACATAAACACCATCCTTCCTACTTGTAACAAATGCGAAAAGACATAACTTTGTTACCTTTCAGACCATATGTGTTTTGAGGATTTAAGAAAGTGAAGTCACAATAAAGAATGCTGCATGCTAATAACCACAGGCAAAAAGAGAGAGCAGGCACAGAACAGTGAACTTGGAAAGTGGAGCCATAAACATACACCAAGATTTCAAGATGAAGGAAGGAACCTCCTTGAATCCCTCCCAGATAAGAAAGTGATACACTTGCAGACTACCTGCCGGAATCTCTCCCTGTGCACCTGACTGCAGAAACAATATATTACCACTCCTACCACCCAGGTGCTCTGCTTTGGAGAAAAGATTTCACCCTTCCTCCCTGACAGTACAGCTGCTGAAAGCCACTGTGGAGCAGGAAACAATGATTAGAGAAAAGAGGGAGGGAGGGAGGGAGGGAGAGAAAGAAAGGAAAAGAGTTAAGCCTCTCAATTCCAGAGATACTTCAGAATCCCTAAATAATATTTTCCCCTCTAAAATGTAATGACTCCTGTAGAATAAACAAAAACAAGAGCAACCATCCCTGAAGGCTGTGCAAGATTTTTAAAAAAACAAAACAAAACGAAACAAAAAAAACTCTATTCTAAATGCACTTATAACTCAAGCACCACCTGCTGGCTCAGTGCTGGATTTTCCCACTCAACAGCAATTCCAATTTGATTTGCATTCAAGTCGGCCACGAAAACAATTCAATTTTTCATAGGAATAAGGCAAGACCACTACTGATTTTTAAAATCAGATAACCCCAAATTTTGCTAAGATTTAAAACTAGCTTTGTATTTCCATCTTACATTTAATCGCAAACCAACTTTTGGTGAAACATTAAAAATGTACTATTACAGGAATTGAAAGGTAACTTGTTAATCTGAAAGATATAGTAACCTATATACCAATTGTTGAAATTTATGTACATTTCTGTGGTTCAGCATCTCATTACTTGATTACAAATACTGTCTTGCTAATGTTTATTTTTATTGTAATAAAACTTTTATGATAATATATGAACCTTGCAATATCTTAATAAAAAAACTGTGGTATGTCACACAGACTAAATAAAAATGTAACAATAAAAGAAACTATCAAATGAAGAAGCTTATAGAGATGACTCCATCTGATTAGCTAGTTACCTTTTTCAGTACTTCAGTAACAAAGAAAATTATATTCTTGGAGAATGGCCTGAGAATTAGGTCACTGAATCAATTTTGCATTTGTTTTAAAAACAGTCACTTTTAGCCTGTCTCACAGAAAATCACACTAAACTAAAATAAAAATATTATCAATGTAACTACTCAAAAATATAGTTGGTTATTTCATTAATCAAAATGCACCTGCCCCAAAGTGTCTCTGTTAAATTTCTCTGATTTATTAAAAAGCAGCTATATGCAGCACTTCCAGGCATGGCTTCAAAGCCTAACTGGTAGCAGCATCTTAGGGCTACATTAACTGTGTATCCTAGGCAACCAAGTAATGGCTAAAGCACCACAGTGTTTGTTTAAAACGTGATGTGGAAAGCAATCAGAGGAGCTTCAATTCCGGGGAGATTCCTTTTCAATGTAAGCCTCACACTGTATTAGAGTGGTGCTATTTGCACCATTATAATTAAGATTGTGTCACCATATTCATTATTTTCAAGGGTTTGTAACTGAGCTGTAAAAATTAGTCATAGTAATTAAAAGATGGAAAACATCTAGTTATGCTAAGACATCCTACTGGGGCATTTAGGGTCCTAGTGAAGCGGGTTTAAAGCAATTTAAATGACAGACAATATTTTATCTTAACTAGCTTAAAATACTGTCCTAACCACTGATAAATTGGAGGTGTGCATTAGAATGTAAACAATAATTTAGTCTGTATTTCTCTTGAAAAAATATACATCAGCTATTCTCAACTATAATTCTTTTATGATTTTTATTGAGTTAATTCTTCAGTGATTTTGTCTTTTGATTAACCTGTTGGCAAAGAGCAGTATTTTCATTTTTGATTTTTTGACTGCTTCAAGTAATCAGTCATGATTGAAGAACCTAAATGCATGTTACTTTGCACTTTTTGTTCAAATATTCATATGCCTACATAAATTATAGGAGCAGGATTTTGTTCTTGATGCATTATTTTTTAAAACCAAGTTGTTTTTTTTTAATTTTATCAGTTTCCGTAAGAAGAAAAAAAATGTTTCATCTGCTGTTGTTCAGATTGAAGATAGAACTTGGTTTTTTTGTTTGTTTGTTTGTTTTAACAGAAAAATAAGCTGTGATTATGGTAAGGGAAAAGGAGTAGTTAACGTTTACTAATAGTCACACAATGCTGTGATACTCTTACAACGCTGTGTATCACATATTTATCTCATCTAATCCTCTCAACAGACCTGCAGTGAAGGTATTGTTCCCATTTCAAAACGAGGAAACTCATAATCCCGGTGGGACCCAAGATTCAAAGTCCATACAGTTTTCATACAATCTGTGCACCTCTGAAGTAAAAATTTAAAATTAAACATAGTCTATCCTATAATTAAATGATTTTACAAAGTGTTAGAAACAGAATTATAAAGTAACTCCATTTCTCTTTTCTTTCTCCAGATTTCAGTACTAGGTTTCATTGTCATATTAAATTAACAAATGTATAAAACTCATCAAAACTATAAACTCATCAAGAATAAAATGAACATAAGAATTGCAAAAAACCTATTTTTCCTTAAAGCCAGAGTAATAACACAATCTAAATTATGCATAAAATAGTACTGAATTCTGCCAGAGAAAAAGAAAAAATCATCATCTGAGACCCAACGTGGTAGATACTGGAAAGAAAACAGTTACAGGTTATATTATAAAATTCCTCTGCAGAGCTGCTCGAAGAGAAAGAAAAATCCCTTGGTGATGGCCAAAGATCTCTCAAGGCTCAAATCATGGCTTCTTTTGAAGCCTTTTCCAAATTTCTTGAAATTTCTAAACTTAGAAAATATCACTTGCTCAGTTATTTTCAAAAAGCATATATCAGGGATTTTATTATCTGCTTCTGATATCCAAATATGATACTCTTATAAGCAAGCTATGAACGTTTTAGCTTTATATTTTTTAAATGTCCTTTTAATAAATCCTATACTTTGTGTTTTTATTGGAATACTGGAGAAAATAATTGAGTATAAATCCTCGCTTTTCTCCCCCATCTTTTCCATTTGTAGAATGTTGAACTAGAGAAAAAAAGATAGGATGTCCCTATTTTAAATGTTAAAGGTAAGGAAAAAATCAAGGCATTAGATAGGCACTGTGTCATATAGTAACCACTAGCCATGTGTGACTTTGAGCACCTGAAATATGGTTAGTCCAAACTGAGATATATTGTATGTGTGAAATATCCATTGAATTTCAATGCTTGGTACAAAAAATGTATGATCTCAATAATTTTTACACTGATTACTGTTAAAATGATAATGTTTGGAAATATTAGGTTAAATAAAATATATAGTTACCATCTATTTTAATATATTTATTTAATATATTAAATATATTCCATCTATTTTTCTTTACATTTTTTAAGCACGGTTGCTCGAAAATTTAAAATTACATGTGGTGAAATTTGTAGTTCACATTCTATTTCTTTGGGACTACACTGTGTTAGAAAATCAAACCATGAGGCAGTTTAAGTCAGAAGTCACTGATATTCTGTACGTGATATTTCCTAAAACAATTTTGCTTTACTATTTCTTTTATATCCTAGTATTTCCCAGAGAATTGATCAAATTAATCTCTTATGTATGCATACACATAAGCATATAACCATATTTTACACTCTACTGTTCATTATTATATTTTCAATATCTAGAATAGTGTCTGGCCAATAGTATGCACTCAATAAGTAAATGTTGATTGTATTATGAACCAATGTGTTTTTCTAACAGTAAACACAATTCAGAGCAGAGGGCAAACAGAGGAGAATTTGCCTCCTAGATCCACTCAGAAATTATAAGTCCCATAAATGAAATATTTGAAACAAAGAGGCATGTAAATGAAAAATGAGATTTCTGAAGCATTTACAATAATATAGAAATTGGCAATAAATAAAAATTTATATGATATTATTGAATCACCCATTTATGAATCCAACAATGTATACATTTATAATGTGGGAAACCTGGAGATTTAAAAATTGAATTTACCTTCAACATATACAAGCATGGCTATGAAAGACATTTTTAAAGTGTTCTATTCAATATTGGTGATATTTCTCCTTTAAAAGGAAAAAAGTTCACTTGGCAGTGTACATCTTCTATAAACAGCAGAAACTCCAAAGTGCAGATTTGCATTCCATCAAAGGCATTATGATAAATTAAGAAGAAATCATTAAAAAAGCTTAAATATTTTGCATATTGCTTCACTGAGACTCCAAGTTTATGGAAGTGTGTGTATTTTAAACCACCCACACAACTTATGTCCCTGTGTAAAAAAATTTAGAGATTATAAAAATCTTTAGTTACCAAAGACTGGAGAATTGGGAAGGATGGAAACAAAATGAAGTTATTGTAATCCCCAAAGACTCAGAGGCCCACAGAAAGCCCAAGAAGTCTAAGCACAGGAATAAGATGTCTTATCTGGGGCAGAAACACTTGACCCATTCCTGATTCTAATTACTCAACGAAAAATGTTTTTCAGAGACCCTTAAATCTTGAAATACATTTCCTAGGAGTTGCTCTGAAGCTGAAGGAATGGAAGAGAGGTCATTTGCTTGGTGGATCTTGAGTCCAACTGTAATTTTAAGAATCCCAGCTCCACCAGATACTACCACTGTGTTCTTAGGTCCAAAGTCCTTCAAAGCCTTGGTTTCCTCATTTAAAATGCATGTAATAATAAGCCCTCCAACACAGACTTCTGTGAACTCATCTGAACAAAGCACTAAGTACAGTGTTTATAACAAATTACCACAGACTTGGTGGCTTGAAATGAGAGAATTTTATTCTGCTACAATTCTAGAGGCTTGAAGTCTGAAATCAAGCTGTCACCAGGGCCATTCTCCCTCTAAAGTCTAGGGAAGCATCCTCTCTTGCCTCTTCCTAGCTTCTGGTGGCTCTCAGCAATATGTGGTGTTCCTTGACTTGTAGCTGCCTCTTGCCAAAGTCTACCTCTGTCTTCACATGGCATTCTCCCCTATATGTGTATCCCTGTGTATTCTCTCCTTGTCCTGTAAGGACACAGGTCTTTGGATATAAAGCCCACCCTCATCCAGCACGACTCAACTAGTTACATCCACAAAGACCCTATTTTCAAATAAGGTCATATTTTGAGCTTCTGGGTGGACATGAATTTTGGAGGGGCACTATTCAAACCACTATAGATACTTAACTAATTCTAAGGCTCACATGGCTTTAAGCAAGATAAGAGAAAGGTAAAAAAAAAAACAAAAAAAAAAACCACAGTATAAAAGAGATAATCACCTCTGTTATACACTGTTTCCTCATACATACGTGCAATGTTTACCTAGATCTGTAGTGTAAAAATATTATTTTTCCATTTTCCAAAACTTGCCTTTAAGAGAGCTTCTATGAAAGTTTTTGTGTTTTTGTTTTTCTTAGGACTTACAGTCTAGCCACATCTTAACCATTTGTCACTCAAATCTATCACTAACTCTAGTCATTTTTCTCTACTACACATCCATTTGTCTTTCTCACTTCTAATTCTACCCAACCTCAGCACCTCACACCAGCATGAGTATAATCACCTTCAAAGCAACACCGGCCTCAAGGTGCATGATTGAATCATAGGACAAACGACTAAAGATTACTTTCTTACTTTTTTTCACATTTCCTCATAATCCCTAAACTCTCAGTGGCTCCCTATTTCTTTGGGGTAAAATCTAAACTCCTTAGACCAGGTACAAAGACTTTTATGTTTTGACCTGACTCACTTACTCAAATATACTTTCTTTTACAACTAGATGGGAAACATCACTTCCAGTAAGCCTGAGTTTATTGTGTCTGTGTCCCTCCTTCACTTCTTGCTTGTAAGAGGTGTAATAACAAAAATTCTTTCTCAGAAATATCAAAAAAATGTACAGAATACATTATATCAGAAAAATTCTGCCTTCATCTCAAAAGGCACTATAAACCAATGTTCCAGGGTAGAAAAGATTGGTAAATGTACCAGAATGTCTTCCCTGAATGAAGGATAAAGAGTTCAGATACATTTTTGTGGACTGAGGGCCCATAGCACATGCCAGGTGTGAATGTTCTTGTCCTTGTACAGACAAAGAAGGAAAAGTGGCTGGGCAAGAACCAGGTTGAAAGGTTAGAAACTTGCTTTTGCTGAAGTGAATTTCAGTTGAAAGAAGATTTGTTTGGAAATACCCAGCAGATGGTGAAAGGCGACCCTGGACGTGTTAATATTGTTTCTAGGAGATCGATTGAGATGCTAAAAGAGCATAAAACTCCAGCACTAGATAGATCAGTGACAGGCATAAATGCAAAATATTGACAAGATGCAATTATTTTAAATGATGAGCACTGGAAGATGTGTTTAATGAAACAAAAAAATTTTTAAACAAATACAAAATAGATATTGTTCTACAAAGAAAATATGTTTCTCTCCCGGGGATTCAGCTCTGTATATCACAGAAGTTTTCTGGGAATGGTCATTTAAGCTTGCCACTTTGACCAACTGACATGGTCCCATGAAATAATTATGGTACCCAGATTTGCTCTGCTTCCCCCCTAATGTTTCATTGTTGTTTTCTCCTCCCAAATATGAATATGGTTCTTCTGGGAGTTGAGGAACCATCCAAATCAAGCAAATCCCCAATTTTGTTCTCAATTGAAAGATGCTAAGTAGCAAATTTAAGCTTCAAGTTTAAAGGTTTCTTATTTCTTTCTCTATCTCCTTTTTTTATACTCCCCTGATAAACCACCAGAAGGTTTTCTCATTTTTTTTTTAATAAGAAATGGAAAGTCAGTTGCTTCTGAAGCAAGGATCATAACCTTTATTATCCCTATTCCCTGTTACTGACTGTTATTAATTTTAAATTTTTGTTGCATTTTTCAGGTAATAAAAAAAGCAATAAAGTAGTCCTTTAGTACAAACTGTGCAACACTTGTGGTTTCTCTTAAAAATCAAACATACTTTATAAAAGAAGGTAAAACTATCTATGGCTCCCAAGATAAATAAAACTAGTTATAAACCAAATGGAGAAAAACACATCTTACTCGTCCAATAAATATGTGAGAGCTTGCTATGGACAAGGTTTAGAGCAAAGTGAAAAGCCATAAGCCATTTATAATATTGCTGTATCCTCCCAGATGGCCAATGAAAGTTCAGAGAATTAGAGTATAATCATCGTCATATAGAATATTGTCACCTTATAGTTTTTGTATTGTCACTACTTCATAGCTCAAAATTCAATTTTACATAAATTATTTCATATCATACTCATGAGAATCCTGGGAGAAAAGATTCTGGAAAGACACTGCCACCACCATTTTAAAGATGGGAAAACTGAGGTTCTGACAGTTAATTACATTGTCATATTCACCTGATAACAGTGAAAGTACTCACAGTAGAGCTCATGTCTTTTTAACCCCTAGTTTGTGCTCTCCTATTTCATAATCAAGATGAAGAACAGAAATTTAACTCTTTTCTACAAGTTCCAGGTTGTGAGGAATACCTGAATAAAAAGGAGAAAGGCAGGAGGACACACCTTAAGGTGACCTCCAATAAGCCAGGTCCTCTTATAATCCTTTCCCCTTATGGGCATAACAAATGACTTGCTTCTGACCAATAGAGTATGACAAAAGTGATTTCACTCCCTTGATTATATTATAGTGTATGGCAAAGGTTGTGTTGTCATTCTCATGATTATGTTACATTATATGAGTCCATCTTAGCAGACTAGAGTTTGAGAAATTCACCTGCTGTGCTTGAAGAAGTAAGATATATGCTCTGAACTGTCTATGGAGAGGGTCAAGGAATTGAAAAAGGAGGTGGCATCTAGGAGCTGAGAGTGACCCCTAGGAGATAGCCAGCAGCTAAATACTTCAGTCCTACAACTCTAAGGAGATGAATGCTGCCCACAGCCTGAGAAGCTTTGAACTGGATATTTCCCCAGTTGAGCTTCTGATGAGACTACAGCCCTAGCTAACACCTAGAATGTAGCCTAGTGGGATCCTGAAAGAGAAAACTCAGCTAAACTGTACTCAGACTTCTAAGTCATCAAAACTGACATAATATATGTATGCTGTTTCACATTACTAAATTTGTGATTATTACTTATAAACCATAGAAAACTAACACAGTACCTATTTCTTTTTCTGTAAACTACAGCCTGAGCCCTCTAACTGTAAGACTGATAACAATAAATCAAGGAATATTTGGGGGAGGGAGTGCATTCTAATAATAAAAATGAACATTTTTTTGAAAACTTAACTTTTCAAGTTAGGCATTGTTGAAGATCTTTGCATATACTACATCAATTAGATTTCTAAATGTTGGAGAACTCCAAGGTTCAGTCTTTGGAACTCATCTGTTCTCCATCCTCATTGTCTTTCTAGGCCATTGTTTTTCAAGGTGAGAAACATGCAGTAACTTGTGGTTTTTGAACAAAAGGAGAAAAGGAGACAGGAAAAACAAAATGTATCACACATAGTAAGATAAAGTTACATGGAACATCTTTCTCCAGTGTGTAGGCTGTGTACCTTTGTGATGTAAAATGTTATTTTAAGTGTGGATAGTGCCAAAAATATTGAGAAACAATGTCCTAGGTGATGCCATCCTGTTTCATGGTATTAAACAGCATCTATCCTAGGATGGAGTCATTTTATGTCAATTTTTATTCTCTAGACTGTACTTCTCCGAAATCCAGGTCCATTTTCTAACTGCCTACTCAACATTTCTATTTGAATGAGTAATAAGTTTCAAATGTATCGTGTCTAAAATCAGACTCCTAACCTTCTCTGTAGACCTTAAACCAACTGCCCACAGTCTTCCCCATCACCTGGGAGTCATTCTGATTTCTCTCTTTCTCTCATTCCCCATACCCAAATATCAACAACTTGTCAGCTCTACCTTCAAAATATATAAGAACCTAACCCTGTCATACCATTTCTGAACTACCACTGGAGTCAAACCACTACCATCTATCTGAATTATTGTAATTAAAATAAACCTCCTGCCCACTCTCTGCCTCCACCTTTGCTCATTACAGTCAGTCTATTCCCTTTATGGGGGCAAGAATGATTCTTGAAGTAAATCATTAGTCCTTTTCTCAAAACCCTCTCTTCTGAATTTCTATCTCATTTAGGCCTATATTTAACTGACAATAATACACATTTACTTTTTATATATGAAATCAAAAGGTGTATGATATTTGCTGTCAGCCAGGTGGCAGTTGTGATATAGTGGTCACTGCTTATGCATGAGCAAACTTGGTCATAGGTGCTCACAGCGCCATCACTTCAGCTGAATTATAGGTACTGTTGGGACTACATATCTTGAGTTAACATCTTCAATAAGTTTCTACTATGATTCAACATTGAAATTAGAAGTTATTGTGTTTGCAACAAGACACAGTGGCAGGCCAGAATGAATGGCATAAAGAAGAATCTTTGCCTAAATAAAGCTAAATGAGCTCTTTAAATAAAAACAAAATAAAAATATTTAATTGGAAAACACTGTATCACCATTTACATGGAAGGTTTGTTTTTTTCTTAGTCATATATGGAATAACGGTGAAACTAAAACTGTCTTAAATGTGATGATATATGGTAAAAGCCAGTACTTCTAATGTTCTACAAGGCCCTTATATGCTCTTACCATCCTGATATCTTTCTGAATTTATCTCTGCAAATTCTCCCCTAACCACAGCAGCCTCCTTGCAGTTCTATGACTATGTCATGAACACTCATGTCACGGCCTCTGCCTCTGCTCTTCCTTCTACCAATATGTTCCCACTCCCTCCACACCTGTAAGACTTACTCACTCATTTCTTTCCGTTCTCTGCTCAAATGCCATTTTATTAGCAATATCTTTCCTACACATGCTATTTAAAACAGTCCTCCTCCTCTCAAATTAACTTTTCTCCATACTCTATTATTTTTTTCTTTTATTTATTGTCTTTCTTTCCTCCACTGAAAAGTACCATAGTACCTAGCACATAGTAGGTGCTCTTAAAAATGTGTTGAATGAATAAATAAATGAATGAATGAATGGGTCTTTACAAAAATCTTATGATAGGTATTAAGCTTATCGATGATAGTGAGAGTATTACCATTCTTATTGTATTGATAAAGAAAGGGAGGTACAGAGAGGTTAAGTAAGTTTGTGAAGGTCACATCGATAGTATAGTTGTCAGACCCTGGATTTGGTGTGGCTACAGTGCCTGCACAATGAAACTTTCCTTAGTATTGTCTCCTGTGGCTTAATATATGGGTACAGTTGAAGACCACTGATGAGGATAAAAAAAAGCAAAGTTTGTACAGGGTAATGGCTTTTACAAAGCTATCACAGAACTTATTACTGAAACAGCAAAGGATACCAACCCAGTCTGTAGATACTAACTTTGGAGCAATTTTTCAATCAATTCTGTTATTTTACTAATCTCTCAGAGGTGCCATTGCTTAAGGTATTTCTTCATTCTAAGAAATTTACAATTTTACAACAGACTCCTGAAAAATACAAAAGACTGTAAAACTCTAATAATTAAATATCTAACTCAGGTCCATGGGGGCCCTTTTTTTGCCCAGCATATATTCATGATGTCCATCAAGTCATAGCAGCTTCCTACTCAGGACCAATGCCTACCTGGTACCTTATCCTGGCCAAATGGGGGCCACTTTTCCATTCCATTAAAATGATTAAATGGGTATGCAGAGAGAAGAGTAAGCCATAGTTTTGTGACTACTATACTACAGAGATAATACAAAATTATTTTATAATTATTCTAGCAGTAAAACATATTTTCTTGCTTTTAAAATTCTCTACTATCTCAAGGCCTTCTCTAATAATCTCTATAAATAATTACATAAAATTTATATACTGTGTTTTGCCTTTAAAAAACCCATTGGGTTGTTGTAAAGATGAAATAAGATAATTCATAAATATACTAAGAGCAGTAGTTAGCACACAGCAGGCACCCTGAACATAGTATTATTATTATAAATTATTACACATTTGTATTTTACCTTAGAGTTTGGTGACCAAACTGACAAATTTGGAAGTAGAAAGTAAAGAACTGACTATGTACAACAAAACTATAGAGTTTACTTAGAAAATATGTGCTGTGCTGCATATGAACACTCGAAAAATAAAAAAAAAAAATCTTTTACAAGTGAAAGGATAGGCTCTTCACTGATGCTGTCTCTGCCTGAAATGCTTTACCTGACCCTTTGCCTGGTCATCTATCTCTTGTTCATTCTTCAGGACTGTGATGAAATATTATTCCTCAAGGCAGCCTTCCTTGACCCCTAAGGCTGAATCAGGTGCCCTGGCCTCCCACTCACATACTTCTCATTGCAACTGTACTTCGGTATCATTAAAAATTAACTTCACAAATAATTATCTCCTTAGAATTATCAAAAGCTCCATGAGAACAAGTATGAAGTCTTTGTTTCTTCCTTCATCTCCAGATTTTAGCACTATGCCTTCTATCTGGTAGGCATTTAATAATATTCATTTAAAGAATAAATTTAACTCTGTTACCCTTGCTAGTAGAGAAACTCAGATGGAAAATCTAAAGGTCTGGAATATTCAGAATGTATTTGCATAGAAATACGAGTAAAACATTTAGTTTTGTTGTGTTTTGTCCTTAGTGGATTTAACTTCCAAATAATGTGTAGTATAATGAAAGTTTTGGGTTTTTTTCCCCTGGAGCTGAAACAGGATTAAACGATCATCTAGCTCTATTGTCTCAAACATTTTTGGTCATTCCTAAGCAAATAATCTGTGATAAATGGACACTAGCTCTGCCTATTAAGGAGGTAGACTTTTGATAAGTCTTGATAAGTAGTCTAGAATTCACTGTATATTCCTATTAAACTGTGCTTTCATGTCACATGGTCCCAAAGCCCATTTATAATGCAAGAGGAAAAATAAGTGATGTTTGGATAATTTGAATAGGGGGACATTGAAACTTATCTTCAAACAAGTTATCACAGATACTTTGCAACATGCAAAAAAAATATTTAAACTCTGGGTCTTCAGTTTAATGCATGTGTACCACTTGAGACAGTTTATTTTAAAATAAAGATTTCTGGTTACTATATTCAGAAATTCTGATTTAATAGGTCTGATTTATGACTCAGAGATTGACCCTTTTTAGAAGCACCCCAAAATCCACAATGACAGTTTGAGAAAACTCTCCTATAGGGAGGGTGGGAGGGAGACGCAAGAGGGAGGAGATATGGGGATATATGTATATGTATAGCTGATTCACTTTGTTATAGAGCAGAAACTAATATACCATTGTAAAGCAATTATACTCCAATAAAGACGTTAAATAAATAGATAGATAAATAAATAAATAAATAAATAATAAATAAAAGAAAACTCTCCTAGACCACAGAAAGGTCTATATCCCAGTGTCAGTATTTTCTGAGGAAAGTTCAAAATCAACCATATGAGATTACTTGTGAGACAGTGACAAAATATGCTCCTTTAACTTTCCTATATCTTTCTGACAGTGCTAATAACACCATCCAATAGGATGCCTTCTCCCAGAAAAGAGATGTAAATTCTTCTGAAAGCAGTTATACTATAAGCAATTAGTGAGATTTCTTCATTCCTTTACATGAATTAATTAGTGTGTAACTAAATGGCCTGAAGAACCAAATAATGGGCATTAGTGTGTAACTAATGATCTGAGGAACCAGATAATAGGCTGGTCAGTTTTGTGAGGAAAATGTAAAAAGAAGATGGTCAGGAGCTAAGTCAGGCAAGAAGGTACTCAGAAGGAAGTAGTTTAGGTGAAACAAGAGATCAGAATGGGTACATTTACTAAGGGAAAGTAAAACCAGATATAATAAGACAGTTTTGTTATTTCCGGGTTGTCTAGTGCAAGCCTTAATAAAACAAACTTACTTATCCATCCATTCATCCATTCATTTACATTCATAGACTCCATAAATACCCAGTGAGTGCCATGGAACTGGGCCTGGAATAGTGCCTTGCTTTGGGAAAAAAATGGTCAATGGGTCTTAAAGACACGATGGCCCCGTCCCCATGAAATTTCCATGCCAGCCTGGTCTATCCTGGTGACAGAGAAAATGAGAGTGGTGTGAAAAGTGGATCTCATTACATAAATTACCTTCAACTGTGGCTCAGCAATTAGGAAATTATTTTATATTAGTGGTTCAAAAAAAGTTTTTCACATTCAGTTCACCAGTTGTAATACTCACATATTGTACAATAACTGTAAAATTTCAGGTATTTTTATAAGCATTTTTTGGTGATTATTAAAAAAATGTTCTTTAAAAAATCTTACATTTTACCACTTATTTTAGAAACAATTTGCATCAGAGAGCCACATACTGAAAGGGATCACACAGGCAGGTGATGCATCTATTGGCCTAGTCAAGATATTCATTGATTTGAATCTACCACGTGAGGATCATATCTACATGCATTTCTAGTCAGAGTCATAGATTTTTACAGTTGGGAGGAACTTTTAGAAATATATTGTATGCCTGCCTCCCTCTATTCTGAATTGTGTAATTTGTGGTCTAGAGCAGTGTTTTACAAACTGAGACCCATTCATGGATGGTGAAATCAATTTAGTGATTCGTGACCAGCATCTCTTCTTAATGAAATAGAACAGAAAATAGAGTCCATTGTCTGTTACAAAAGGTATTATTCTGTGAAACTTTTTTATTCAATTTTTAACATACTGTGTATACTGTGTTGCCATGGAAAATGTGCTGCTTACTAACGATCATACGCTAAACACTTTGGGAGCCACTGATTAGGAGCCGTTACATAGCAAGCTGGGACCAAGACCTCTAGTTTCCTACTTCTTATGCACTCCCAATCTTATCTGGTGGGATAAACCTTTTTTCGTGAAAATGGAAATGAGCAATATCAAGTGAATGTACTTCCCTTAAGGGATTTTAACAGCTTAAAAATGAAAACTATTTAACTTGATTCTTTTCCACAAATTTCTCAACCATAACGTCTGGCAGGAGAGAAAATAAACAGAACCATTTCAGACCAGATCACATCAAATTCTATTAAAACCAAAGTTCACTTACAATGTCCACTAACCCTCAGGATTGCCACGGCATCATCATATCGAATGTCTAGCTGAAGTTTCTTTTATTAGATGTTTCTTAAATGAACTTCTCATGACAATGCAGTGCAAGGATGGGCTTAGCAGTTGTTAAAAGCCATCTGCTAAGGCGGAGTCACTTAATAAAAAGTAGCCTGTAATGGTTGCTGGAGGCGTAATCAAATACTAGAAATGAATTCAGGTCCTGGGATCAAAGGCACAGTTTCACTGATTTATGTGTCAGGATAGAATTTCTGAGGCAGTTCCCTCCCCTCAGTGCCTTCAACGTGTTTCAGTTGCTATGATATCTTCATAAAGATACATGGTAATTATTCATCTTGGAACAGTAGGCAATAAATGAGTACAGAAGAAGGGAAAAATTAAAAGGCCAACTTATCAAATAATAATCTAAGCTACACTATAATTCACCCTGATTGCAGTGTTCTCTCTTGGACTTAAGGATACATTTGGCTCCCAGCAACACTAAAGCTCATTATAATCATCATTAAAATAACACTGTTCTTAAGCCAGCAGGAGTTGGGTGTCTTACTGAAGCTGTGCGTTCAGCCCCCAGGAAGAAGGAGAATCAGGCAGTGCATCAAGTGACCCCTCGGGATAAACCTGAATGGGCTCTGATGAGCTCCAAAGGGGTGAGATCTGAGGTTCTCTGGAGGCAAAGATCGCGCTGCCTCTTGCTTCCTATATATTAGTAGTGCTTAGGCTGCTGTAAGAGAGACTGGAGTTTAAATGAGTCAATTACTTGTAGATTATATAAATGATACTTTACCTGAAATGTAAACATTATGTATATATGGTATATATTATACATAAATAAAAAATTATCCTACTGACAAGCACTCATGTTTAGGTAAAATGAATATATCTAAAAAATTTGTGACCCATCTTTCCAGTAAATGAGATATTTTAGTTAAATTCAGAAATTAAAAATGTCTGTAAAGATTAATTTCTTTAAATCCCTTTTCTAAAACTTCAAATTCATTTTCTCAACCAGCTCTTGTATATAGTCAATTTTGACAGGAAACCAATAAAGTTGTAGACTCAATTTTGTTTTGTAAAATAACTCAAAGCTTTTTATATTAATGGTAGAATTGTTTTATGAATATCTTTAGCTATTGTAAACATTTTTATTAGGCATTTTAAAAATCCTCCAAATAATTTAAAATACAACTCTCTGCTGTCTTATTTAATTTTTTTTGTTCATCGAGAGTTGAAAACATTCATTAACTCTAAATAAAGAAAAAAAAATAAGTCTGAAACCCTGTTTTCTTAGTGTTATGACATAAAAGATAGTGTGAACAGAACAAGGATTTTATTTTTTCATTTAACTATCAACCAATGCACTGTGTGGAATAGTTTATATATTTTTGACCAATAAACTTTCTATCTATAAAAACAGTGGATGCTACTTATCTAAGTAATTTAATTTTTCCCATCAAAGCAGTATCAGAAAGCATAATAAGACTTCTATATACTGGCCAATGGATAGAAAATGAAGAGAAAACTGAAGTCAAGTTTGTTTGTAATAAAAAGGATGTAAAACCTTTCTCCTCTCACAGAGAAATAGTCCCTTTTTTGCTACCTTTATTCTGTAATGGCACAAAATCAGACCCTCAAATGTTAAAGCTATTTAATAAGTGAGATGAATCACACCAAGAAAATTGTTTGTCACTTATGAAATAAGGAAAAAAGAAGTGCCCTATTTATTTTGCCTCTTCTTCTCTTGGTATTGAAACCACGGACCTAATAAATTTCAAGCAGAAATGGTCTATATGATAGTTGTGGAATTGGGCATGAACAATGCTTATATTGAGGCCATCAAACATGAATATTATAAGTTCTTATTGGGCAAAACAAATGACAAGGTCCAGATTTATACTTAGGAAATAAAGTGAAAATGGGTGTGGAATAATCATTTGAGGGAAGGTCTGTATTCATAGTTAAAGAAGTGAGGAAACATCAAGTTCCCTTGATTCCACCTGAGTAAAATCCATCCACTTATCTCTCTCCCCACTGTTGGGCCCTTTTGGGGGCTACTCTGACCTCGTGACTGGATTTTAGGAAGTGCCTCCAAAGGAGTTGCCTTGCCAGAAACCTCCTTCCTTCCATCTTCTATGTTGTACCAAAGGGAAGCAAAGAGTAGTCTTCTACAGCTTCATTCTCACCATGTGATTATTCTGAGGAATCCCTGGTGGTCTAACCTTGACACCTATAACAAAACACTTCTCATCTTACTCCTGCTCACTTTTCTTCTTCTACCAACTGTTCCGCTCTCCTCAGCCTACTCCCACATTTTTCTCCAGCAATACTAGACAACTTGAATTTTCCCAAAGTACCCTGGGCACATGCAGTGCCCTCGACTTTTGATACCCTTCCCACTCTCTTCTCAGGTTAAATCTAATTTTCTTAGAATCCAGTTCACAGATCACATTCTCCAGAAAGGCATCCTTCATTCCCTAAAATGACTGGGTTCTCATTACTCATTATGAGCAGCAACCTATACATACTTCTATCTGCTGCAGAACAATTACCATACCATATTACAGAAGCCTATTTACTCTTCAGTGTCCTCCAATTGACTTGCAATCTCCTTGAGACCAAGAACAAGGGGTGGAGGGAGGCAAAAATTGGGAGACTGGGATTGACATATACATACTACTATACATAAAATAGATAAATATTAAGGACAGACTGTATAGCACAGAGAACTCTACTCAATACTCTGTAATGGCTTGTATGGGAAAAGAGACTAAAAAAGAGTGGATATATGTACCTGTATAACTGATTCACTATGCTGTACACCTGAAACTAACACAACATTGTAAATCAACTATACTCTAATAAAAATTAAAAGAAAAAAGAACAGCACCTTTCTGACCATTGTCCCTCCTAGCCCAAGGATTAATATAATAAGTTACAATTAGGGAATGCAAATGTGGCGTCAAGCACAGTTCTAAGCCCTTTACGTGCATTAGTCCAATAAATCTCACAACAACCTCTGTGATAGACATATCATTGGCCCTTTTTTTCAGATGAGGAAATCAAGAATTGGAGAGGTCAACCAGGGTTGTAGCTATGCGTGATGGAAATGAATTTTGAACACTATGTCATTTGCCCCCAGAACCCATTTTCTTAAAGGCCATTTTTTTTAAAGTACTTAACAATCTATAAATGGATGAGTGAAAGTTTATATCCTTAGAGTTATCAACACTTGCATTTGCACTTTCAAGACAATCTCAGCTGAGCTGATGATATAACACAAAAAATTGAATGTTTTCAAAACATTGTTATAACCAATTATTACAACTAATGTAACATTGTAATTTGAATCTTAACAAGTTAATATCCTTAAAAGATATTATTTTCTAATAACATAGAGTTACAAATATATTCCCATTATTCCTTGCCTTCAAATATTCATCCCTCTTTTCCTTAGTTTATTTGTCTCTTCATATTTCTCTTTTATCTTTGTATCCTGGACCATCTCTAACTTGGTTAGAGGGAGCAAAACATAAAAAGCATTAGCTCTTTAGGAATAAAGCCATAAAATATCATTGAAACATTTTTATAATATCTAACGAGTGCATATGTAGCCTGGTTAATGGAAGGTAAGCTAAAGAACATAACCATGTACATAATATCTACTGCTAATAATAGTTAACATCTATTGAGTACAAATAGGTGTAAGGCAGCATTCTAAGCACTTTGCATATTTATCCTACTTAATTCCCACAAGAATCCTCTACTATCATTAATCCCATCTTAAAGACAAAGAGTACAGAAAGGTCAAATAATTGTCCAAAGTCAGTCATATAGTAAGTGGTGAAATTGGGATTCAAAGCCAGGCCATCTGGCCATATATTATAGGATTATTATAATTTTGAAAATGGAAATAATTTACAGTTTTTCCCAAAAAGGAGGGCAATTTTCAGTGTCCTAAGCATCAAATTTGAAAATATAAACTTAACATTTGTGCCATCTTTTTCCTTCCTTTAACTCTTCTACTCTTACACTGTACTAACTCATTATCACTTTGCTCCCCACAGATAAAGAAAAAAATAAAGTTGATTTTTATACAAATGAGAACTAAGTTATGAAGCCATATGTCTCTGTAATTTGTAAACCCCAAGATGGTAATATTTTATTGAGTAAAGAGAACACTAATAAAGTATCCATTTTCTTATGTTTTGCTTATTTGGGACCTAGTTTCTGTTCTTTATTCTGATTCCACATTATCACAGAGTTCTCAGTGTTACTGTAACAGTAATTTTTTGGAAAGCCTCACTTAAGCCTCCGTCCGAATCAATACAAAGAGAGGATATTTTGATGTTTGCCTAGAATTATGAAAATGCAATCTTGTTTAAAGTAATAGTTCATTTGAAATCACAAGCTAATTGTATTGCTTGATGAACAGTCTCTTATAATGTACATTTGCCTCTTTGTCTTTGGGCTTATCACTGACTCTATCCTGGCTGCTGCTGTATAGGTCTCTCACTGTCTCTTTCTCCATGTCTGTCTGTCCCTCTCCTTCTCATGTTTTCTTGCTGTTTTGCATTTCTCTCCATCCTTGTCAGTCTGTTTTGAAGTGTTGAAATTAATCTGTTATTTAACATATAGAACATTGCTCATCATAACTTTAAAAATTTGAATTTTAATACCTCAAGTTAAAAAAAAAAGTCATTCATTTATTTATAAGGCTTTGTTTAGTCCTTACTTGTAGGGTTGGTGGTATTTGATAATTAGTAATAGTAATGATAATGATAGCAATAATAGCTGCTATTTATGGAGAACTCACTATGGGCTAGGCAGGATTTAGTCTAAGCATTTCCCATGTATTAATTCATTTAATATTAATGAGACCCCTAGGAACTGAATTCTATTATCCTCCTTTTATAGTAAGAAACTTGAGCTTCAACAAAGTAAAGTAACTTGCTTGAGGTCACACAAGTAGCAGGTGGTGGCGCCAGGTTCTTAACCCAGACAGCCTTGTATAGAGTCCAAATCTTAGCCGCTATGCTAAAATGACTAGACAAGCTTAGTGATTCAGAATCTCAAGTGTAGCTAGCTTAATCATAGCTAATAAAGAGTGGCTAGCTTAGGCTGGAAATTCAACAAACATGGGTGTGAATTCCCCTTCTTACGAGCTATATGTTCCTGGGCAAGCAACTCACCCTCTAAATTTCAGTGTCCTCAGATGGAAATCCACTAAAAACAAAAAATCACTATCATATACTACATGCCTTATAAATTATTATTAGGCACAGCCAAAGAAGAATGTACAGTACTTCCTGATCTACATTCCGTTCACTTTTTAAAGCTGCTTAAAAGCAGGAACCAAATAATACACCATGGCTCTTGACAAATGTCAGATTCAAAAGTAAAATGACCTGTATGGCTCTGTGCCCTCACAGTTTTCTATTGCTCACTCTCTGACCCACTTAGTGAGCCGTGGTCTCTGTGCCACTCCAAACCTGGAACAAGTATTGTCCCTGCTCTGGGGAAATGTAAAGGGCTGTTGATCAATCTGTCGGGTGGCATCCAGACAGCCTCACTGCCAGTCAGGTTCTAGGCCCTAACCTTACCTCCTTAGGCAGCTGGGCTCCCATTTCATGGGGACTCGGCAACACCTTGGTGGGCCAATTCCCATAGCAAGCATAAGCAGCCACCATACTTACTGGGTACCCCTAACAGCAGGTAAAAGATAAGAATGATGGAGACACATCCCCTGGCAAAAGGACAAGTCCCTCAGCCTCCATTTTTTTTTAACCCTTTGGTTGACCTGAACCTAGTAATATGAAAATTATGAGCCTTGCTGCCTTCATCTGTTAGCAAAGAAAACAGACATGCAGTAAGTGGTAGCTTTAATAGTTTCTGTTTCATTGGGGGACTTCTTTTCTTTATGCTCCATGTTTTGACTTAAGAGATTGCCTTTTACCTCCCTGACTTGAAAAGCAAGTTACACACTGATTTTTCTCCCTCGTCTCCAGAAACAAGCTAATAAGCCCACTGTTGGTTCTAAGCCAGAAAACATCTAAATTGGGATATCTGTGAAATAGTACCCTGAATCACTTAAATCTTAACAGATGGCCCAAATGAGCTCAATAATACCAAATATCCATCATAAAATCAATACTATTATTCCATCCACAAATGTCTGCATCTCTTGATTTTGTGTTTTTCCTGTTTCCTCAATTTAGAATATGGCAATCTATGAACCTTCTTATCTGCATTGGTAAACACAAAATATTAAATATGTATAATAAGTGAGAATCTGAGTTCTAGAGCCTCAAACTCAGAGCCCATGAGAGTGTTTAGTTTCATTGGCACAACACTTTAAAGGAGTTCTAACGGATGCCCTTAGGAGGTGTATGCACTCCCGGGTCACCACAGGAACCATGAATTCCTCTTTTCTTATAGACTACCCGATCTACTCTCTCATAGCACTTGACTGGTTTGTTGTTTTTTTGTTTAAAATTAATTAATTAATTATTTTTTATTATTTAAATTTTTATTAGAGTATAGTTGATTTACAAAGTTTGTGTTAGTTTCAGGTGTACAGCAAGTAAATCAGTTATACATGCTTTGGAGTTTGCTAAGCCTGAAATAGATGCCTCTAAAAGTATGTAGTACCTCTAAACTGTCTCAGGTATGAAGGGACTTCACTGTGAAAAGATCCTCAGTTAACAAAAAATTTATGGATACAATTAAAAATGTAATTATTAAGCTTTCATTAATTTAACAAAAGCCCCGCTATCAGAGACACTGCACTGTGAGGCATTCAATGGTCATTGCAGACACAGACTTAGTATTCTACGTAAACCAAGCGTTAGAAAATTAAAACATCTTTAAGCAATATGACTTGGTTTTAGTCACTTTCAGTAGGTAACAACTGGAAATAACTCAGAAACATAGCATTTAAAACTAGGTTTGGGTACTTAAATGCTGAAAAATTAGACTGTGCTAGACAGTCAAGTAAGAAAGAAAAGCATGAATCCTGGGAAATCAATGCAGAGATTTTTTTTGTTGTTAGTGTGAGTAGGAATACAGCAAATAGAGTACTATTAAATACATGATAGTAATGAGATTCCAGAACCTATAGGATTCCAAAGAAGTCAACAAGGGTACCTTGTTGTTCCTTTTCTATTTTATGTAAGGCTAATATTTTCTACTGTATCTTTTCATATGTTCATTTAAATTTTCTTACAGTATCAGATTAAATATATATTCACTCATTAAATATTTGAAAATCCATAATTAGTTGTGTCTACTGAATGTCAAATTTAATTAAATATACATCCATCACCAGTTTGGCATGGCATAAAAGCAAAAGTAATGTTAGGTAGACAAATATTTAAATTTCAACATATAAGTACTGCATTAGGTATTTATACCTTTAAAGTCTGTCAATGGCTTTAGTTTTACAAATATTACAAAAGTACTGAAAACACAAAACATTAGAAATATAGACTCCACCCCCAAGGAAACCATTGTTAACAATTTGATGCATATGCTTCTAATGTTTCTTATGCTTTTCTAGATATATACTTCTATACAGTGTACAGGATAGTCATTAGTCCTGTTAGACAAATACCTAGACTCTCCAGACTGGTGCATATACCTATAGCTATAGCATTGTCTATGTGAACTATTTGGTACACTTTGTGACTTTGACATATATGCCTTTGACATATAGATTTCTTAATAACTACATGCCCTACAAATATGTTAAAAAAGAAATCATACCACAACTCAACAGAAATCACAGAAACTTTGTTTCAAACAGAAACCTTGTTTTTAAAACAAAATTAATATACCAAATAATGCATTGGTTTAAATATAAAGGCTTCTTTATTACATAAAGTGTATATAATTTAAAATCAGTATATGAGACTTATTATTATCTTTGAGATATTTGTGGCATTATCTATTGATAACTCTGAGATATATTCAAGTCCTTCATTTGCAATCATTACCACCCGTAGACCCAGGTGAGGTGGGCCCCTGGACCCCATACTTTATAAGGTCTATCTATGACTCCCTGTGATTCTGCACTCCTCAAGTGACAAAGAATATGCAGGGCCAAATGGATGTGTCCATCTGCAGGTTATGGTACCTTTTCTAGACCATTCTCCAGGATATGTAAAACTCTGACATTTCCTGCCCTAATCTTCCTAAGGTTAATCCAGGAACTTGTAGGACTCCTTCCTAGTCCATCTTCCTAAAGGTACAATATGTGTGTCACTAGACCAGAAGGTTGGCCAAGACAGAGCTTTGGGGGCTGGGAAGTAGCATCAAGGGACTTAGAAATAGGATTCATTAGAATCGGAGCATGAGATCCCTTGTGGTGTAGCGTTGAGCTGGGGGTAGAAAAGTGATGCCTCAGTCGACAGATGAGAGACCTGCTCTTCAGCCAAGGTCTGACATAGAAATCCAAGGGTTAGAGAATTCTAAATTCAAACCTGGGCTTCTAGGTCATTATGAAAGTGTATTTATCAAGAAGAACATATTTAACAGTTTGTTATTTTACAATTCTTTAATATTTGCTCATGCCCCACAAACTGTTAGGGGTAAGACTATATATGATTCGTACTCTTAACCTCAAAGTAAAACTGTGATAATGAAAATAGAATTTCTTATATAATTGCTAATATAAATTCAGTCCGACTATAAGGACTTTTACCTGTCACTGTTAATTAAAACTGTGCTTTGTCATCTGTGATGATCCATTTATTACAGTAAAAGTCGTTAATTTTTGAACCAATGACAAATTACAAAATGTAATTGCGAGGGCTGTTTTATTTCTAAGGACAGGTAGCAAAATTGCCTTAATATTCAACAATGGTGAGGTAATTTCGAGTGTTACCATACTCCTATCTCACAGTCCATTGGGTTTCATATTGGCAGCAGGCAATGCTGTAATTTTTCAGTTTCTTAATTAGATTTAGCCATTAATTTAACTATTCTATCATACAGGAAAGAGAGTATAACCCTATTTGTGACTTGATTTTTCTTTCAGTTTTTACTAAACAGTTTCTGATGGATGCATATGGTCATAACATTTACAACTGGAATCTTGTTATCTATTTTTACCTACTTAAGATTCACATCATTGGGAACACATTGGGAGATGGGGACTCAGTCTTCTTATTTACTTTCTACTGACATAAAAATTCACATCTTAACCCCAATATTTATGATTATAGAAAAATGTACAAAGCACTTATCAAACTATTATTTATTCTTCATTACTACTTTGTGAAGTATATTGTTATTATCTTAATTTCACAGATTAATTAAACTGAAGTGCACAGAAGATGAGGGACATCCCCAAATCACACAGCATGTTAAGTGGCAAATTCTCTGACTCCACATCCTATTTTTTTTCCAAAACACCATATTTCTCAATAATCACACCTTTTGTGGCAGACAACGATGGGAACTCATAAGTACACAACACTGACTTATTACCTTCCCCAAATCAATAAATATTGCCAAATCATAAGATATCTGTGGAGGATGAAAGATGGGTAAGACGTAGTTCCTGCAATCAGGGAGTGTACCTACTAATACTGAAGTTGAGAAATGCCTATGTCAAATTAAAGAGATAGGATAAGTCTAAGTGTCCCAGAGGAGTGCAACGCACCACAGACATCCTAAGGAGGGAGATACGATTTCTGACAAGAGCAATCAGAAGAGTTATGACTCAGTAGGGATAGCAGAACATGAGCTCAGCTTCCCAGGATGAAACAAGGTATATAGGGAGAAATCCAAGTTGCTAGATAGATGAAACAGCATAAGCAAAAGCTAGCAATGGGGAAAAGAAATGTGTGTGTGTGTGTGTGTGTGTGTGTGTGTGTGTGTAACTTTGCCTATGTCTATAGTCTATATCTATGTCTACATCTGTGTTTACAACTATATCTGTAACTATACCTATAACTATGTCTATATATGATCTATAATCATAGATATCTATAGGGAGGTATCCATGTCTACAGGTTTGGTAATGCCTGCTAGATCTGATGGCTGAAAAAAACAATAGTCTACTAATAACAGAGAGCAGCGGATTCAAAAACCAACTGAATATATTTTCACCTATCATAGCAACACAGAACAAAAAAAGATAGTTAAGAACAATGTAAATGAGGGATGTGGAAACCCAAAATTTCATACATCTCTGGTGGGGGTGTAAAATAGGATTAACGGCCTGAACACCTTGGAGCCAGCAAATCCAATTCCAGAAACCTATACTCAAGATGTACCTGAACAAGTACTCAAAGACATATGAATATGCACATTTATTATGGTAGAATAGTACGGTAGTATTATTATTTATAATGGAGAAAATTTGAACAGTCCGAATCTTAATCATACGGAATTTTAAAAATAAATTATAGAACATCTTTTTCTAAAAACTGGTAGATCTATATGCATTAACAGATCATCATTATATTGTTAAGTGAAAAGAGCAACTGACGAAACAGTAAATACAGTATGCCTGCATTTAAGTAGATAAAATATATGTACAGGGCTTCCCTGGTGGCGCAGTGGTTGAGAGTCCGCCTGCCGATGCAGGGGACACGGGTTCGTGCCCCGGTCCGGGAAGATCCCACG